>NW_024412396.1:28420884-28671506 GCF_014898765.1 Herpailurus yagouaroundi | reverse complement strand
ACACACACACACACACACACACACACACACACACACACACACACAAGCCATAGATCCATGCATGAAAAGTCTGCTCAAAGAAAGTAATCCACAAGGAAAGGTTCAACCAACTTGGCTTTTATATTATGACTTAGGATCCTGATTACCTTCAAAGGGATGAATAAGTGTTAAGTGCTCATAATTCTTGTTAGCATTATTATGCTTTATGCATATTTGGTCCCTGCTGATTTGCAAGAGGGCACAATCTCTTGCAATGTGCGGGTGGAATGAGATTATGCTGGGTCATATTTGCCAGTGAGGAAAAAGAAAACAAACAACCAAAGCCCCTAGAACAATTCTAGAGTTTGTGTGAGAGACTGGTAGGACTCTGCGAGAATGTCCTAATTATCCCACCTGAATTCCAAGCCTGAGACTAATACAGAAGGCATTTTATTCTTTTCACTGATGAGAGGAGCGTCCCTGCCCCTGAACATGAGAGATAGGCTTGTTATAGAATAATAACCATTAGATGAGTTTTCTTTTTCTAAAAATACATCCAGCATTTTCATTTCTTTCAGGAGGAACTCTTCTGTTAAGAAACCATACATTTTCTTGTCATTTAGTCTTGGGAGTAGAAACACAACTCCTTATTTCTGTGGCACAAAGATAAGTAAATGTTTGGATAATGAGATCTTTGCCTTAGAGAGTATAGGTTAATTGTGGTGGATTGCATTTTTCTCATGCTCTACTTGGTGTTTTTTAAGCACGGCATGCAGGCGGCTTCCCTATGGTCTTTCATTTTCATTACAACTGTGTGTTTCTCAGAACTATGTTTTGATAGTTGCAATTGGTGATAAGGGGGCTTGATTTACTTGTTTTGTATATTCTCGGGTTAGGATTACACGGCAATAAAACAAACAATTCTAGGTCTAGAAAACAAATCAGAGGCTTGCAGTCTCCTGTCACTTGATGACATCTTTTATTATTCTCATTTGTCAGGTAGCTGGTATCATCGATGAGTGGTTGTTAGTTGCTTTTGAATTAGAGGCCCAATTTCTAACAATTTCAATTTGGAATTCTCCAGAGCTGCCACAGTTAGTCACCTCGATCAATGTCTACTTTGACTGTTTGTTCCACAACACAAATTTAGCTTGGTCATTTTGCCAAACTTATTTTTTTGGGTTTTTTGCTTTTTTGGATCCCTGCTCTAATTAATTCTGTAACGAGTCACAAAACGCATCACCAAATTGATTAGAGTAGGTATACAAAGAGTCCAGGGATGGGCCTTCACAGTCAGATCATGAGTGAATTTCTGAGTTGTGGCTGCAGTGAGAATCAAATAATAACTGTAAAACAGCCCGCCAGGTTTCAGGAAACTTTTTGGTCACATATCTCTATTACCAGTTGGCCACTTTGACCTGAAAATACCAAAAGAGCACATTACGATCTCCACTAATCAGCAAACACTAATTTCTTTTCAGTTCGCCCACCACTAGGGATAGTTTAAATCAATAGAGGATTTCTTTGTGAAGGTTGTTGCTTCTCCCTCCACAAGTTCAAGCCCTAGGGTCTCAGGATTGGAATCCACCTCACATGCTCACTCTTTCCCAGTCATGTGTTTCAACAATTGGAGAGGGCACAAAGATATCTTTGGGATGTCACAACGTCCTGGTTTCCTCACTGGCCTTTCCTTTGTTCATTTTTAAGCAGCGGTGTGGAGGTGCGGGGCGGGTAGCAAATGGAAAGAAGGTGAGAATGGGGAGGGAGGTGTCAGGAAAGGGGGAGGGCAAGGTAGGTCCACACAGACTTCGGCATGGAAGCGCTTGGGGAGGGAAGAAGTGAAGTGATATTGGACCCTGGGGCACTGGTTAGCATTTGAATAGGGGAAGGGAGAGAAGGAGAGCCAGTGAGGGGAGGGGGGGCGAAAGGAGAGGAGGCACAAGAAGATAGCCTCCCCTGTGGAGACCCAGGGAGTTTACATGGGAAGCCGGAATGCAGAGAGCTGGACCCCACAATGCTGGCTAAGTATGGATTTGTAAATAAAACAAAACAGGAGTCTCCCAAGCACCTTCCCCTTCCTCCTCTCTCTTTCAGTGCTTCTCATTTCCGGGAATTTGATCTTCGAGGCCAAAAGCTCTGTTCTTTTATCAGACCAGGAACGCATACTAAAAATGAGTATTAGCTTATAAACCAAGGGCTTGCCATGTGCCAGGCC
Source organism: Herpailurus yagouaroundi (assembly GCF_014898765.1). Classification (NCBI taxonomy): domain Eukaryota; kingdom Metazoa; phylum Chordata; class Mammalia; order Carnivora; family Felidae; genus Herpailurus; species Herpailurus yagouaroundi. The sequence continues at coordinate 28,669,312 of NW_024412396.1, read as the reverse complement.
CTGGGCCAGCTTCCTGTTTAATCCTCACAACTCCAGGGAAGTAAGCACTGCCTCCCTAGCTGAAGGAAATCAAGGTTGGGATTAAGTCAGAACATTGGAGAAAGGGGTATTTCTGAAGCAAGCCCCAACCCCCCACCCCGCCCCAGGGAAAGATGTTCTTCCAGCCCTTCTCAATTCACATTTTTAGATACAGCAGACTGATCCTAATCTGGGGACTGTGGTTTATGTTTGGCCATTTTCACAAACACAACAGCAATTTTTACAATCTGTGTAGCTACAGGGAGAGCTAATGCGAACGAGATCTGGTATGGAAGCTATGGGCCAATAGGGAAGAACATGAACCGAGGGAACAACATATCCACCTAAAATCCACCCTGGACTATTTCCATGTGGTCCTGCTGTGACGTTGCCACTTACCAAACGGGAGAAAGACAAGATTGCGTCTGATTTCCTTCAAATCTGCATGGGGGCCGTCTATGCCTTGTAGGTGGAGAGTTAAGACACAACACAGCTTCCCCGCCTTAGTCGGGTGCCAGAAACCATTATTTGAAATGACCGCCCTCTGCTTTCCAGTAAACTGCTGTTTTTGAAACATCTCTGTGAGATGCAGTCTTCTGCTTGGAAAGAGCATCATTGGTCAGCTGCTTTTAACGACCTTGACAAAAACATAGCCCTTTGAAAAATGTTGACTGAAAGTCATAGATTTCACAGGTTTTGTAAAATGAAACAGAAATGAATAGGCCATGTTGCAACTTAAAAACAACATGGAAGTTTTAGTTTTTCTCTGAGCCTTGGATAATGAAATGGCTGCATCCACAAATGGGAGCGGGCATTCTCAGATGTTAGACGGGCTTTGTTTGCTCCCAGGAAAAAAGATTTGCATTTTGTATGGTACATGTTGGGTTTTCTTAATAAAAAAAGAAAGAAAGAAAGAAAGAAAGAAAGAAAGAAAGAAAGAAAGAAAAGAAAGAAAGAAGAGAAAGAAAGAAGAGAAGAAAAAAAGGAAGCCTAGACCGTGAACCAGTAGGGTTCCAACAAAAGAGGAATAATGAGCTTGTTTCCATGGAAATGACTCTGTTACCCTACTGATGTCTAATGCTCCACAACAGCAGGCAAGGGGGATCTGACAGGCAGTGGCCTTCTGCCTCCTTGTAGGAAATTATTTATTGGTTAATTAATTTCTCTTAAAAAAAAAACAACAACAACAACACTGCTTTAATTCTAAATCCTCAGTGCATCTCAAGCCTTAGGCAACCCCTGGAACCCAGGGAGACTTGCCTGCCTGCGCCTCCTTGCCTCTGCTCAAATGGACTCTTAGGCTTACAAAACGGTGATACCAGAGGTCCTTAGGCTGAGCTCCTCAATGCAGTTTCCCCAGGAAGAACTGGACCCCCTCCACCGAAGTTTGTTATCACTGTATTGTCTAGGGATACATCCTGAGATGTAATTGACAGGTGGTACAAGAGTAGAAAAACAGGTACCAGGAGACAGTAGGCCTGAATTCTAGTCCATTATGGCACTCCTAGCTGTTTTTTGGTGGGAAAGTCACTTAGTCTTTCTGGGACTTAGTGGCTCAACTGGACTGCAGGATTGCACAAGTGTGCCTAATGTTTGTGACAGCATGTTATAAATTATGGAGGGCTATACAAGGAAAAGGCATGAATAAAGAATGATCACCACCATTTACTGAGCAACTGCTAAGCTCTGTAACCCAGAAACATTACATGCAGAATCTGCAGTCCTCACAAGGAACATGAAAAAGGAATCAGGGACTAAGAAAGGCAAAAGGAAAAATCTATTATGACCAACGGTGACTCTATTAATTAAGAACTCAATAATAAGCAAGAACTCAACAAACAGTCCAAAGCAGAGGGGATCTCTTTTGGGAGGGAAGGGTGGGTAAAACTACATCCAATTCTGAAATTTCTAATTTGCATTGCCAACTTATTAAAGAGATGACGATTCTTTGAAGATCAATTGTGATTTCAAATCAGTAAACGGGGGTTTATTGTCTCATGTGTGTGGCTCCAAAGTACATGCACATGTTATACATAGTAAGTTTCTATGGAAACCGGTCACTGAGTACATGTGTGAGAACCCTGTGGGCTACCTCAATAATTCTAAGAAGGTGCTATCTTTCACTGGTATCTTCTGGAGGGAAAGGCTCACATCCACCTACAGCATTTGTAAAGCTTTTCTGTGGGCACAGAATAAACCTGCAAGCTAAGCACCCGAGGCTCATTGTCTTCTGCTTCCTCCTCAGGCCTATTTCCTGTATGTAAAGGCCAGCAGAGCATCTGTGCATACATAGCAGATTTTGCACTAAAACCTACAGTGCATGCTGCTACCCCACATCACCAGCCCTAAACTTCGGCTCTTTTCTCCCAACACAGCACATGCCCCTGGCAGCCATGATTTCACCATGTCTCTCATTCCCTCACGCACACCTTATCTTTCAGACTCTAGCCCCTCTTCCTCTGAGAAACCTTCCTCAGCAACTACCTAGCACGTCGACTACATCCTCAGTCCCTCAAACTCATACCAACCCAGGAGGCTGTGCTAATATAAACCAAGCCATTTCTTGGGCCTTTTAAATAAATGGCATGGTGACTGGCATTATTAATTACTAGCTTCATTAATTACTACCAGGCGTCCTCCCATAAACATTTATTAAACCCACTCCTCTATCTCCAAAGCTTGTCTGTCTTTACTGGCTGAACAGGCCAAAACAGGTTTCACCCCAGGGCCCTTGCACTTGCTGTTTCCCCTGTCTGCCAAGCTGCATTGTCCTGCGTGGTACTGCCCATGACTGCCGCTTTCTCCTTCGAGTCGACGTTCAACTGCCGAGTCTCCTGATGATCACATTATCTAAAGTGCTTCATTTAGCCCATCGTTCTCGGAGCACATCGCCCTGTTTATTTTCTTGAACGCATTATAACCATCTGAAGTTACTGAATTAATCTGTAGATCATCCATCTTTCTCTTCCCCTAAATGCAAACTAAGAGTAAAGACCTTATTGTGTTCACAGTAGGTGCTCAATAAATACTCATTAAATGAATGCAAGTCCCCCATATAGCATCCCCAGCACCCAGCTTGTAAATATTAGATGCTTTAGTAAATGTTGCTACTTATGAGGGTGAGTCCCTGGAGGGGAGTATCACCCATGCAGCCCCACCAAAGAGTTGCTCCTCAGTACAAATTGCTAACAGCGGCTTTTGTTTGGGAGCAGATGGGCTCCTGGAGCACAGTCCCTAAAAGGGCACCTCCCAGGCTCTTCATCTCATCTGATCTTTAAGCATCCCCACACGACTGGCGCAAAAGGTAAGCTTGTGACTTGAACCTCCTTCTCACCATTGCCTGGCTGCTGCCAAGAAAGAGACAGATCCTGAGGTAAACCACGCGCAATCTGGGTTGGTCTTGGCAACACGTAAATCACCAACAACTCTTCACAGTTGCAAAGTTACGCAAACACACCCTTTGAGAGCGTAAACATCGGACTGATGCTGAAAAAGCTCCTTTGTCATAGTGGCCTCACATCCCCTCCCCCACCCGGCGGCCACCACTGGCTCAGGCAGAAACCCAGTGTGAGGCCACAGTCCTGAAAATGTGGCACAGGAGACCTTGGCTCTCTTTTGTTAGTTTATTTTTTAAAAAAAAAATTTTTTTTACATTTATTTATTTTTGAGAGACAGAGAGAGACAGAGTGTGAGCGGGGGGTTGGGGGGGCAGAGAGAGAGGGAGACACAGAATCAGAAGCAGGCTCCAGGCTCTGAGCCGTCAGCACAGAGCCCAACACGGTGCTCGAACCCACAAACGGTGAGATCATGACCTGAGCCGAGGTCAGACGCTGAACTGATTGAGCCACCCAGGTGCCCCACTTCTCTCCAGTCTCTAATGCTGATTTGTTTTTTGGTGTGTGGTATTATGTTGGGAAGATAATATTAACTAGTACACATACACAATTTACTGGGGCTTGCATAAATGCTGACTTTCTGAGATGTTTTCCCATCATACACACTGCAAGATTTATCCACCCCCCCCCAACATACATCTGTAAGAGAATGAAGTTATTTTAATGTTTCCCCATGACTCAACTGTCAAATTCTATATCATCGTTTAAGGCTGTTACACATCTCTGATATGTCGTGCCGAGCCAGTTTTTATTCTTCTAAACAATACTGTTTTTACAACTCCTGCTCTAAGTACATAAAATAAATTGCCCTGCCAATATCCCTTTGATTATAAGGACTGTGTTAGAGGAAGAATGTAAGAAATCCAAGATGAAGGAACAAGTAACCCTTTCTTTTACTTTATCATTAAGGACACAGACAACTCTTGCCCACACTGATTATCCTGAAGACAGGATTATCCTGATTATTCTGGGTTGGAGGGAAGGAGAATCAAGAAGGGGACCCTTTTCCATGGCACAGTGGTTTACTTGCTGTCTCCAAAAGGTAAAGGAATTAGTCGGAAATGTTGACTTGGGGACCAGGAGACCACCTTACAGATACTTTTATTTTTTAAGTTTATATTTATTTTTGAGAGAGAGAGAGAGAGAGAGAGAGAGAAAATGCACGTGTGTGGGGCAGAGAGAAAGGGAGGGAGAGAATCCCAAGCAGGCTCTGCGACCTCATGAATTGAGAGATCAGGATCTGAGCTGAAATCAACAGCTGGATGCTCAACCAACTGAGCCACCCAGGTGCCCCATAGATACTGTTTTTATGCAATGTTTTTTTAATTTAATTTTTTTATTTTTAAATGTTTTTATTTATTTTTGAGAGAAAGAAAGGCAGAGCATGAGCTGGGGAGGGGCAGAGAGAGAGGGAGACACAGAATCCGAAGCAGGCTCCAAGTTCTGAGCTGTCAGCACAGAGCCTGACGTGGGGCTCGAACCCACAAACCGTGAGATCATGACCCGAGCCGAAGTCGGACACTTAACCAACTGAACCCCTCAGGTGCCCCTCAGGTTTTTTTTTTTAAATTAAAGTCAAGTTTATTACGATATAATTCATACACATTAAAGTTGACTCTTTCTTAATGTGCCAAAGGAAGAGTTTGACAATTGTGTACGTATAATCCCCAAACCACTTCAATTGCAGATACTATTTTTGGGAGCTATTTAACCACAGTGTCTGCTCACTTTCTTCCTTTTCTAGCCTGGTCTTACAGAATAAACACCTCTGAGATCAGTCCCCAGGTACTGAGAACAGTTCTAGGAAAGCAAAGGCTGAGAACTTGACTCACCTTCCTTAATACGGAGTTCATGGAGTTATGAAATCTCAGAAGTTAGCAGGACCCAGAAGTTATCTTGCAGGACCATCTACCCAGAACAAATCTTTTTTATAATCACTGATTTAATACACTTTAATCACTTGTGACACAGGTTTCGGAAATACCGCTGAGTGTCTGGAGCCCCGGGTAGCACGGTGTTTTGCTTAACAAGTTTGGTTCAGTTTTGGCAGCCCCTGCGGGCTCATGACAGGAAGGCCTATCCAGGATAAGGGGTGAGGATTTTTCTAGGAATGAGCAAGTTAAAAGACATGGCTTCAATATTGCTCCTCTGCAAATGTATGCCACTAACCCTTAAAGATGGGTTAAATATGAGGCATTTGAAACCCACTGAACTAAGATCTTATTTCACAGATAAAAACAAAACAAAACAAAACAACACAAAACAAAACAAAACTTGAGGGCCTGAGCAAAGAAATGAATTGCCTTAGAAAATATCACTAACATCTAGTGTCAGAACCAAGGACTTAAACCTGTTCCTGAGTATTTCTAATATCAGAAGCATTATTAAGCTTCAAATTTCTTCAGAGGGACCTGGGTGGCTCAGTCGGTTAAACATCCAACTCTGGTTTGGGCTCAGGTCATGCTCTCACGGTTCATGAGTTCGAGCCCTGAACTGTGCTGTCAGCACAGAGCATGCTTGGGATTCTCTCTCTCCCTCTCTCTCTGCCCCTCCCCTGCTCCCTTGCTCTCTCTCTTTCTCTCAAAATAAATAAAGAAATTTTTTTAAGCGTTCAAATTTCTTCAGATTTGTCACTAAATTCCACCTCTCCCCCATGCTGGTCACTACTAGAAAAACCCTATTGGGGAATGGGGTGGGAGATGGGGTGTCGGTGACATAAAAACACTATCATATTCCCTCTGCTGATCCCTCACCAGGCCATGGTGATCAGTACCCAACAGTGAAACAGTCTGATCTGTTTAGGCTAGAGGAATTGGGCTTAATTTTCTCACTTTAGTTTTTATTTTTATTTTTATTTTTTTTACTATTTTTGTAAAGAATGTAAATACCTGGCAAATTTGACTACTAGGTGCCCTGATTAGTGAGTGAATAGTATTTGCTGAGCACATCTCTGCACTGGAATAAAATAGGTTTAATGTTGTATGGTAGGAGAAACTTGAGTTGATCCCCAAGGAATTTTCTGGAGGCCATCTCTTTCTAGTACATGTGGCATCTGTGGATGGAAATGTGAAGGGAAAGGCAGAGGGCCATGGAAGCAGGGGAGCTGTGAAGATGCTTTCTGAGCTGACATCCAGGGCACCTCAAGGTACTGAACCAAGGTTCACAAAGGAAATGTGGGAATCAGCATGGGGGAATAGAGTGCTGAATTCTGAGGCTGGAGGTCTGGATGTAGGGTTTCAACTTTGCCAAGTGATCATAGATGAGTCATTTAAACCCCTCTGGGGCTCAGTTTCACCTTTTGTAAAGTAAGAATCTGGAGGTGAATGATTGGTTCCTGCTAGTTATTGTAGAGATACTAACAGTTTCCTTCCTGTCAGTGTATCGCTGAACCCCGCACCTCTGGGATTTTCTCAACACAGTTAAGTGTTAGTTCAGATTCCAAAATTCACTGGAAATTTGTCCAAGGAAAGTGGCCAAATATGTGGAAAAGCCTTAACACCAAGAGGTCCCCAGCTGGTTGAAAGGAAGATTTCAAGCCTTCTATTGTCTCATGTCCATTTCCTGTCTTCCCAGATCAATCCTGCTGTACTCTGATGATAAAAATTCAGAACACCCATCTATTGAGCCTGCCTCCTTTTCCCTGTTCCTCAAAACCTTCATGTTCTCACGTGTCACCATACCAGGTTTATATCCCATGGTCTATTGTGTGGTCACTCCCTTCAAACTCACAGCAATCCTGCCACTTTCTCCCTCAGTCATACCAGCTGACAAAATCCCCACCCCTGATTGAATCCAACTCTCAATCTTATCCTTGAGCAGCTAAAGAGTGTTGAGTAAACACACAACCACAAATTCACAGATATTAACTTTAAGTAGGTCCTTAGTGCTGTCTAGTTTTTCTTCCACATTTCCTTAGTCAACTTCCAATGACATTTCCCATACCTTCTCCTCTCTCCTCAAACCTCTAATACCTCCTTCTGTCTCCATCCTCATCCCCAGCTGATGACCTTGCTTCTTATCTCAGTGAAGAACTAGCAGCACCCAGAAGAGAACAGCCATATTCTCCCATAACCAACCCCACCCACTCACCTGCACACGCACTTCTCCACTCATAACTACTGCCTTCTCTTCTCTCGTGAGAATGAACAGCTCATGCCCTGGTTTGGTTTTGTTTAGTTTTAATATCTTGGTGAGCAGACCCTTCACTTCAGCACTGGCCCCCGTCTTGTCTACTAAAGAACGTGACCCTTGTCCTTTTTCTCTCATTTTCTCCTGCATCATCAGTTTTCCTCTCCTCTGTACTGGCGCAATCCCATCAGCATACAAACATGCCAAAGCATCTCTCATATTTAGAAAAACAACAATAAAGCCTGTCCCTTGACCTTGCATGCCCTCCCAGCAAGAACCACGTTTTTCTGTTTCTTACAGATGACTTGGAAGACTTGTCTAGCCTCACTGTATCCATTTCCCTTCCTCCATGTTTTTCCTGTGGCCACTCCAAATGGCTTCTCTTCCGCTTACTCTACAGAAACGACGTTTGTCTAGGTCGGCAGCAGGCCCAACTTCCAGTTTTCCAAATCCAGTGAACACTTCTTAGTCCTCATCTTACTTGACCTCTGTTTCAGTCTGCTGTGGCTGCTATAATCAACAATCACAAACTCGACAGCTTAAGACAACAGAAATGTATTCTTTCACAGTTCTGGAGGATAGCAATTCAAAATCACTCCTCCACTGAAGGAGATCAAAGTGCCACCAGGACCATGATTCCCCCAAGACTCTTGAGGGAGGAATCCATTTCTAGCCTCTTCCAGCTTCCGGTGGCTGCTGGCGAACCCTGACTTGTGGCCCCGTCACTCCAGCCTTTGCCTCTGTGGTCACATTGCCTCCTTCTCTTCTGTGTGGCACCTCCCTCTGGGTCTCTCTTGTAAGGATACTTATCATTGGATTTGGAGCTCACCAAGATAATTTAGGATAATGATTCCATGTCAAGAACTTAATCACATCTGCAAAGATTCTTTACGCTTACAAGGCAACATTTACAGATTCTAGGGATTAAGACCTGATATCTTTGGGGGCCATTATTCAGCTGCTACCACCTTCTGGCAGCATTTAACACAGTGGATTGCTTCCTTCTCCTTATATACATTCTTCACTTGACTCCAGGGATGCTGCTTTTCCTTGACTAACTGACTGACTCATTCATTCATTCATTCATTCATTCATTCATTCATTCGTAATTGTGGTAAAAGGCAGGATTTATCATCGTAACCATCTTTTAAGTACATAGTACAGTAGTGTTAAGTATATTCACAATGCTGTGCCAATCTCCAGCAAGGTGAACTTTTCACCTTGCAAAACTGAAACTCTATGCCCATTAAACAACTCATGTCCCCATCTCCCCTGCCTCTGGCAACCCCAATTCTACTTTCTGTTTCCATGAGTTTGACTACTTCAGACACCTCATCTTAGTGTTTCTCAATAATTTCTCAATAAGAAATTGCACAGTATTTGACTTTTTGTGACTGGCTTATTTCACCCACAATGTAGCATGTGACAGGATTTCTGTCTTTTTTTTAAGGCTAATATTCCATCATATGCATATATCACATTTTATGTATCTCTTCATCCATCGATGGACACTTGGATTGTTTCCACCTCTTGTCTACTGTGAATAGAGCTACTATAAACACGGATACACAAGATCCTACTTTCAATTCTGTTGGATAGATACGTGGAAGTGGGATTGCTCGATCGTATGGTAGTTCTATTTTTAATTTTTTAAAGAACCCCCATACTGTTTTTCAAAATAGTTGAATAATTTTACACTCCTACCAACAGTGAAATGCACAAGGGCTTCGATTTCTCCACTTCTTTGCAACACTTGTTATTTTCTGTCTTTCTTGATTCTCGTCTTGCTTTACTGTCAGTTTCTTCTCAGTCTCGCTTCTTGGTTTTATTCACATCTTCGGTCCCCAGGTCTCAGTGTGTTTGCATTTTTCTATGTTTACACTCAAGCCAGATGATCTCATTCAGACCCACGGCTGAATTACTATCCATTGGCTTACATCTCTCAAACTTATATTTTCATTACCGGTCTTGCCTTTGAACTCTAGACCCAACTACCTAGTCAACCTTTCCACAGGAATAGGCATTTCAGACTTGATATGTCCTAAACCAAATTTTCAGTTTTCTCCCCCAAGCCTGCTCTTCCTACAATCTTCCTCATGGCAGTCAATGGCAGCCCCATTCTTCTGGTTGCTCAGATTAAAAACGTTGAGGACATCCTTGCTTCTTTGTCTCACAGCTCACCTCCAATCGCCCAACAAATCCCTGACTACTTCCTTCCAGATATATCCAGAATCCAACCCCCTTCTTCTCCCTTCCACTGCTACCAGTCTGGCCTAACCACTTTTATTTCTTGCTTGAACATTTCAATATCACCTATCTTCCCTGATTTTGCCCCTGCCCCTTTCAGTTTGTTCCTCATATAGCAACTGGAGTGTATGTTAATAAAATGTATGTCAGAATGATGCCAGACCTCTCCTTATAACTCTCCAATGGCTTTCCACCTCACTCAGAGTAAAAGCTCAGGCCTTTTCATGGTCTATAAGAGCTGAATGAGAGAGTCCATTGGCATCTTTCTAATTTCACCTTCCACTAATCTCCTCTTGTTCGTTCCAATACAGCAATAGTGTCTCCTTGCTGCTGTTTGAACACAGAAGCATACTCCTTCCCCAGAGCCCTTGCACCTCCCAAGCCCTCTGTTTGGAATATTCTTCTCATAATTCACCCCCTCATTTTATTCGGGTGTCTGTTCAAGCATCAACTTATCACAAGCCTTCCCTGGCTTCCTCTGACCTGAAAACAATACCTTGCTTCTAACACTTCTCATGCTCTTTACCCAGCTTTATGTTCTTCTTTGGTACTTATAACCACCTGACATATTTTATTTATTTTTATTTTTATGGCGTGCATTGCCTGCATTATTTAGTGTAGCTCACTAAAATACAAGCTCCATGAACACAGGAAATTAGTCTGTTTTGATCACTGCTGAATCACTAGTGCCTGAATCACTAGTGCCTGAATCACTAGTGGCTTCTAGTAACTATTTATAGAATAAGTGAATGAGGCACCTATAGTGCCTTTGCCAAAAGAGTCATTTCCCAGAAGGGGGTTTGCTTTTATTGATTATTTGTAGATGGGCCTTGAGAACTTGGGTAGTTTGGAACGTTAAAAAAAAAAAAAAAAAGGCCTTACAGGAAGTTAACTTTAAAACAGGTTTCCTGTTTGAACCTCTAAACATTGCCCTTACCTGGGGGGTAGGGGATTTGATGCTAACTTGTCAGAGACACTCCTGGGGCTCATTTGTTCCATTTAATTTTAGGCCATTAATATAGAATGATAAGTATAATAGTGGAAGGTTACCTTCAAGAACTCATATTGTATTTTCCACTGTTTGGGGGAAACGCCTCTGAGACAAACCAGAAACAGACTTGCAGATGAAGAAACAATAGAGAGATCAGGTGACCTTGCCAAGGTCATAGGTCGTGACTATAAGGCAATTCTTATGTCTCTGACAACTAGTACTTTCACTAGAAACCCCCCAAAATAGAATCCCATTTCTTACTAGGTCTTTCCTGTGAAAATGAGTAACTTTTTCCATAAAGTAGGGCAAGGACAGAACTGACATCCAGAATCACTTTGCTAACGGTAGTGATGGATTAGTCAGGTTCATGATTACTATGTCCCCTATCATCAAGGGACATGGCAGGGCAGGACTTAACAAGCACGTCTGTGGTCTTGCAACAAAACAAAGCTGACCCTGCTGAAGAGAAATGAGAGTGGTCTAACCATATTTGTACAGTGTGCTAACCAAATATACCAAAGGAAGGACACACAAGGCAGAAGGGCAGGGGCGTCTGGGTGGCTCAGACTGTTAAGCACCTGATTCTTGGTTTCGTCTCAGGTCATGATCTCATGCTTTGAGAGATGGAGCCCCACATTGAGCCTGTGCTGACAGTGCAGAGCCTGCTTGGGGTTTTCTCTCTCCCTCTGTCTCTGCTCCTACCCTGCTCATGCACTCTCTCTCTCTCACAAAATAAACTTAAAAAATTAAAAAAAAAAAAGTCAGAAGGGCAACTCGTGCCTGGTTGTATCATTATGTGCTTGGCTGAGGGTTCTTCACAGTCTACAGGCTGAGGCTAGGATGAGTGGGACACTTCACAGACAGGGGTGGTGATTAGTCATCCATATAGAAACATATTCTGGAATTTCCAGAGATAGATGCTTTTTTACTGGTGAGTTTAAAATAGGATGCTACTTTTTCTTCTGCCTGATGAGAACAGAGAATACCATCGTAGCAAATAGTTTTCCAGAGGCATTAAATTGCCCATAAGAATGTTCATTTACCTGTCAAACTGGCATCAGAGCAACCTACGTCAATTACTACTGCCAGCCTCTTCTCTCAACGCCAGTCTCCCGTCTTCCTTATGTTTTCTGCCCTACCAAGCACACAATTATCAAGGAAGTCCCTGTGGCCAGTGGATTCTGTCTTCTCTCATCCTAGGTAGTATCTCCATGAAAATCAAACCAATAATGAGTAGGAAAAAGACGTGGACATACCTTTAGGTTCAACACTTGGATATTCATTAACCCATCCCACACCCAATTACTTGTGGCTCTAGGACATAAAGCTTACATTCGTGACTAATGCCTTGATTCTTTCTTTATGTTTTCCCTTGCTTGGAGAAGCAAATTTTGCTGGAGCTGCTAGAAAATTCAGTGAGTTATGGATACTCATTTGCAGAAACCCTGTGTGTTTTGAAAGGCCGCTTCACGAGTGACTGGATTCCCAGCATCCCTTCTTCAGCAAATGTTTGATGGGTCACACAGATATGAACTGCACCCTCCATTGGGGGTAGATAGGAATGGGATGAACGGAAACAGCCAGTGGCACCATTACAGCAGCTATTTAAAATAGCTGGAAGAGAAACAACACACAACCCTGTATCTAAGCCAGCTGACTTGCTGGGCCTGTCATTCAGGCGACTTCTGATTAAGTAAACGAGCCCGATTCATTTTACAGAAATCTAATCAATACTCTGACATTACTGAGTCATTTGAAATTCCTAGGATTTGGTCCTAAAAACTCTAATGTTAGTAGCCCCACGTGTTTGTGAAATGTCTCTTATTCCTAAGAGTTCCACATATGCACAAATGACAGAACAGAATCTTTAATAGTAGTCTTTCAAGATTACTGAAGCTATGGTTTGATGAGAACAAAGAATACATGATTTATATGAGACAATCGTTCCGTTCACGCCACCTACTGTGATGGTACAAAGACTGAAAAAAGGCAAACACCCAACAGGGACTCCAGAGAAGACTTGGTGTTTCCATGAAGCGTTTTGGTGTCATGACAAACCCTTAGGATTCTAATGACACAAGGGGATCAGTTCATCTTTCTTACCATCAGTTGCAAAGAACGCCAGAATATTGGTTTCAAAAACGTTCATTCTTCTTTTACGTAACAGATCATTTTTTCTTAACATCTGGGTGGCCTTATTTAATCTAACTGGACAATTAAACAGAAACCTTGCCAGCCCTCTGGCACTACTCTTCTATCAAATATCAGCACAATCTAGAGATTTATGTGCCAGGCAGTGCTGGGAGCCAAGGAATCAGATATAAGCTCAATTTTCAAGGAGCCTATACACACTAAAGGTAAGACAGACCCATAAAAAAGCAATTTCAACGTGGCGCCCAGTGTGCTCAGGTAGGAGAAAGCCCAGTGTATGATGGAAGCACCTAGGAGGGGCCTTGAAACCATTTTTTTTTTCCAGAAAAAGAAAGAAAAAACTAGTTTATAGAACTAGTGTGAAATGTAGTGATCTGTTAGGTTAAAAAAGAATTTCTCTATAAGTAGAATGGTGGTTGCGGGGCTGGGGTAAGGGAAGGGGGGAAATGTTGGTCCTAGGGTACAAACATTCAGTTATAAGATGAATAAGTTCTGGGGAATATAATGTACAGCATGGTAACTATGGTTACCAATACTGTATTACACACTGGAAAATTGCTGAGAGAGTAGATCTTAAATGCTGTCACCACACACATGCACACACAGACACACACATAAGGGTAATTACGTAAGGTGATGGATGTGTTAACTAGCCTTCTTGTGGTAATTATTTTGCAATTTATACATGACTCAAACCTTCATATCGTACACCTTACACTTATGCAGTGTCATGTGCTAATTATAGCTCAATAAAGCTCAAGGTAAAAAAGGAGACTCTGGTGCATAAAGAGTCTCCCTAGAAAACAAAATAAGCACAACTATGAACTTGCCTTGCAATACCTGTGTAAGGGACACTGTGGAATCACAATTTGAGCCAATGACAGAAAGAATCACACGTGACTAACTTCGGAGGTCTGACTCTTCATCTAATGGCAGCTGGGTCTTAAAAGAACTGGAGATGCTAAATTATAAAAGAAAATCTTAGGGGTGCCTGGGTGGCTCAGTCAGTTGAGCACCTGACTTCGGCTCAGGTCACAATCTCACGGTTCATAGGTTCGAGCCCAATGTCGGGCTCTGTGCTGACAGCTCAGAGCCTGGAGCCTGCTTCAGATTCTGTGTCTCTTCTCTCTCTGCCCCTCTCCTGCTCACACTGTCTCTGTCTCTCTCTCAAAAATAAATAAACGTTGAAAAACATTTACTTACAAAAGAAAATCTGATTTTTGAAGAATTTTAGTGCCATTAAACTGGGAAAGGGGAACAGAGAAAAGAAGTGTAGGGACTGTAATTCAAAATGACATCAGTTCCAGAGAAACGGTAGACAGTCGATCCCAGACAAAATTGTTTACCGTGTTGCTGGACTGCATATGCACTCAGATGGAATTATCTGACCAAGTAGAACTGCTAATGGTCAGGGGAGACAAACAATGAGAAGGCCAGCACAGCCCAGGAGTGAGGAAAGACCTTTCTAATTAATAGCCCAAGGGAAGGAACCAGTTGAGGTGGGTTTGGCAATGTGCCTCGATTTACAGTCCTATCTGCCTCCAAGAACCTTCTGTTTGATGAAGAGCTTATGAAAGGTATCCACACACACTTCAGTGATTATTGATCAGGCCTTTAGTAAAAAGATATTGAACACGAATGAGCCCGAAGACAAAGAAATGCAAATATCTGGCACCTATCTCTGAGTATCTTCTCAACAAGATTATTGCCTTTTGATGACTTTAATACCTAGACTCTAAATGTTAGTCTCTTTTTATTGACTTAAAAAAAGCCGGGAGAGGATAACAAAAACAGTAATCAAGTGCAGCATGGGGCATAGAGTCAATGATATTCTAAGGGCAGTGTGTGGTGACAGTTACAGGGCTGTGCTTGTGAGGTAGTACAGCATGACACATGGACTCGGTCAATCACTGAGTGGCACACCTGAACCTAATGTAACATCGTGTGTCAAGTCGACTCCAATAAAGAAAGCGAGAAATCTACGACAGGGACAGTGTTGGAAACACCATTCCATGTCAGTGGTCTTTTGGGGTCTGTCCTGGGGTGCCGAAACATCAAACTTCGGCCCACATTTCTGCCCGCCGTACCCCTCTGTGCCTGAAAAGACAAGTCCAGAACTCATTCTAGAGTCAGACGTAAAACTTCTGCCATTTCCCTTACCTATGAATCTACTTTTGCCTGTAATTTCTGTGACTTGTTTCGAAGGGAAGAGAGGATATTTTTTAAAGTTAAGGCCAAGGGGCGCTTGGGTGGCTCAGTCGGTTAAGCATCTGACTTCAGCTCAGGTCACGATCTCGCGGTCCGTGAGTTCGAGCCCCGCGTCGGGCTCTGGGCTGATGGCTCAGAGCCTGGAGCCTGCTTCCGATTCTGTGTCTCCCTCTCTCTCTGTCCCTCCCCCATTCATGCTCTGTCTCTCTCTGTCTCAAAAATAAATAAACATTAAAAAAAAATTAAAAATAAATAAATAAAGTTAAGGCCAAAAGTCCACTACTTGGCTTTGTTCTTCGTGACTTGTCTCTAAGCAAATTGAGACGCACCTTGGTGAAGCCTGGAGGGAGAAGCAAACATCACGTCAAACTGGTGATTTCGGAAGATTTGCAAGATGGAAAAACAACTCAGTGTGACTTATCACGGCTAACAGCAGCTTTGAGAGTTCACTTCTCAAAAAGAAATGGGCGCTTCTTTACAAAAATGGACACTTGACATTCTCAGTGTCCCTGGACCTCTGTTCTTCTCAAACCCTTATTTCGCTTAAAAAAACGAAAAGACAACTGATCACTTCCTTGGAGCCCTTTCCTTTTTGGCCCTACTCCATCCTTACCACTGCAAGTATATTTAAGGCTTCAACGTCAAGTCTCGTATAGGAGAATTTGAGCACCAGGTCCCAAAGAAGGGAGTGTCCTCTGATGATCACAGAAGCAGATTCTGCGCACTTCTTGTCTTCTGCACATTTTACTTCCTTCACCTCCAGTGGCTATGCCAACGGTCGGGAGGAAGGAGACACAGTATCTGTCTGGTTCTATGGTCACACTACCTGGTTTCAGTTGGATCTTCTACGCCAACTGCTCAAATTCCTAAATACTCAGCCTCGGTTCTGTCAACTGTAAAGTGGGAGTATTAGAGTACGTAGTTCTTAGTGCTAGAATAGTGCCCCATTCATCGTATGTGCTTAGTACTTAGTACATAGTACATGCATAGTACATGGTACGTGCATAGAATATAGGACATGGTTACTGCTCTTATTAGATGACGTATACTGAAAAAGAGGCAACGGGCAGGATCATCAGAAGTAGACAAGATCATTACATATTTTAAAAGTTAAGCAGGACCAGTATTTACTTTAAATTCTGTGTGCTTTTGGAAGATCCTTGTTTTGAAAAATATTATACTCAGAACTCCATAGTCTGTGTCTTGGGGGTTGCCTAACAATTTAAGATGAACCTCTTCTATTGACTTTTTCCTTGATAGTAACTGGAGCCATCAGAGTGTTTCTACCTCGAGGTTCCCATGCCTAACTGCAGAACAGAACTGTGTGCCGACATTTCCTCACCTCTTTCCTCTCCCTTCCGTCCTCTGATTTGTAAAACTTTCAAATACCGAAGTCCCTCACTGAGATAATGCTGTGGGCCTGATCTTCCCAAATGTCTTGTCATTCGAAATTCCCTCTCCCTGTGACATCCCTGTTCATCTGTTAACTAATCTCAACTTAAAATGTATTAATAACCAGGATGATGTACCACTGATCTCAGTTAAAAGTATTCAGTGATGACTGATATTTAAATAGTACTTCATAATTTAATAGAGGTCTTCCATGTGAATTACATCATTTTGACTTCATAGCTGTCTTGTGATGGCAGAGCGGATGGTAGCCTTCCTATATTCAGGTTAGGAAACTGGGACTCAAACGAATGAACCGGCTTGCTCTAATCCACAAAACAGTTAAGTGACCCTAGGTTAGGAACTCACAGTTTCTGATTTGGTCTGCGAGCCACTCAAGACAGGAAGCTAGTTAGGTAATTAATTAGATAAAGCTAATAAGCTAATTCATATTAAGATATGAATGACCAACACCTTAAACCTATCAAGAGGCATAGGCTTTTAAAAAGAGAAACCTGAAAGGCTAATAAATTTATTATTCTAGAATAAAAGTGGGAGTGGAGACTTTAAGTATCTTTGGGCAGAGAACTTTTCTTTTCCTTTTTTTTTTTTTTTTTTTTTTTTTAGAGAGAAAAAGAGAGAGGAAGAGAGAGGGGCAAAGAGGATCCCAAGCAGGCTCTGCACTGCCAGTGAGGAGCCTGATGTGGGGCTCGAATTCACAGGCCATGAGATCATGACCTGAGCTGAAGTCGGACATTTAACTGATTGAGGAACCCAGGCGACCCTGGGCAGAGAATCTTTCTGATTTTTGTTGCGCATTCCTGCTGACCTGCATGGCCATCTATAAGCTGAGATATCTCAGAGTATTCGGTAAGGCTGAGAGAGGAGAGTAAACCTATGCCCTTCGGGAATCTGTGGGCCTTTCTGGTCACAAGCAAGGGCTGCATCGCATTTTTATCTTACATTCTTATCCATTTTGCATTCTATGTTTACTTTAATGTAAAGTAATTTTTAAATGAAATAAAGTGAAACTTTTACCATATTAATCCCGGCACATGGTTGCACTCTTGCAGTTTAAGAAGGCAATATGAAATCCATTTCGAGTCCCACAAATAAATATCCTCTCACTTAAATCTAAACCACATACATGCGCGCGCGCGCACACACACACACACACACACACACACACACACACACACATTTACCAGTACAGAATGCAAATGCGTTTACATATATAATCATGGACGTATGGAGAGAAGTGAAATTAACCATTCGATCTCACAGCTGTCAAAAATGTTATGCGTCACTAAACCGACCCTCTCTTTACTTCTACGGTTCAGTTTTTCTCCAGGTTTGATGACCTCTACACGAGTCTAACTTAAGACCTAAGACCAGGAGGCAACTCCTTCAGAAGAGCTCTGCCTGGCTCTGGGCACCATCGTGATGGCCTCCACAGGAAAGGCAACACACTGGCTTCCCCTGGCAGCACTTTGCTGGCCTGCCGCAGAAAAAAACCCCACAGGTTCCAACAGTTTCCTACTTTGTGCCTAACATTTTCTCTGCTCAGGTTTTTGTTTTTATTTTGTGAAAAAGAAAACCACTCCGTACACGGGAAAGCATAAAGAAGGCTATTTGGCAGAGAGAGCCGCTCTGCTAACAAAATGCACGTTGGCCCGTTTACGGCCGAGCTCCTGGGGCCCCTCTGAGTAACTCTTGTGGGAAGTACCTACATGGCCACATGCACAGCACTTCCCCTTCTCCTCCACCCCCGTCGCAGCCTCCATCGCAGCCTTGGAAATTGGCAGTTGCGATCTTTGACTGGACTCCATTGAGCCGTCCCACCCGCGGCTGCTCAGGAAGCACATATCAGCAAACAGAATGAAAGGGGCCTTTATAAACAGGAGTCGGTTCTTTCTTAAACAGACTCCCACATAAAGACTTTTTTGTTTCTTACTCTTTAGGAAAAACTGAGCTCCTTCTGAGCGGACTCTGGAGAGGGAGGGGAAAGTGAAGATGGGGAGGAGGCTCACTGGGGGGATGCTACTTGGCGGGGGACAAAGAGGGGTACTGCGAAGGGTCAGACTTCTGAGGTAAAACCTCCAAGTGTCTCTGGCTGACAGAGAGCGGGGTCAGGGCTAAGGGGCGCTGGCTGGTCACAACCACTTGGGCTCTTCTTCCCCAGAAAGAGATCCATCCACACAAGGAACATTCAGGATAGATCCTAGTGCTCTGGCATTTTTCTGGTGCCAGAAAATGCCAGGGAGCTAGGCTTTTTTCTGAGAAGACTCAAATTCTTGTCGATTTCTTCTCCTTTTCTCAAAAAAAAAAAAAAAAAAAAGCTGCATGTTATATTTCACGAGATTTGCAAGCAATTTCCTTCCTGTCATGCTACCCTGGCTTATTTCTCTTTTGCTAAAGAAGTATAATCTCCTAAACTATTTCAGACATCCCCAAATCTGAGGAGTATGTAGGAAAAGGATTGAGGTTTACCAGTTGACATTGTTTGTCACGTGATTATGCACACATGGGCACACACATACACACAAAAAAGGAGGATATATAGTAAAGTCTCATTAATTTATTATTTGTTAATTAAACATGTCATAAAAATGCATCATAATGTAACTGAATCCAGGTGGTACTACTGAGGGAAATGCTAAGGAAAACAGTACGAAGAAGAAAAGGATCGGGTTTTAGAGATTCGTATGCATTAAACAAGGAAGAGAAACTGATGCTGTTTACTGCAATTCTGCATCAGCTTCGTTAAAAGAGAATATCTATGTAGAAGTCAGCTAAAGTGAATGCTTATATTTTTTAAACACATTTTTCATGATTTGCAAAATCCTTCCCAGGTTTAATTTCCAGGGTCTCATTATGTGGCTTAAAAAGAACAACTCACTGCCCTAAGAGATTCCGCATCTCAGCACTTCTGGTAAAACGGCATTTATCTCTGTGGCTCTGTCATCCTGGCGGCAGGTATGACAGCATTATGAAATTAGCACTAGTTTAATATCCTGTACACACCTCATACCCAGGGGCTTGATTACCTGTCTGTGTCCTAAGGAAAGACAGCGCCTGTGGGTATCAAATAAAGCATTCTATGGTTATGGCCCCTTTTCCAAAAATTGCCCCTTTAAAACACGCCTGAAACAAGGCGAGGTGTGGTAGGAATTGTGGACATGTAAATCTTGGTTCCCACCCACTGTTCTGTTTGTATGTTCCCTCCAGTGTCTTAAGCGTTCTGCCTCTATTGGAGTCCCACCTCCAAGGAGGTGACCTCCTTTCAGTAACAGCAGTGACACTATTAGTAACACTAGTAATAATAGTAACACTTCTTAAAAATCTGCCACGAGGTAGGAGGCACTGTTCTATGTACTTTACCTAAACTGATTCATCGAATTCTCACAACATTATGTGGTAGGCACTAATATCATCCCCCCACCCCCCATTTTTGGAAATGGATGCACAGATGCACAGAGAGGTTAAGAACCTTCTTTCCTCTTCTCTTCCCTCCTCTCCATCCCCAGAAGAATTCAGGTCTTCCTAAGGAACCCAGCACCTCTTTCACTGCTTCACATTGCCTCCCATTTCCATGGCCTCAACGACTGCAACCATTAGGGCTATACAAGCTCATGATGCCTGGGTTTAGAAAGATACATATTGGCAGTAACACAGCTAAAATTCATGGTTGGGGCATTCCTGCCATCCTCCATTGTTTACAAAGGATGAAAGGGAAGGAGGGACTTAGAACCATTCAAAGGACACTTCTAAGCTCAAAATCTCGGATGCTCTCTGGGGCCTTTCCATTTGTTAAGTTCTAGCCAAAGTAAGTCTTCCCTACTATATCTCATGGCACTCTGTTCCCATCCTTCGGACTACTTCTATAGCACAAGTTATAGGTTATGTGTATATATGGGTTATGTATATGTTTACTTCCTGCTTCCCCAGCTGGATTATAAACTCCATGAGGACAGGGCAGGGGCCATATCTCTTTTATTTGCCTAGAAATACCCAGAACCTGGTATACAGTAGTTACTCAATGAGTATGTGTTCAACAAACTTACTCCAAAGACTAAGCAACACAGTGATAAAAGATGAGCTCAGGCTGTGTCACATTTTGCCTAATAAAATGTCTACTCTTCAGTGCTCATGGCCTTTACCCAGTCACTGGAGCATATCCACTACTAGGGCAGAACACACTCAAACAGACAAAGTCACCAGCAGCAGCAGCTGACTACAAATCTACCTTTAAAATTTTTTTAAAATATTTATTTATATTTGAGAGAGAGAGAGAGCATAAGTAAAGGAAGGGCAGAGAGAGAGGGGGACCAGGGATCCAAAGCTGGCTCTGCGCTGACAGCAGAGAGCCCAACGTAGTGCTCGAACCCATGAACCATGAGATCATGACCTGAGCCAAAGTCGGACGTTCAACCAACTGAGCCACCCAAGCGCCCCTACAAATCTACCTTTTTTTTTTAGGGCCCGGGAACCCCCTTGGTGGCGCTGACTATATTGTTAAACCTCAGTCATCACACTAAATAGCAGGGAAGACCAGTCTAAAACGTCTAAATAATGGAATATATCGGGGTAAATGTATTACTTTTAAGTTCTGAGGGTAACTCCAAAGTATACGAGCAATGCTGGCTACGTGATATTTCATCAGTGACTTGCTTGAAAGACTAGAAAAAACAACTCGTGTTTGGCAGGTTCACTGTTTACATGCAAAGAGTTATTTCTAAAGACATCAAGGATGTTCAAAAACAAATCATTCCTTTAACATTTTAAATATTACTCTTACAATCTTGTTGACAAATTACTGCATTTTAATCACTTACATCATTATTCACAAAGAATAGGTTTTTTGAGTAAAAATTAAATGTCAACCCAGTTACTATTGGAAACAAAACACACTGTGAATTAATAGAATTTAAATTAACAAAGCTTTTACTTTGGCTGAATTAGTTTTCTACATTCTATTTCCTTGATGACAACGTACAAGAATGTCTCCAAAACAGTAACGCTTTGCCTTTTAACTCTTTCACAATGAGGAAAATAGATTCAAGTTAGCAGTGTTAATTTTGTGTCTAAGTAACCAATATGCTTTAGTTTCTATTCCATAGCAAGCTCCAAGTAAAAGCTGTCTTATTTTTGTGCTATACATGCTAGTCTATTTATTTATTTACTTACTGATTTTGAGAAGAGCCTGCAAAACCCAAGGTAAACAAGCACTCTCCTGGGGGCCATGTTGGAGATGAACAACAGCTCTTTTATTTTCAGAAAATACTTTTGTGTCAGTTGGGATGGATAGATCTGTTTCAAATTTGAGTTCAACCTTGGCCTCCTCTTATAAGGATGACACCACAAAACCTGCTCTCCTTTTGAAATGAAGGAGATGAAAGTCAACTGCATGTTTTATAAAGTGCTCTCCGCAGGGGACTTACAGCTATGGAAGAACAATCAAGAGAAGCAGAGTAAGAGGAAAGCTGGGTGGAGACAGGGCAGCTCTTCACCAACACGCATGATTCCATTTTGGTGATAGGGCCAAATCTTAGGAGGGCACAACCTCACAGCTGTCTTTGACACTATTAAATAAAAATGCTTCAGGACCACTTCTATGCCACCGTGTCCTCTCGCTTTTCCCCTGACACTCAGGCTCTTTACCCTGTAGCTCTGATCTCTCCCTTCTTCCGGAGAGGGTAGTGGGGCTTGTTAGTCAGTCTTAAAAATAATACAGGTATTTCTGATGATTGGTAAGAAAATGATAAAAAAAATTAGAATTGCTTTTATGATTGAAATAACCATGGCAAAATAGCTCAATGGTATGGTTTAAAAAAAAAAAAAGCCTGATTTTTACTTTTAAGGAACAAAAAGCTCCCTTGATTAATCTTAAATACCTTTTTTAAAATGTGTGTTTTTTTTTTAATTTATTTTTGAGAGAGAGAGAGGGACAGAGTGCAAGTGGGGGAAGGGTAGAGAGAGAGGGAGACACAGAATCCGAAGCAGGCTCCAGGCTCTGAGCCATCAGCACAGAGCCCGATGTGGGTCTCAAACCCATGAAATGCAAGATCATGACCTGAGCCAAAGCTGGAGGCTTAACTGACTGAGCCACCCAAGCACCCCAGTCTTAAATATCTTTAATCAGAGGAAATTCAGTGTGTGCAGGACTTATACCACTTTCTGGATGTTAAGTAACAAAAAACAAACAAACAAACAAACAAAAAACCATGATGCTAATAAACTCAGCACTGGGCTAAGGTTCTGCCTCTAATCCCCTAGACGATGTTGCATCTCACAGAAGATTCCAAAAGAGATTGCAATATGAAGGAAACCAATCATGTCATTGTTGTCGGACAAATGGGATGCAATTTTCCTGTGTTTTCCTCTCAGGGCTGTGTGAGTGCATCTATGGAAAAATTGCTCCTTCTCCATCCCTCTTCCCAGCATCAGGTGGGTTTCACTGGGAAGTGTAGTGACTGGGTATTTTTGACTGGAGAGCATTTAGGGACTGCTTCTGCTTTGATGAAAGTGATTTCAGAAAGGAGGTGTCATTTTGAAGGGGCAAGGGATGAGCTGGAGATGTGCTTACATGCCTAAGGACTACCAGAAGTTTAGGTCAAGTCCATTAGGCAGGTCTTTCCTAGCCACTTTCTCCTCCTTTCTAGTGACAGCGTTATTTTCAGCAGGCTCTGCTCACCAGGTACCGAAGCCAGCCCTGAACAAGATCGAATCTCCAGCAATGGGTGAGGTTTGAAATAGGCTTTGCTTCTTTCTTTCTTTCTTTCTTTCTTTCTTTCTTTCTTTCTTTCTTTCTTTATTTATTTTTAAATTTTTTTTTCAACGTTTATTTATTTTTGGGACAGCGAGAGACAGAGCATGAACGGGGGAGGGGCAGAGAGAGAGGGAGACACAGACTCAGAAACAGGCTCCAGGCTCTGAGCCATCAGCCCAGAGCCCGACGCGGGGCTCGAACTCACGGACCGCGAGATCGTGACCTGGCTGAAGTCGGATGCTTAACCGACTGCGCCACCCAGGCGCCCCTAGACTTTGCTTCTTAAGCCTCATAGCCAGAGAACTGAAGACACCCAGGCAATGTTTCCTGCATTCTGCCCTTTTGGCCAGGCCTTCTGCCAGGCATCAACCTCCAATGGCCAGGACTTCCTCTTTGAACTTTAATAAACACCATTTTTAAAAATTTAAGAAAAAATTTTTTGTAATGTTAATTTTTGAGAGAGAGAGAGACAGAGTGTGAGCAGGGGAGGGGCAAAGAGAGAGAGAGAGAGACAGAGAGAGACAGAGAGAGAGAGGGAGACACGGAATCCAAAGCAGGCTCCAGGCTCTGAGCTGCTAGTACAGAGCCTGGCTCAGGGCTCGAACCCATGAACGAACCGCAAGATCGTGACCTGAGCCGAAGTCGAACGTTTAACCGACTGAGCCACCCAGGTGCCCAATAAACACTATCAAATGGGAGGCAGCTTTGCAGCTGGCAGATGGCCCTGGAACCTTGACACTATTCTCTACCTGACATCCCCTGTCCATCACACCACACACCTGGGATACCTACACCAAACTGGATGTGGTCCAAGGTGACCCCGTGCTGTCCCCACCACACTGCACGTAGCTAGGACTTCTGCTCCTGGCTTCCTTCTCTCTCCTTGGCCACTGACGAAGATGCACTAGCTACAGATCCTGATCTTGCAGGAGAGTGCGTTTCATCTGATTAATCTCCGTTTCTTTTCTTCAGAATTATTTCGGTGGTGAAACGCGAACACTTTAAGATGTTATCACACCGGCATCGTTGCGATCAAAATATGAAATAACAGCACAGAGCAGGTCCTCGTGGGACGCCCATGTGAAAAATTTCCCACCATGATCGGCCAACAGTACACTGTTCTCAACTACTCCATTTATCTCCAGGGGGCAAATAATGGATATGCGCCAGCACCCACTCAATTTCTGTGTTTTCCTCTGGCGAAAATAATAATAGATCTAAAATATGGCTTTCCGTCTAAAATTAGCCTTTGGTTAGACACTATCAGTTACCACTCAACACAAGGAAATTTCCTACAGAAATGAAATGATTATGTAGATAGAATGGTGCATAATTTCATCCACTAAATCAACTGTTCTGTAATCATTTGATGTCTCCTCTATGCAGTATGTTGTACAATAGGCGATAAAGACATAAACGGACAGGGGTTCCTGTTCTCAAGGAATTTATCTTTGAGGTTGGCATTTGTATTCTTTTATGGTCCCACCGTATCCTTTGAATTTCTAATGCCTCCCTCTCTAAAAATGACAGTAATAATAGGTTTATCTTACAGCAAATATTGTCGTCCCCTTTCCCCTGCTGCCACAGGCAGGGGAACACTCCCAGGGAGACAAAAAAAGCCTGAACATGGTGCTCTTTGGTGTGTTTCTGCCTGAGAAGAGAGGTAACAGCTATTTCCAAAGTTCTCAGCACATATCTTTAATTCACATCTGTAGGCAAGAAAAGGATTATTTCATGCTAAGTGCTTTCTTCAAAGAACTAATTTAAAGAAATGCCACTTTTTTCATTCATTCTTTTTTTTAACATTTATTCATTTTTGAGAGAGAGAGAGAGACAAAGTGCGAGTGGGGGAGGGGCAGAGAGAGAGAGAAAGACACAGAATCCGAAGCAGGCTCCAGGCTCCCAGCTGTCAGCACAGAGCCCGAAGGGGGCGGGGGCGGGGGCGGGGGCGGGGGCGGGGGGGGGGCCTTTCCAACTCACAAACCATGAGATCGTGACCTGAGCCAAAGTTAGACGCTTCACCAAGTGAGGCATATAGGTGCCCCAACGCCACCTTCTTTCAAATAGGATCTTGTCACAAAACATTTTAGAAAAATATCGATTTTCTGTCGCAGAGAAAAAATTTTAAGGACATAATATTTATAAAGGAAGATTCCTTTTTTTTTTTTTTTTTAATGAAAAAGTCACTTTAGCTCTGACTAGAGCGGAAGGCATCAGTGAGCATTGGGGTTGGCTTGATAGGCTGGGTGAGCCAGACCCCATACTGACAAGTCTACTGCAAAAGAGAATGGTGGCTTCTAATGGATTATATTTACCCATTCCCCCCCCGCCCCCCTAACTTTCCCTTTATCCCAAGTTCAACTTGTTTTCCTGCTCCCTCTCTAAATCCACCCCCTATCCTGAGAGCAGCTTAGGTATCATTTGTGAATTCATTTATGTTCTTTGTTCTATTCATTTTTTTTGAGGCAGTAACAATTTATAGACAAGTCACATTGTATTATGAGTCAGTCATAATTATTATACTCAAATGTGTCTTTTTCCATCATAACAGAGCAGAGGTACAATAACGATTGAATCTAAATTTCTCAACCCAAAACTGCATTCTTATCCATGAGCTAGTTAACTGCCTTTACAAGGCTCTTTTTCTTTAAGGACAAAGCCCTTATTCTAAGAAAAGAACAAAGAAGATGAAAGGGAGCATAGGGAACAGATAATTGAACTGATTAATATACTTGAGATCTAAACATGGCTAATGTTTCTTAACAGCTGAGGCACAATGGTGAACACTTTGGGTTACATAGTTTTCTGCAGGGTAAAAGGCAAAGCAAACTTACGAGTAGAAAGAAATGCCCCTGAAGTTAAACCCAAGGAAGAAGTCGTGAAGTGACAGGCTCTTTGGCCCTTCCTGACACCATGCACGCATGATACTAAGGCGTGACACCGGGTCATGCATATCTTTTGTCCATTTCCCTTGCTTTATCACGAGATCTCAACCACATGATTTTCAAGTTTCTTCCAAAGCTAGGAATTTGTGAGTGATATTGGTCAATATTAAATACCAGTGCAAACCTATATTATACTTAAAACACAGACACACACACACACACACACACACACAATACTCTTCAAATAAAATCTGATGAAGATAACTAGCCTGTGGGACCCTGTCCAACAAGTTTCACCAACTAAAATCTCTCTCTGTTACTGGACCCACCACATCAGGGCCGCAAAGGAGCTCCCTTAGACTGCTTTAATTAGGTATTTCACTTACAAATGAATTAATTAATTAGTGATAAGCACCTGAAACACATTACTCATGTGGTCTGTTTAAAGCTTTAAATAGATAAAGACTACTGACATCTCATTACTATCAGATAATGTCACGTAGGGGCTTAGCATACAAGATAATTTACCAAACCTTTTCCCAAAACTGTTAGCATGTATTTTAACTCCTCCTCCACCCTGGGCACCCTGAGCAGGGAGAATCCTTCAGAAAGACTCAGGAAAAAAAGGACTAAAGCAGGAGCTACGGCTACTGTGGTCTGCTCTACTTCACCAGTAGTTTGTTAGACATAGCAAAACAGCCCAAGATGATGGTCTTCCTCCGTTTCGCCTTGGTCTGATGTCCATATCACGTTGCCTAATGAACCCTGCACAATGGCACTGCCGTGTATGACAGCCCATCACTGGAATAAAAGTGGTGACAGACCTACACAAGAGCCAAGATGGAACCACTACATTCTCTAGAAAATGGCTGCAAAGTGTTGAAGTACGTCCTGCAAAACTAAATAAAAAAGCAAGCAAGCAAACAAAACACCTTCAACTTTGTACAGTGACTCCCAGTATTAAGCACACATAGGGAAATTCTTACCTAAACCCAGCTCAAGTAGGCCTACGCAATATGGCAAATTGAGTAAAACTCTCAAATTAGGCCAGAAGGAACTTTGTGTATCCTTTATAAGACTCATTCATGCAAATTAAAAAAAAAAAAAAAATCACATGGTTATTTGTAGACATAATATGGGCCTAGGGATGAAAATACGTTTGTCAAGAAACTAAATGAATTATTGGCATTGATCTTTACTAAGGAAGTCCCGGGGGAGATTCCCATTGAAAATAATCTTGAGAAAGAGACACTGATTTTGCACATAACGTTCTTGACCAGACTAACTGACTGACTACATCTAGATAAATTACCAGACCAGGATGGTTATATTCGGGTGTTTCAAAAAAAGGGTGGGGTTCTGGAAGGACTGGCCAAAAGCACTGTTAAAAATGCGTAAATGTGCAAAATTCCTCAAAAGGTGGTCAAAATTCATAAAATCAGAAGTATGAATAAAAGTCATCAAAGGTTTTGCAATTATCTCCTGTTGAGACACAGCACATAGTCTCTGAAAATCTCTAATTTTAATGTCTAGATTAAAGGAGTATATTTCCATTTGATGCTATGGTTAATAGTGCTAAATGTAGAAAACAAGTTACATAGAGATACAACATATATAACATTGAATTTTTGTATAATAATGACTTTTTCCACGGGGTGCCTGGGTGGCTCAGTCAGTTAGTTAAACGTCTGACTTCGGCTCAGGTCATGATCTTGCTGTTCCCAAGTTCGAGCCCCGCATCAGGCTATGTGCTGACAGCTAGGAGCCTGGAGCCTGTTTCGGATTCTGTGTCACCTTCTCTCTCTCTGCCCCTACCCTGCTCACGTTCTCGTTCTCTCTCTCTCTCTCAAAAATAAATAAATATCAAAAAAAAATTTTTAAGAATCATGACTTTTTCCTGATTATCAAATGATTTGTCACTTGAAAAAAAATCTATATGATTCAGACAGGTAATGTGGAAAATGTAAAAATCATTTGTAATCCTACTATCTAAAGATAAATTTTTAGTGGGGGCGCTTGAGTGGCTCAGTCAGTTAAGCATCTGACTCTTGATGTCGGCTCAGGTCATGATCTCATGGTTCCTGAGTTCAAGCCCCATGTGGGGCTCCATGCTGACAGAGCAGAACCTGCTTGGGATTCACCCTCCCCAAGAGGAGCCTCTCCCCTGCTCACACTCTCTCTCTCCCAAAAATAAACATTTAAGAACATATTTTCAGTGATACTCTTTCCATTAGTTTTCATATATACGGAATGAAATACATACGTGAAAAAAATATTCATACGTTATGTGCAACGTTTCTGTTGTTATTATTGGATCAGTTTCAAGGGAATACATGGAATACCCTGAGCCTCGTTATTAGACTTGGGAATGTAATTTAAAGGTTGTAATCGTCACTCCCACAGTAACTTCGGGTTCTCTGACAGTACAAACAACCATGACATCTTTTTATCTGGAGCATCCCTTTTCCATCCCCCTCTCTACAACCTCTCCATGTCTCTGCTGCTCTGCCTGGTGCTATGGATGACCATGTGCAGGAAAGCACCGCTAATCCTGTACCGCCCTCCCACAGTAGCAACTGTATTTTCTCAGTTCTTCCCCACAAACCTTATTTTTTAATGCTTTTATTCTCCCTAATTTATTTTTTAAAATTGTAAATGCACAGAAAAGTTAAAAGAATAAAACAATGAACACCGATGCCACCGACCTAGATGTGACAATCATCACTTCTGCCTTCTGTCTCCCCACCCACCCTTTGAAACGAGGTAGCAGACACGATTAGACTCTATCCCTGAAAGCAAAATTAGAAGATAACAGGTTACAATAACTCCCAGAGGTTAGTGAACTTCAGCAGTTTTACCTAAATACTTATTTTAGCATTTTCTGGGTAATCGCCCACCTCAAGGAAACAAAACAAAACCAAGCCAGGCAACCGAAATGTGGACCGCCGTATTTGAGATATGGATTACATCTTGCCTGGTGTGAGGGGTTTGTGAAGGACTGCCCACATAATGTTGTTCCCCAGTGGGGTGACTTTGGCCTCATATTAGAATCGTTGACATATTAGGAGAAATAATCTAGGCTGGTAACTCTGCTGGGAATAATTCTTCTCTAGAATGTCAGATCTGGTCAATCAGGCAATTCTGGTTTGAGAATTTCACCTAGACCATTCTGGTGTGTCTGAAGAAGCCCAGAAATAATGAAAGTAGACAGGACTCAATCCATAAGAGGGGATCTCCCCTGGCCATGGTGCCAGGTACCCCTGGACAAACCCCGGGCCTGTCTTCAGTAACCAGGACGGCTGTTGCAACAGCAGAAAGTGACAGTGTCTCCCTCACTTAAGTGGGATCAAGAGGTTTCAGTATGGGTATAACACTCAGGACATACTCGGTATTTAGTCTGAGGCACTGGAATTTGGGATTTGCGAGGGGGTGGGTAAAGGGTGGAGGATAGAGGGCACAGAGGCTCCAGTCCTCTCCAAGGTCCAAAGGAATCTTAGTGCTCTCATCCCCCCCCTTTCTGGCCCTTTTCTACTGTATTTCTTCCATTCTTTATTCCCTCCCAAGAATAACACAAGCTAACGTTTGTTTATGGCTGGGAGGCAGTGCAGCAACGCAGTTAAGAGCTTGGGACTCTGAGCCCAACTGTCCAAGTTTGAGTCTCAGTTCTGCCATCTCCTAGCTAGGCGATCTCGGGCATCTGGAAAGTGGGGATGATGAGAATAATCACACATACCTCCCGGGATCTTGGAAGATTAAGTACGTTAACATATTCAAGGCCCTTCAAACAGTGCCTGGCATTGTTAGCTGTATTTTCAGTCTACTAAATAATCATGTTAAACAGAGGCCTTTTCATGCCTCAACTCTTTTAATCCTCACAAAAAGCCCATGAGAGAAGGCTGTCGTTATTCCCATTTTACAGATGAGGAAAATGAAACTCAGTTATGTTCATTAAATCCCCAAGGTTTCCTAAATAGTAACTGTGGGGTGGGGCAGGATTTGAGTTCAGACGGTGGGTCTCTAAATCCACGGACCTGACCACTTTGCTCTCTGGCTTTCCAAATCAGGACACAGGAACACCAAGCTATGCTCACTGACTCCGTCATTCTCACAGGCTGGGTGAGCATTCTCTTCACATGCGCGCGCACACACACACGCACGCACACACACAGAGTTTTTATAAAGCTTGACATTAAAAGCATGACATCAAGCCACGTTATACTTTTCATTTCACAATTGCAAAAGCTGAAGCTAACCAGCTTGGTGAGCAGCACTGACAGATCCCCGGCCTGGTTCCTGAGGCCCTGACCACTTTCCCGCTCACCCCCAATGGCACTGCTGGACAAATGCTGATGTTGGAGGCACAGCTCTCCACTCTACCCCTCGTTATTAAATAATGGCTCAACACTGACTTGAGCAGCAGTGACGCATTTCAGAAGTTCAAAAACTAAAGGCAAAAGGGAGGAAAAGTAGGTTGTTCTGGAAGCTCTGCCAGCTAATTCCGTGTAGACAGGTGACCCATATTATGTCAATTAAGTGCCGTTTTAGAGGCATGCTGCAGTGGGCTTTTTAAAACATTGAACATTGTAAGGCAATGTGGGGATGGATTAAGGTTTGCTGAATGCACTAGGGCCTTTGCTCTGTAATTCAATTAATAGAATCAGGCATGGACTTTGGTTGCAATCCTCCCAGGTAGCTGAAAGGCAAAGTGGGGCACAGACTTTCAAGTCTATGAGGGGAGAAAGGCAGGTCCCGGCCAGGCTGCTCAGTCCCTGAGCGTGTGCCATGTGTGACGATGGGTCCGAGCCCAGCGGCACCGTGCCCAAGAAGACCAGGTGGACGCTGAGGTACAGGAGGTACATGGCTAATGGAGCAGATAAGCTTCTTATCCAGCTGGCACTTCTCCCTTCCAACCCAGTGTCCATCACTCTCCCTCCTCTCCTCCATATCTGCCTTTTTGAATATTTCCAGATCCCGAATTCCTTTTTCAAACCGCTTCTTCTAACAAAATGTGCAGGGCTGGCATGATCTGGCTCTGGGCCCTCGTCTCTTGCTATGACTCCCTCTGGCCACACTGGCCTTTTTCCTTTTCTCAAACAGCTCAGCTCCTTGCCGCCTCAAGGCCTTTGCAAGCATGTTGTTACTTTGTGTTCTGCCCAGTGTGATTCTCCCAGGGTCTCTCCTACTGAATATATTTGAATGCTGTCCACTTTCTCCACTACCTGGCAGTTTCACGTTGGTACTTGTTTTGGCTCATGATTATATACCCAATGTCGCATAGCTTCTGGCCTACAGTGGGTACTATAGTTATTATTTGATGAATGAACTCATGAATGAATGAATTCCATTCTTTCAGAGTCTCAGTCTCTTCAACTAATGTGAAATACTAACTTTGCTTGTGCATTAGTGGCTGATGTCAAGATTACTTTCCTCAGACGATGTGTGTGCTGTTTAAAGGATCTTGAGGGGCACCTGGGTGGCTCAGTGGGTTAAGCGTCCGACCCTTGATTTCAGCTCAGGTCATGATCTCACGGCTCATGGGATTGAGCCCCGCTGACAGCACAGAGTCTGCTTGGGATTTACTCTCTCCCTCTCTCTCTACTCCTCCCCATGCTCACGCATGCTCTCTCTCAAGGTAAATAAACATTTAAAAAAAAAGGATCTTGAGTCTAAGGTGTCAGGTAAAGCAATAGTGAGATTTTCAGGAAGGAATGTTGGGGGGCTCTTGGGAAGAAGCTGGATTTTTCTGATCCACTTATCTTCTGGTCTATTCCATCACTTTCTTCACTGATGCACAGACACCTGAAGGCATTAGTGTTATCTTATTAACAGATGAGCTGGGCAAACATCGCTAATGTTCACACTCAAGGCAGAGTAGCCTAACTGGGGGTCTAGTGCTGTGTGAGCTTGGGAGCGGCTACCGCCGCCAGGGAATCAACCACTCACAGGATCCCCTCCACTCTCTCTGACTGTCTCCTCACACCACAGTCCTCCCCACCACCCTTCTTTTTCTCTGCCAGGTACACGACAATCACCTGACTCAAAATTACAGCAAGGTGTATCACAGCAAAGTTATGCTGACGTTAGAAGGCAGGTGTTTTGGGCACTTTTGTCACTAAAATATTGTAAGTACATTATTTTTAATAATTTTTGAATGCTTAATTATATTAGAGAGAGAGAGAGAGAGAGTGTGAGTGGGGGGGGGAGAGGCAGAGAGAGAGAGGGAGACACAGAATCTGAAGCACAGAACCCGACGCAGGGCTCGAACTCATGGACTGTGAGATCATGACCTGAGCCAAAGTCTGATGCTTAACTGACTGAGGCACCCAGGTGAGCCGTTAGTACAATATTTTTAACAGACAATTCAGCAACAGCTGATAAGTTTTTGATGCACATACTTTTTCACTCAAGAATATACTTTGAAAATTTGCTCTAAAGTATTGTCATACAGCATGCAAAGATGTATGTACAAAAATGATTCTTATTTTGTCAAAAACCGGGAGGGGGCGAAATTCAACTGCCCAACAGCCGGGACTGGATAGACAATTCTGGTGCATTTAGTCTACTTGCTACAGTTATTTAATAGAATACTATGCAGCTTATAAAGATGAATGAATGTATATTCTGACTTTGAAAGATATAAGCAATACATTGTTTAATGAAAAATAAGATTCAGAACAGTGTATCACTTTTTTTAAGTTTATTTTTTTGAGAGTGAGAGAAAGTGTGTGTGTGTGTGTGTGTGTGTGCAGGGGAGGGGCAGAGAGAGAGGGAGAAAGAGAATCCTAAGCAGGCTCCTCACTGAGCCCGACGCAGGCCAGGTTCCCACGAACTGTGAGATCATGACCTGAGCTGAAATGAAGAGTTGGATGCTTAACTGACTCAGTCACCCCTGTGATTTTTAAAAATAAATATATTTTATAGTGATATATAAATATATGCCAAAAATTGTGGGTATAAGGAGCTCACATAAAATTTTAAATTTCTATGTTGTACACGAGTCTCCGTTATTTAGTCTTTATAATTGCATTTTACTTAAAAATAATAATCAAGTTTGTTTTTAAGCAAAGACATAAAAATGATTTTCAAAGTATGATAGATCATTATTATTCACTTGATCAAGAGGCTGTCCCTAGAAAGGGAGCTACCTAATCCATGGTTTCTAGAGAAGCGAGTCATGTGAACCTGTGGTAGGCAGCCTCCAGGAAGACCCGCGATCATTCCTGCCCCCTGGTACTCACATCCCGTGTGATCAGTAGAATGTGGCAGAACTGATGGTATGTTACTGCTAAAATTAGGATACAAAAGACTGTGGCTTTGCTCTTGGGTTCTCTCTCGCCTGGATCACGGGCTCTGGGGGAAACCATGCCACGAGCAGCTGCACAGAGAGGCCCCTGCAGTGATGAACTGAGGCTTCCTGCCAACAGCCATATGAATCAGCTTGGAACCAATTCTCCAGACCCAGTCAAGTCTCAGATGACTGCAGTGCGGGCTGTCACCTCAGCGGCAGCCTCACAAGAGCACCTGAGCCAGACTCCGCAGCTAAGTCAATCTAGGATTCCTGACCCACAGAAACCGTTAGATAATAAATGTTTGTTGTTTGAAGATACCATGTTTGCATTAATTTGTTAGGTAGTCATAGATCACTAATACAGGACTCGATCAACTATATAATTTTTAGTGCCTGTTTCCTCATCTAC
This sequence comes from Herpailurus yagouaroundi, assembly GCF_014898765.1. Taxonomy (NCBI): domain Eukaryota; kingdom Metazoa; phylum Chordata; class Mammalia; order Carnivora; family Felidae; genus Herpailurus; species Herpailurus yagouaroundi. The sequence goes on along the minus strand of NW_024412396.1, from coordinate 28,635,434 downwards.
ACAAATAGCCTTTTAAAGTTAACCATCTTTTTTTTTTTAATTTATTTATTTTTAATGTTTGTTAGTTTTGAACGAGAGAGATACACAGCGTGAGCAGGGAGGGGCAGAGAGAGACAGGGAGGCACAGAATCTGAAGCAGGCTCCAGGCTCTGAGCTGTCAGCACAGAGCCCAACACGGGGCTCAAACCCACAAACCATGAGTTCATGACCTGAGCTGAAGTCAGACGTTTAACCGACTGAGTCACCCAGGCGCCCCTAAAGTTAATCATCTGAAAAAATAAATAAATAAAAAATAAAGTTACCATCTGTGAGCTCTAAAGTTAGTTTCCCCTTGGTTCCTGCTTGGTTCCTGCTTCGCACCAGCCTCAAACTGGAGAAGACCAGCAACTAAAGTGAGTATAGGGCATTTTGTCCTGTTCCTCAGGAGGGTACCACTGATCATGACGGGTGGGGACTGACTCCAAAAGAGGTCACCAGAGACACAGGAGCCTGGAACTGATTTGATCTCAAACCTTCAAATTAAAATCCTGTGCTTTAAAAAAAGACTTCTGCCATTTTAATCTGATCCAATCAATCCATTACTTTATTGACTCAGACAATGGTCCACATTAAATGTCACAAGAGAACACCCATAATTAAGAGAAAAGGACAGAGCAGCTGAAAAAGCTGCCCATTATTTCCTTGCAAAGTGGGTTTCTGACAAAAGAAATGGATTCCTTTCATATGTAGGTTTAATTCTGCTCAATGCCAAGTGCAGAGAAGGAAATGAACTTTCATTGTCATAGAAGACTTTTCTGCTACACTGTTGGTGAGTTTCCACCCAAGACCCCTGGTTTTTAATCCAGCCATAAGCATCGGTTCAAATAACTCTAGGAATGGCTTTTATTTTGTTTTAAAATGGCTTGCACATGTATTGTGTAACTGAAAAAGAAATGTGTGTCTGAAAGACCACTTCAAAAACCAATGAGAGGTCAGGGAAGCATAGCTAGCATGTCCAAGGAGAACCAATCTCTCCCGCCCGAGGCACCACTGACTCCCCGCCAGCTTGGTCTAAGGAGACGTGGAGGTGGCCGCCAACCTGAATAAAATCTAGAGCCGGTGTGCCTGTTTCTCCAGAGTGGCTTAGTAATAAAGTCATGGAGTCCATACAGGGAGTCCTCAGACAGGCTGCATGTAAAATATATTCTACACATCTGTGTTCTTCTATTTTCACAAGTATAAGTAGATGCCAGTGTGATAAATCAAATGGAAATTCACTTAAAAGCATTCTTCAATGAACAGCTTTCTTAACCAACGGATATTAAAAGTACGTCTGGTATACTGAGATTTGTAAAATTTTACTTAAAAAAAAAAGACTTTTCCAATTGACATGTTGAGAATCATTGTTCTAGAGATGCTACAGGGAGATCAGGGACATAAAAAACATTTCTTGTTCTCCACTGAAATGTACCTGCATTTGAATTTCATTTCACCCACTCCCTGAATGGGAAGATTCCATACACTGAGCAAAAGAAATCACGTTTTATGTATAGATTTACATTTACGGAATACACATTTTAAACAAGAAGGAAAGTGGTCTCCTTACACAGTTAGGTATGACATATAAAATATACTATAATATCATCATTTCCAGGAGGCCCAAAACTTTGATACGAAATAGTAAAATATGGAGGCGGAAAAAAGCAACTGAGCATGGCCCTTGAGGGCTAGGTGGTCGAACGGCAAGGAGTGGAAACTTTTGCCTCATGTGGAAGATTCTAGAAACTTCAGTGAACCAGTGACAGCCATAGTCCCCTCTGAGTTTACTGCCTTGGAAGGGTGAAGGGGAATGCTGTCTGCCATAGGTCTTTGTCCTTTTTAATAGCACTGCCAAAGCATACCTTCTCTGCCAGTATGAGTGACCCTTTTCTATGGCATATTTGGCCTCTAACCTTCCTGACTTTATCTATAGTTCAAAGTGAAAAAGTAAAGGTAGTCAGAACAAATTCAACTTCCCTAAATTTATTTTTAGTGTTTCCCTTATACTCTAGAGGTGTGTTCAGAAAAACTCAGCTAAACCACGCAGGGGAGGTATGTAGGTGAAAATGTCATTGCAATTTTAACCTAAGTCACGATCATTTTTATTTTCAGGCTATCTATCCAATATCACTGTCGATTTTGTGGTAAATAGTCAAAAATGACAACCCCGCCCAAATACCAAAAACCCTCGCCATCTCACAGAGCTGTCCCCAAATTTAAAATGGTTCAAAAATGTTTTACAAACACAACTTTTTCAAAAGAAATATTATTGGATCCCAAATCTCTGGGGAAAACAACAGTAAAGTGTTCTGAAAAGTGGGAGCACAGCAAAAGGTAACTAATTATTTTGGACTAACTACCTCCATGACGGATGATGGGAGTGACTGAGGAGCATGGCAATGAACCCTGCCAGAAACTGCAGAGAGCACCCTATTCCCCGCTCTCCTTCCCACTCACATAACAAGGAATTCACAGTGAGAATAAGAAGTAAGATAGTAAGGGGCGCCTGGGTGGCGCAGTCGGTTAAGCGGCCGACTTCAGCCAGGTCACGATCTCGCGGTCTGTGAGTTCGAGCCCCGCGTCGGGCTCTGGGCTGATGGCTCGGAACCTGGAGCCTGCTTCCGATTCTGTGTCTCTCTCTCTCTCTGCCCCTCCCCCGTTCATGCTCTGTCTCTCTCTGTCCCAAAAATAAATAAACGTTGGAAAAAAAAATTAAAAAAAAAAAAAAAAGAAGATAGTAAGAGAGAAGCATTTGCAACTGCAAATTCCTTCCCGGTCAAGTTCCCTCAAAACCCATCACGACAAAACCATTGTGCTGTGTGTGTCCCCAGTCAGCTGAGCATTTGGGCAGTTCTAGAAACTGTCTGAATATGTCTTATATTGTCAATGGGCATAAAGTGTTTTCTGAGGAATACGTTTTTTAAGACATGCAGCCGATCAAAAGTTTTCTAACACAAAAATATGGCTCTGAAAATCAGATTTGACTTTCACAATTGATGTGGAGGCAGAAGCCCCTGACAGCCTAGGTCTGGGGCATGTTTGGGGAACATGCATAAGTCAAGAGGCTTTGAAGTCTGTTTGGCATTTCTTTAAAAGTGGTTTTGCATTACTGTATTACTATAGCTTGTCTCTCTCTCTCCTAACGGTAGAGTAAAAGCACACTGAGCAGCTATGGCAGTGGGGGCAGCTCAGGCTCCCATATGGATCATGCTCCAGCTGCCGGGACAGGACAGTCAGTCGTCCCAACAACATACTCCTGTAGCGGCCTGAGTCATAAGTGAACCCCTTCACGTTGGCCGTGTAGGTAAGGCACTTTTATCATTCTTTTCCCCTCCTTTTTCTACCTCTCTTCCTACGTTTGAAGGCAGAGGCTAAAATTCATTTCCCTGGCTTTCTTGCAACAAAAGTACAGGCACATCACCCAAGTTGCTGCCCAGACTCCAAAATGGAAGCTTGAGATGTGGAGAACTGGGGATGGCGGACGTGGGGGTGGTGGCAGCTACTCCGAGCTTTCCGAGACAGCTGTGGTAGCAGCCCCAGCAGTGGCATCCCAGTGCCCAGGGTCTGGGGTCAGTTGCATGAGCTACAACAGCGTAGCACGCAGCCAAGTGACATCTTCTCTGGACCGGCTCTGTGGTAGGATCTGGGTGTTCTTTCTGACTAACCATCCTCCACCTTTATAAAGAGCCTCCATCTTTCCAAGAGATTCCATGAATGCTGTGTAGCCTTCAGATACATTCCTTCTACAGTAAAGTTCACCCAAGTGAGTTACGACTGCTTGTAATTAAGAATGCCCACGGAGGGAAGAGCTGGGGAACAGAACACAGCTCTCTGAGGTTTAAGTCTTTTTATGTTCAGCATGGGCTATCTGGTTAGGATTTAGGCCACAGGTGCCCTGTCACCACCTGAGCTCTTCCCAAATCAAACTGGTAGTCAGTTTCTGATCTTGTGGAGACTAAGGAAATATAACTGGAAACATTTACTAAGGTTCCTGCCATTTTCTTAGGATTTATCACGCAGGCCTATGCTACTCGAATAACAATATTCTTGTTGATCTTTGAGGAAAAAAGGGACTGAAAGTCATCGAGGTCTAGAACTACGTGTGTCTACTACCATATGAGAGTAAAAAAATTTACTACAACCTAACAACAGATGTCTTTTTCTGCCTCGCTCAAGACTTTGTCTGATGATATTGGACCAGAAGTGAACACCTAAGTTTATGCCTCCACTAAAACCACAGTCAGTTCTCATTATTCATGGTAGCTATGTTCTACAGAGTTACCACAAACACTGAATTAACAAATGCTAATTAGCATTGCATCTAAGGGAAATGTAGGGCTAGGCTCCTGGGACCCTTTTTCAGAATATTTGGTCAACGGAGCAGTATATAATCTGGTTTTATGTGTATTTCTGTTTAAAGACACCTTACTTAAGACACTTTACGTATTACTGTTTTTTAAGACTATTTATTATTGATTGGGTAACACTGAACACTGGGCCAACAGCCCTATAGCTCATGGCTAAACAAAGCTTATCTAGCATACATGTTTTTCCCAAAAGGCAACTCACAGCCTTCTTGCAGTTGGGAATGCTACACAGCACTTTAACACTATGCTTTGGGGGCTATTTTAAATGGTAAAATCACCATCAACCACAAAAAGGCATGATAATATGAACAACATGGCACTAAACAGACCGTGAAAAGAACACTTATTTACAGGATGAGAGCTAAAACAAAAAGGCAGAATGCCGCTTCGGTTTGACTTCAGCTGCGTATATGTGTTGAGCAACTCGATATTCTCATTCTGTTCACGTCTGCAAATTATCATGAAAGCGTCACGAGTATTGTCTTGGGGGTTACAAATAAATTTCAGCGAGTAGGCAAATTCACAAATATGGAATCCGTGAATAATAAGGATCGACTTTTCTTGGTTCACAGAAATCTTTCTGGATACCATGAACTGCTTTTGAACATTGTTACTACATGCTACCACGCTGAATGTAGGGATCATAAATCTTGGAGGAACAATGCAAATTGAAGGGAGACAATAATCTTCAGAAAATAAACTTGGGGTTAAATATAAATGTGCTAATGATCTTTAGTGACATCCTACATTGGCCATCTGTAAGGGAGGTAAATTTGTCTTTAACATTTCTTGCTCATCCATAAGCAAAAGCAGCTTAATAAAAATTACATCCTGGTGGCTTTTCACCTAGATACTCTCCATTGCCCCTTATGTTTCCATTCCACAGATGGATACTGTGTGGTTTTCAAACATGGCTGGAAGCCGAATGTGCATATCTGTTAATATTTCTTCTAAACTTCTCCATGTAATATTCACATGTATCATTTCAAATGAGTGCATACTATTTCACTGTGCTGTCGGGATATTTTGATTGCAAGGTTTGCTATTATAAACAACTCTGCTATAAACATTTATAAAGAAAAGTTTTCATTTCCTTTAACGTTGTTTCCTAAGGATAAATCCCCCAAATGCGTGAAGAAAGTAAGCAGCCATGATTGTTAGTAATAAATTAATTAGGTCCTTCCAGAAAGTGGTGACAAGCTTTCCTATTTCCCCAGTGGTTCTCTGGCATTGGTTTTATTTCTTTAATTTGCTAAATTAATAGGTGTGAAATTATATCTTATGAATGTTTTAGTTGCATTTACTTAATTACTGGTGAGGATGAAGAGCTTTTTCATATATTGATTCAGTCATTTACTTAGTCAATTAACATTTATCAAATCCCTATGAGACCAGGCCTGTGTCAGACACTGTCCCTGCCCTTGGGGAACCTCCTTTCTGCCTGTTTTTACATTTATACAGACTACCTACCTAAAATTCAACTGTCTGCCTATTGGAGGTTTGTGTTATCCTTTTGGCTTTGAATAAGCACTTTATTTAAATTCAGACAATAAATCTTTACCTATTATATTGTCAGCTATGTTCCCAATTCATTTTTTCCTTAGTTTTGATGGTTTGACTGAAATAATTTTCATTCGTATAGTCAGAAGTAAAAGTCATATTCAAAATATTTAACTGGAAGATAAAATATTAATATGTAATATAATAAAACAAAATAGTTAACCAAAATATGTCCAACATTCCTTTATTTTCTAAATTACCCATATCCTAAACATCCATAAATAATATATTATGGAGAAAACAATCTACCAAAACAATCTAGAAACTTCCTAATTTGTTGATTTCTACAAATTGTTGCCACCTTAGTGGCATATATATATGCCCCTATAGCTGTCACCTAGCTAAGCAATGCCCTTGTTCAGAACCACATCAATGACTTCACCATTATATTAATAGTCATGAAATTTCCAGTATCTTTGTTGCAGCTGGACATGAAGACGCTTCACAACTGGTATATAGCTGGATGCCAGTGCCCCCCAAAGGGCCTGTGCCCACTTTGCCACCCCTACCAACTCTAGGTAGCCATGGATCAGAGGCAGGGCGCTGAACACCCCTCCACTGTTGCCTCTCAAACCACTCAGTGGCTGCTGGGGCCATCTGTGCTGGGGCTCCTCCCAGGTCCATTACCACCTCCACAGCCACTGATGGGAGACATCGTTAGATACTTCATCATCTCAATGGAGAGACCATTTCTCTTCACCAACCAGTATGAAAACATGTCAGTACTTGAACACCCAAAGCAGCTCTACGAGTATGTACCAGCTGGTTATTTGGCCTGGATAGCCTCATATAAGGGTTTTATATGAAATGATTCTTCAGAAATGTAAATCCTACAGATCTGACACCTGCTCAGATGACAGATCCTAAGCATTCCCAAACACTTCAGATGGTCAGTTTGCCGGGAACGTGGGAACACTTTGGAATCATCCTCCAGTGCTCCACATTTGAAATTTGCATGCCCTGGCTGAATCTCTAACCCTAAATAAATGAAACCCAAAGTCCAAACCTGACGAGAGCATTTAAATGCCTCCTGGTAAGGTTACGCCATCATTTTTATCCAACTATGAATACTGAGCTACTCTTTCGGGCAATTGGACAACCAACAGAGCCAAATCCCGTTAAGTCGCTCTGGCCAAAAAGAGCAGAGGAAGGTAACAGTTAAGTGACAGAAAAGCTCCTCTGCTCTGCCCTCAGACCATCTTACCCGCTTCCACAGCACACAGGAACAAGGAAACGGACTGTTTCTGACAGTAAAGCTATTAGGTCTGCCAGAAAAAATTGTCCAAAACTCAGAAATAAGGCAGGAAGACTCATGCACCCTTTTAATGTGAGACAAGAGCATGGTCTAACAAGCTCACCTGGCTTCATCTGACACTGAGAAGGACCGTTTTTTGATTGACTGTTGATTAGGACCCATACTCTATAAAGCTAGATGTTCACTGGTAGAAGACTGACAAATTACAGATTATTTTTTTTGGGGGGGGGTAGAAAAACATATTATTTAATTGCAGAACTAACCCCTAAACTTATGCCTTTACTGCCCAGTAGAGTGTGAGCTAGTTTGGTAAGTAAGGTAGTGATATTCAGTATCCTTTCTTTCATGACTATACATACTTCGTGTGTTCTTTAACTGAGGCTTTTCTTTTTTTTTAATGTTTATTTATTTATTTTGAGAGAGAAAGAGAGCAGGGGAGGGGCAGAGAGAGAGGGAGACAGAGAATCCCAAGCAGGCTCCGTGCTCTCAGCACAAAACCCAGCCAGGGGCCAGAACGCAACAAACCGTGAGATCATGACCTGAGCCGAACACTTAATCGACTGAGCCACCCAGGCGTCCCTAAATCAGGTTTTTAACTCATTGTTTCCTTTCGTGAGTTAATTAAATCCTTGACATGTACTCACTATGTATGTGTATGAGACTCATTTTCTTCACTTTTTCAAAATTGACTTTGACACTCATAACCTAATGGGTTGTGGCGAAGATGTGCAAAGACATCATCAAAGAGAGAGAATTACTTCCAGACACGGCTGACTAGATTGATGACAGCGACTTGACTGAATTAATTTCTTCACCTGTCAGTTAGGAAGGGAAAGTTGGTGGATCAGCAACGGAAGCTTCATAAGTGAATGTCCGTCCATGCAGCCACTGACCCGGTGGATGCGGCATCCACTTGGCAGGTGTATCCCTGCATCTCCAGTAGGTACCCAACCTGACGCTACTAATATACAAATAATTTATTTAACCCTTTTTTTTTCCTGTGTTCATGCTCACTGAGTAACCTCTGGATTATAGGTTGGTGTCTCAGGCAGGGGAATGATTCACTGGTCAGGCCAACATGAGTAACCCGTCCGGTTGACAGTTGCATTTCTCACTGGAAATTAATAAACTGTCATTGGCATGTGGTTTCATATTCCAGTTCCTTGTGGAACTGACAGCGTGTGCCTGTGTTATGACTTAAATCAACTCTTACATCAAGTTTCTGGCCTACAGGTTATGACCTGTCCCAGATCATTCACCAAGGGAAATGCCCCCTGGGCAGAACTCTGGTGACGGTGCTCCTCAAGTGGTCTGTGGCTGCGGACATGTTGTACCTGGTGGGTTTTAAATTTCCAATCCCTGTGAACCAGTGCTTTTATAAAATTCAATGAAAATATATTACTGGAAAAATGAAATTTTTAAAAGTCATAGAAAATATAGGCCCATTTTTTGTTACTAGATTCAACAGAATCCAAATTACTCCAAATTGTGGAAGTTCCTTTTAGAAATATAAAATGTTGACTTCCAATTTATGCATTTATCTCAGGCCCAGAGACTACACTGCGTGAGGGAACTTGTTAGAAAAGCAAATTCTTGGGCCTCATCCCAGGCCCACTGAATCAGAAATGCTGGGGCTGTGGCTGAGCAATTTGTTTTAACAAGACGTCCGTGTGATTCTGATGTCCAACCAATTTTATGATTCTAGGCAAGAAATACTCACCTAGAATGAGTATTCATAAGAAATCATAAGCTTAAATGGCAAAGGGGCCAGGTAGGCACAGAAAGACAATTGTGACATGATGAGAATTATGAGGGGGGCGCCTGGGTGGCGCAGTCGGTTAAGCGTCCGACTTCAGCCAGGTCACGATCTCGCGGTCCGGGAGTTCGAGCCCCGCGTCGGGCTCTGTGCTGACAGCTCAGAGCCTGGAGCCCGTTTCAGATTCTGTGTCTCCCTCTCTCTCTGCCCCTCCCCCGTTCATGCTCTGTCTCTCTCTGTCCCAAAAATAAATAAACGTTGAAAAAAAAAATTTAAAAAAAGAATTATGAGGAATGGGAGATTCCTTTGGCAAACTGTAGCCTAGATGTCCCACATGGTAGCATCCAAATCCAGACACACACACACACACACACACACACACACACACTCACTCACCCACGCACTTACACACCTTGGGCCAAACAAAACTTCCACTGGCTGATGCAGGACCTCAGTCTATTACTTTTTCTAAATATGGGTTGAGAGTAATCTGAGTCTTAATAAAATGATGGGTTGCTTTTTCCCAACAACTGTTTAAGCTCAGAGTATTCTATATTAAATCCTGAATGTATGAAGGCTTATTCTTGAGGTGTCTATTCTGTCACAATGATGTATTTCCATTGTTAATTCTATACCACACTATTTTGAATTGTGAGACATTATAATACATATTTAATCACCCCTGATTATTTTTTTTTATTTTTTTGAGAGAGAGAGAAAGAGAGAGAGAGAGAGAGAGCAGGGGAAGGGCAGAGAGAGAGGGAGACACAGAATCCGAAGCAGGCTCCAGGCTCTGAGCCGTCAGCACAGAGCCTGATGCAGGGCTCGGACCCACAAACTGTGAGATTACGACTTGAGCTGAAGTTGGACGCCCAGCCGACTGAGCCACCCAGGCTCCCCTTTCTTTGATGGTTTGAAAGTTAATTCTTACAATAGGTTTTAGAATAATTTTGTTATGTTCCATTACGTGTCCTACTAGCATTTCAGCTGAATTAACTATTAGTTAATTACTAGTTAACAAGCAGTTCACTTGGAGATGGGTTAGAAAAAAACAGGCTTTTGGTTCCCATCCCAGCTCTGCTACCCAGTAACTGTGGCTTTGGGCCTTATCCCTTGAACTGGCAATACCAACGCCTCTCCCACAGGCTTGCTGTAGGAAATTAATAAAACAACATATGCTAATCACCCATCCATTTACAGCTTCTCCAAAACATCACTGCCCTTTTGCCTATTCTAAAACACTGTACACCTCTTCTCTATCCAGTTAACAGTTTTCTCTGCTTCAGAGATGAAATAAATGAAGAACAAAACAATCCTGAAAGTAATACATTTCTTCCTCTGTAGTGCTCATCTATGACTTAATTATTTTTAGAGTGCTTTTATTGTAACCATTTTGGGGTGAGATGTACTACGTTCATCAAATGGAACACCTGATATGATTTCTGATTTTTTACTTCTTATTGAAACTTTCTACGTGTTCAAGTAGAAAATACATTTTTATAACTTCTTATGTGTCTGAAGAAAAAAGCATTTATTTTCCAGAGGCAACAGAAGAAAACAAACAGATAAATTAGATGACATCAAAGATAAAAATGTGCAAGCAAGAACACAATCAACAGAGTGAAAAGGCAACCCATGGAATGGGAGAAAATATTTGCAAATCATATAACAGGTTAATATCCAGAATATATAAAAAATTCCTACAACTCAAGAATAAAACACCTGACTAAAAACCAGGGAAAGAACTTGAACACATTTTTCTCCAAAGGCAAATGGTCAATAAACATATGAAAAGATGCTCAATAATCAGAAAATGCAAATCAAAACCAGGAGATATCACCTCCTATCTGTCAGAATGGCTATCACCAAAAGGACAAGAGGTAAGTGTGGTCAAGAATGGGGGGGCGGGGGGGGGAAGGGAACCCTTGTGCACTGTTGGTGGGAGTGCAAAATTGGTTCAGCTACTGAGGAAAACAGTATGGTGGTTCCTCAAAAAAATTAAAAAATTGAACTACCATATGATTCCGCAATTCCACTTCTGGGTATATACCCAGAAGAACTGAAAGCAGGGTCTTGAAGAGATATGTGCCAGGCTATGTTCATAGCAGCATTATTCCCAACAGCCAACAGGTGGAAGCAACCCAAGTGTCCATCAACAGATGAATGGATCGACAAAATGTGGCGTGTACAAACAATGGAATGTTATTCAGTCTTCAAAAGAAACATGCTACAACACAGATAAACCTTGAAGACATTAAGCTAAGGAAAAAAAACCAATCACAAAAAGACAAATACTGCATATAAATATTTATATGAGGTACCTGGTCAGATTCCTAGAGACAGAAAGTGGAAAGGTGGTTGCCAGGGGCTGAGGGAAGGAGGGATGGGGCATTACTGTTTAATCGGTAGAGTTTCAGTTTTACAAGATGAAGAGAGTTCTGGAGATGGATCGTGGTGATGGCTGCACAAAGAGAATGTTTTTATTTTATTTTATTTTATTAAAAAAAATTTTTTTTTCAACGATTATTTATTTTTGGGACAGCGAGAGACAGAGCATGAACGGGGGAGGGGCAGAGAGAGAGGGAGACACAGAATCAGAAACAGGCTCCAGGCTCTGAGCCATCAGCCCAGAGCCTGACGCGGGGCTCGAACTCACGGACCGCGAGATCGTGACCTGGCTGAAGTCGGACGCTTAACCGACTGCGCCACCCAGGCGCCCCAAAGAGAATGTTTTTAATACCACTGGGCTGTACACTTTAAAATGGCCAAGATGGTCAACTTTACGTTATGTGTATTTTACCACAATTGCAAAACATGAAACCTCAAAAAAACCCAAGATGTTGATTTTCCCTTTTCTACCCTTAATTTTGATATAAATGACAATTCTGCCTTATTGTTGGTACCATTCTTGTTTCAGTTCCAACTAAGTCGTGGGCCGGGGATGGCCTGAGCCCCAGGAAGGGGCTCATTCAGAGTCTGTGGGCTCAGCCGAAAATGGCTGGATCTTGGCAGAGGCAAGGCTGAGCAAGAGCTGATGGGCAGAAATGGGCTGAGGGAGGGAAAAACATGGAGTTCCCCCAAAGAGCCCAGAAGCAAACTGTTATTTGTCAGCAAGGTGTCAGAACCAGAAGAATACTGCAGAGAGACTCTCCCAAGAGTCTCAAACGAGCTGGGACACAAGTCCTTGAAGGTCAGTTCCAGAGTAGAGATAGGTTTCCAGGAAGCTAACACGGCACTATCAGAGATGAAGGTTTCATCACCCCTAGCCTTCCTTCCATTTCTTTCCCATCTTGCACTGCTGCCGAACGAAAAATACATCAGAACCTTAGGTCTTTATTAATTACTGATCTTGCCATTCCTACCTATTTAATTTCCACCGAATCCTCATGGTTTGGGGGCAGGAAACTTTAAGGCAGAGCTGACAATGTCCAGGCACTGTAGCGGACTGTTCAGGAAGACAGGGGACAGTGAGTGACTTGGTAGTATTTGTCTGGGAACTTGTTCCCTATCTCAGGCTGCAGAGTTACAGAGCTGAAGGGCTCTGCAATGAAACCCACATTTGTATTCAATGCATATCAGACCACTTTTCGTTATTTTTAATTCAGACAAAGAACTTTCCTTTGTCCTTTGTGGCGATTTTGTTTCTTCCATTGGGTTTTTGCTGGCACTATTATTTTGACAATTTTCTCTCTTTTTTTTTACTGAGTGATCTTTTTAGCTTTGTTTCATGTTACTTTATTGCATTTTTTCACTTTTATTAAGTGGGGATAAGGGAGCAAGGGAAGAACTATGAGGGTACTTTTTCTTCTCCTGGCCAAGTCTGTGGTATTCCTTTCTATATCTGCTCCAATGCACATCTATGTGAGACCCAGCAAAACATAAATGGCGGGAGCTATTTCTACCCTTAAAATTCACTATGCAAATCACTCAAAAGAACCACTAAGAGAAAATAAATAAATTCTCTGTCCTTCCCTGTATAATTTAAATATTTCACAATCATTTGTAAGCAATAATATTAGTTTCAAAGGCAGCTTGGGGGAAATGGCTGGAATGATACCATTCCAAAATTTTCAGAATATGAGATCTGTAAACTAGAATCTGTGGTCTCTAACCTATGTAACCACAGGACAGAGACAATTTTCTTGAGAAGTCCAAGCCATAGATGGAAAATAAGATATATGAAAAACAAAATCCAGAGAGCAAGAGCGTTAAGTAAATCCAGAGTCAGAGGGTCTCTCTGTTGATAGAGCCCCTTTCATATTGGCCTGCCTCCCGACAGCCTCACTTCAAAGGAGAGCTTGAAAAGAATGTTGCTATTATGCAGATATTTCCCATTGCCTTCCTTTAAAACGTTATTCCTTTAACACGTTGTGGGGCATGCAGCAGTTATAACGTTAGGGGACCGTGACCTCAAACATGGTGAGGCCAATAACATTCTGTCTATGCAGCCATGTTCAGTTCCAACTAGCTTTTCACCAAAGGAGTTCCCTGTCGTCTCAGAACCAGGCGAAAAGAGATCCCAAACTATTTGGTAATCTACTCAGGGAAAGGCAGGTAGCATTACAGATAGGCCTATGCCCCTAGGAAGCAAAGCTGATCACTAATTCCCCCACCTAATAACTTTTTCATCAAACTTCTCAATCCATCTCTCCTTGAAGTTACCATTAGCATATGGATTCGACTGGAAACTTGGTTCCATCTGTATAATCTGCTCACCTGATACCTCTTAATTCTAACATTACCCTTTTTTCACATCACAGACTTACTCTCACTGGAGTTGTGCAGTGGGGCAACCCTGACTTCTACATTGAGTTCCATTCTCATTAGCTATAGGAGCAATCACTTGCACAGTTGCTTAGGAAGTGTCTTTCTCTCCAAGATGAGCAATCCTGGGAACCTCATATAATTCCTATCTGTAAGTGAATGAAAGGTTTGACTCTATTATTTCTGAGTCCAGATAAAGCCTGACTGCCTACTAAACTCCATGTTAGTAAACCAGGAGGTATGCAACATTTAAATTTTTTTATGTTTATTTATTTTTTTGAGAGAGAGAGAGAGAGAGAGAGAGAGAAGCGCAAGCAGGGGAGGGGCAGAGAAAGAGGGAGACACAGAATCCGAAGCAGGCTCCAGGCTCTGAGCTGTTAGCACACAGCCCGATGCTGGGCTCGAACCCACAAGCCGTGAGATCATGACCTGAGCCGAAGTCATATGCCCAACCAACTAAACCACCCAGGCACCCCAGAGGTATGCAATATTTATACCTAAATTTCAAGAGGCTGAAGCTCTTCCCTGGCTCTGAGGGCTCTTGGAACATACCTCAGGATAAGCCAACCTTCACTCTTGGAATGATACCACCCAAAGCAGATCCCAAACTAATACCACTACTTGTGCACTGCAACATTATTTGCTTGTTCCTTTTGTTTCTAACACTTTTCCTTTTACGCATTTTGTTGTGATATTAGTTCTCAAATATTATTATTCCCAGTTTCTTTATTATTTTAATTAATGTATAATATTCCTACCTTATATTTAAATTCTTTTTAACGTTTATTTATTTTTGAGACAGAGAGAGACAGAGCATGAACGGGGGAGGGGCAGAGAGCGAGGGAGACACAGAATCTGAAACGGGCTCCAGGCTCTGAGCTGTCAGCACAGAGCCCGACGCGGGGCTCGAACTCACGGACCGTGAGATCATGACCTGAGCCGAAGTCGGATGCTTAACTGACTGAGCCACCCAGGCGCCCGTCCTACCTTATATTTAAATGTATGAACTTTTGTTTTAAGTGCATCAGTTTCATGTGGGATAATTAAGTTATATCTCTTATGACTGTCATACATGGACCATCATCTATCATTATTTCCTCTTACTTTTGCTATTTCTTATATTTGCTTAATATATGGCACTGGTATTAACTAAGCACTGTATATATACTCCCATCTCTTTTGAAATATGTTTGGAAGAAAGTACGGAATGAAACTATTTCTACCTAAACTAAATCTGTACACCAACACACATATACGCACGCTATCATGACAATAATCAAATTCATTTCTCTGTTGATTTCTAGTTATAGCCATTATAAAACTGAAAATTCTTGGGCTTCTTTCTATGAGTAAAAAAAGAATATTTGAGCTATGGGCTGCAGCCTCTCTCCATCTTATTTCATTCTGTTTTCACACTGTTATTCTGAGACTTCTACTTTTCTTGGGGGGTCAGAAAGACATGTATCCAAATTCTGACTATTACTTAGCAAAGCAAGTTATTTAATCTGAGACTGTTTTCTTAGCTGAAGCAAGGGGGGTCATCCTCCCAGGGGTTTTGAAGATTAGGTGAAATGAGGTACTGTAAAGAACTTGATACACAGCAGATGCTCCCTAAATATTAGTTCCCTTCAAGTTTTAGATCACAATCTTATCCTGCAATGGGACTGTGGTCAGAAGTACTGATCCTTCCTACTTAGTGTTTCTAGTCTCTCCTATTGAGAGTTGATAAGGCAGCCACAATATGAACAAATTCCTGTTGGGGACCCAAAGAGTAAGGCCAGTGACTATTTAGGGTTGGTGGGATATGTGAAAATCTTTCTTTAGCTTTCCCAAATGAATGACATCTTGCCTGGATAATTTTTTCCATAAAGGGAATTGCAGATGTTTCATTTCCCTGGGGAGTTTATGGTCTCAGTTGCAGCTGTATCTGAAATCAGTATTTTGAATGTTATCTGGCCTTTCTTCCAGATGTTTTAAGATTTCTTCCTCACTGAAGTCTGAAAATGTTATAAGTAATGTCTTGATATTTTTCTCTAGACGTTACTATCCGTTCATAGGCTAAGCCTTTCATCAATTCTGGACTTCATACCTTCGATTGCAGATTCTTTAAAATGTATTTCTTCTATTGGCTTAAGTACTTACGGTATTATTTTTAAGTTAAAACAGTGTGCTCCATTCTAGAAATGATTCATTGTGGTTGCCATTATTTATACATGTTTACTTAAGCCATCTAATGTTGGATTTGAAGCTATGGTTCATAAGCATACTTCCCTAATTAACCATTTGGAAGTTATCTATGTCAATTCTTTACTACTTCTAGAAATGTCCTTAATTGTGATATTGCAATTTTTACTACATGGCCTTTGTTTTATGGCTTTCTTTCTTCTTTATCATTTAGAGTATATTTATGTCATTTTTTAAATTCCAATGGAGACTTTTTGGTTGTTCTATATCGGTCAATTTCAAAGTTTTGGGTTTTTTTTTTCCCCCCCTATTCTCGTATAATTTTGTTCTCTGGTGTTCCAACATTTAAAAATTAGTTGGGTTATTTTGAAAATTCTTTTTCACTTAAAAATTTTTTTTGGATACTGAGGTTATTTTATTGAACATTTTTGAGACATTTTCATTGGCTATTTATTTATTTAGAGAGAGTGTGCATGCACACAAGTGAGCCTAAGTGGGGGAGGGGCAGAGGCAGGTAGAGAGAGAATCTTAAGCAGGCTCCATGCACAGCACGGAGCAAGCACAGGGCTCAATCTCACAACTGTGAAATCATGACCCGAGCCAAAATTAAGAGGCAGACGCTTAACCCACTGAGCCCCCCAGGTGCCCCTTCATTGCCATTTTAATAGGTTTACTATGAAGAAGAACATCTATACTGTTATTTAGGCCACTGGTTTCTAAGAGGTAAAAAATTTTCTACTTGTAAATTCTACAAGTAAATACAGGAGTATTGCAGATATTTTTTAAAAAACTGATGATAAAATTCTTCCAATAAGTAATATTCCTCATCTACCATATATCTTAAGATTTTGTCTTCAAATGAGCCTCTGTTCAACAGATAGTTGTGTTTCAAAGAAAACTGAAATGTAAATAAGTTAGTTTCCCCTCTGTTAACATCCTACTTTAAGACTGTCTTGGCTAATCCAGAACCAAACAAAGAAATAACATGCTTAACCCCACAAAGCTCAGAGCACTGCCTTCATCTATAATAATGTTGCCCCACATTAGCAAAGTTGGAATGAGATCAAGTAGCAGAAAGCTCTTTAATATTTGTTTAATTTAATATTTTGTATTCTGTAAGTCGGCTTATCACAACTGTCCCTGGGGACTGGAACTAGGGACTGCTCTGTGTTTTAGTCTGAGAACAACTTTTAGCACAAAGAGAAGAAAAGCCATGTATTTTTATATTTATCTTACATCTAGCCATTTAACCAAATTACCAATTCCAAAAGAAACAAAAACTCTTATACGTTGAGGAACACATAAAAAGAAAAAAAAGCTCTGTATTTTTTTTTGAAAACCATTATGGGGTGCCTGGATGGCTTGGTCAGTTAAGCATCCGACTCTTGCTTTGGGCTCAAGTCATGATCTTGCAGTTCATGGGACTGAGCCTCCCATCGGGCTCTGCGCTGGCTGTGCAGAGTCTGCTTGGAATTCTCTCTCTCTCCCTGGGCTCCTCCCCTACTTGTATGGGTGGGGACTATCTCTTTTCTCTCTCAGAATAAATAAACAAACTTACAAAGAAAACCATCATAAAATATTTTTGAAAGATGTAAAGCAAGACTAGAACAAAGAGACATGTTTCCTGGATAGGAAACAAAGACTATAAAAAAAAGTTGGTCCTTTACAAGTCAAGATATGATTTTAATGCAGTTTTAATCAGAATCTTCAATGTCTTCAGTGGTTGTTATCCCCTTTTTAGACTCTAACAAAATGAACTCAAAGTTTATATGAAAAAAAAGCCAAATAATACCAAGAAATACTGAAAAAGAGGAATGAAATAGGACTTGGTTGCTTTTCTACATACTACAACCTAAAACAAAACTACCGTAATCCTGACAGATATTCCTAACTGACACCATATATTCCAGAGGGATTTAATATATGCATATAAAAATAAATCAATAAAAGTATTAGAAGAAGAGTTAGGAGAATATTTATATTACCTTTGATAAAGGAAAACTTCCTAAGCGAGGTAAGAAAGATACACATATGTGACTAAATATAAAAACTTTTTTGTGTGTGGCAAAAGAGACTATAAACAAAATCAGAGGCAAATGACAGACTGGGAAATGAATAACCACAACATGCTGAGCAAAGCGATACTATCAACAATAAACTAAAAGCCCCCGACAAATTGAGGAGTCAGATAACTTTATAGAAACATGGGCAAAAGAAATGAAAATTCAGGAAAGAAGAAATGCAAAAAAGCAATGAAAATATATGAAAGTATGCTCAACGTCACAAAATTCACGGGATATCAATGAAAATAGAATAGCATTCTTTACCCAGTAGAATAATAATACCCAGTGGTCACCAGAATATAGAAAACAAGCAGTTCTATACTTGCTAATGGGAACCTGAACTGGTACAACTCTTTTGGAAAGAAATCTGACAACGTATTTTAAAATTTGAGATACATGTGCCCTCTGACTCAATAACACCCCCCCCCCCCCACTCCATCCCTTTGAAATTCAACCAGAGTGAAGCTCTGGTATATAAAGACATATTGGTTAGGGGAAATACAACCACAACCAAAGGAGACAATGTTAATTTCACTCCACGGGGGACAGTACAGGGAACACTGTGCACTCATTAACATGAGCGACTTAGATCCATACCAATGAGCCAGGTGAAAGTCTGTGACATGTGTCATGTAAAACATAGTTGATGGTAATCCTTATATGTGAAAAATCCTCAAAAACAGAATATGCAGGCATGTTATTGAACTATAGGAAACTGTTGATATGTGTATGTGATTGAGCTCATATTCAACTGCTTTTGATCCACTAAAATGGCAATTTCATTAGTCACAACCTTGCATGTGTTTATTACATATGTATGAGCAGGAGAAAAAGAGTGAAATCGTACAGCCCAGGGCACTGACACTGGTTATCTGGGGAAGCAGAGAGATAAGAAAGGAAAGGGAAAATGAACAACTTTTCATATACCTTTGCACTGTTTTACCTGTTACACTTGCAAATTAAAACTATCTAATAAAGGGGGCGCCTGGGTGGCTCAGTCGGTTAAGCGTCCGACTTCGGCTCAGGTCATGATCTTGCAGTTTGTGAGTTCGAGCGCTGCCTTGGGCTCTGTGCTGAGAGCTCAGAGCCTGGATCCTGCTTCAGATTCTGTGTCTCCTCCTCTCTCTGCCCCTCCCATGCTCATGATCTGTCTCTCTGTCTCTCAATAATAAATAAACGTTAAAAAAACACATATATCCAATAAAGAAAAAATTTGAAGAAAAAAACAGAAAGGAAACAAGATGCTCAGATATTACTTGAAGACCTATATCTAGGGGCAGAATCTATAGCAAGGATCCATTTAATTTTATAAAATGTAGCAAATGAAACCCAATTTATTCTCTTATCTCTTTCACTAAGATAGTTCCAAGTGAAAACCCCAACCAATTATTTGCTATTTAAAAAAAGAATTTCAGGGGCGCCTGGGTGGCGCAGTCGGTTAAGCGTCTGACTTCAGCCAGGTCACGATCTCGCGGTCCGTGAGTTCGAGCCCCGCGTCGGGCTCTGGGCTGATGGCTCAGAGCCTGGAGCATGTTTCTGATTCTGTGTCTCCCTCTCTCTCTGCCCCTCCCCCGTTCATGCTCTGTCTCTCTCTGTCCCAAAAAAATAAATAAACGTTAAAAAAAAAATTTAAAAAAAAATAAAAAAAGAATTTCAGAATACATTTGCAACAAGACTAGTAAAAATGAAAATTCAGAGAACATTAAGTTTTGACAAGGGAAGCAACAAAAACACTTTAGAGGCTAATGAAGAATAAATTGGTGTAACCACTTTAAAACAATTTGGCATTACCTAATACAGTTGGAACATTGCATATTCTATGACCCAGCAACTGAACCCCAAAGCACACGTCCTGGAAAACTCCTGGATGATGACTAGGACACACGTACAGAGTGTCCAGAACAGCATTTTCATGAGAGCAAGAAGCTGGAAGCAACCCAAATGGGTAGAATGGATAAATAAAGTGGGGTATATATCATACGGCAGAACAACAATATTGAAATACGAATTAATACTAGTGGTGAAAATAAACTACACACATCTACCTGCAGGAATCTCAAAACATACTGTTGAATAAATTCCAAACGAGAGAAAAAGCATGAAACCGGCAACACTAAACAATAAAAAAAAATAAAGATTTTTAAAAAGCAGGGGAGTGACAAATTAAAAGCCCAGATGATGGTTTCTAGGAATGGGGAGAAAGGAGGAAAAGGACAGTGATAAGAAAACAGGAGTCTTTAAACGTGATACTTATCAATAAAGCTAGGGAGGAAAAAGACGGGGAACTATACGTGTGCTTATTTTATTAGTCTTTAGAATATGTGTATACATGCACGTATTCTTCTGATGTATGGTATGTTTCACTCACACACATGCGCGCACACAGAGAAAGAATCTAGGTCAATGTCTGCTTATGCCTTCAAGCCTGTCCTACTCCTGGAGAAGTCACTTAAACATCTTCCAGGCATATTTACATTCTAGATGCTTAATACATAAATGAATGGATATATTTCTAGATTCAATGGATACACTATACCCCTATATATATTTCTAGAATGAATGGATGTAATAATATATCCCTGCATATATTTCTAGAATGAAGGGATATAGTACCTAAATGAACGGACATCCCTGGGAGCCGTCTTTTTCCAGGGCCAAGGTAAAACAGAAATTCTCTTATGCAATTTTTCGTAGTGTACCAGAAGCTGGACAGAATACAACAGAATGCCCAAGATAAATGCCAAGTCACCTTGGGAGAACTTCATTCACTAAGTTACAGCAAAAGACAAAGGCAACATTCCTTAGTAGAGTTACAATGGTTTTAATTTCACTGTTTCATTCACATCATGATTTAAAGTAAATGACATCAAAACTCACACCATGGCTATTAAGATTTCTACGAGCAGGAAAAAAACGTCTTTCGTCCACGACAAATTCCAAGTACCCAGGAAACACTGATTTATTGGGACTAGACCCCATGGAACTCTATGTCCAGACGTTACAATGTCGGTCCTGATTCACAGCAGTGGAGCAGCTAAGAGCATTCTAAATAAGGCGGTGCTTCACCAGGTGAAGGAAGGCAATTAGAAAGGGAGGAAGTCTGTCTTGATTCCCATCCTCTACAGCTGCTTGAAATCAAAGTTACACCTCTGACTGAATCACCACTGACTCTGAGCTACTGGCTTCTTTTCCTTTCCAAGGATTATCTTGAATACTTGGACTTCGACTTTACTCACTCTGTTCTGCCTACTGCTGTTAGGGGTTTGGTAAATAATCTGATTTAGCTAAGATGCTTTACTGACAGGATATCCTGCGTCTAGTTAACCGAGGCCAGAGGAAAGGGTGATTAGGCAAACTGAATGCATGTTATTTTTAAAAGGAAAGGAAAAGACGAAACTGTCAATGTAGTTAGAGGCTCTTTATCATCTCAAGTAAACTAAAACAGTAGGATACTGAACTGCCTCCAAAATATGACTTATATACAGATGTGACATTTTTACTTCCTAATGCTTGAAAGTGCCACGTTGTACTCAAGACCTAGAATGCGGGCGCAGCATGGCCAACGAGGAAAACAGCTTTAAGTTTTCCTTCAGCAAATTAAAAACAAGCAAATTAAATTAACTGCTGAAGTTGAACGTTTTTCCCCAGTTTTACAGATTACTTTTTAAAATAACAGTTTTGGGGCGCCTGGGTGGCGCAGTCGGTTAAGCGTCCGACTTCAGCCAGGTCACCATCTCGCAGTCCCTGAGTTCGAGGCCCGGGTCAGGCTCTGGGCTGATGGCTCAGAGCCTGGAGCCTGTTTCAGATTCTGTGTCTCCCTCTCTCTCTGCCCCTCCCCCGTTCATGCTCTGTCTCTCTCTGTCCCAAAAAATAAATAAACGTTGAAAAGAAAATTTTAAATAAAATAAAATAAAATAACAGTTTTGTTGAAATATAATACCCATACTATAAAATTCACTCTTTTAAAGTGTATAGTGCAGTAACTTTTAGAATATTCAAAGTTATGCATCTATCACCACTACTATTCCAGAACATTTTTATCACCCTCCAAAAAACCCCCATACCCATTAGCAGTCACTCCCCATTTCCCCTCCACCACCCGAGTCCCTGCAACCACTGATCTACTTTGTCTCTATGGATTTGCCTATTCTGGACATTTCAATAAATGGAACCGTGTAACATGTGGCCTGTTTTGTTTAAGTTTATTGATTTATTTTGAAGGGGGGACGGGGAGAGAGAGAAAGAGAGAGAGGATCCCAAGCAGGCTCTGCACTGCCAGCATGAAGACTGACACGGGGCTTGAACCCACGAACCATGAGATCATGACCTGAGCCAAAACCAAGAGTTGGACGCTTAACTGAATGAGCCACCCGGGCACCCCTGTTGTGCCTGGTTTCTTTTACTTAGCACAATGTTTACCAGGTTTATCCACAATGTAAGCATGAATCCTTATTTTGTTCTTTTTTATGCAAATAATATTCCATTATATGACTATATCACAATTTCATCCAGGTATCAGCTGATGGACATGTGGGCTGCATCCTCCAGGTTGCTTATTTCTTTTAAAGGGCAAACAAAAGCTGAGGAAGTGGAAAGAACTGAGCTTCAGCTCAGAATCAACCTAAGCCAGGGATTAATAAGCACCATTACTGTTATGTCTGAATTTATCCCCAGTTGTTATAAACCATGCTACCCCTGGACGATCTTAATGGAAATGTCAACTGGGTAACATGGAATACGTGAGAATTTTTTCTTATACTCTTAATGAGGAAAGAAGAAGGGAAAGAGGAACAAAACATAACTGAATAGTGTCCTCCAAGGGGTGAGCATAACAGTGGCACACCAATCCAATAGAGCGCTACTCTGTAATAATAGGAACAAATAGTGATCTTTACAACATGGATGTGTCTTGTAAAATCATGCTGAGCAAAAGAAGCCAGGAAAAAAATACATAATATGATTGCATTTATGGAAAATTCCAGAAAACGCAAATTCTTCTAGAATGACAGAAGGCAGATCAGTGACTGCCTCAAGACGGGGATGGGAAGGAAAGACAGTTACTGGGCATGAGGAAACTTTGGGATGGAAATGTTCATGATCTTGATTGTGGTGATGGCTTCACAGGTGTATTCAGTCAAAACACATCAGCTTTATTATTTTAATTTTTTTAATATTTTAATGTTTATTTACTTATTTTTGAGAGAGAGAGAGAGACAGGGCACGAGCGGGGGAGGGGCAGAGAGAGAGGGCGACATAGAATCCTTAGCAGGCTCCAGGCTCGGAGCTGTCAGCACAGGGCTTGAGGCGGGGCTCAAAATCAAACTCACGGACTGTGAGATCATGACCTGAGGCGAAGATGGATGCTCAACCAACTGAGCCACCCAGGCGCCCCTGTTTTAATTTTTTTTAAGTTTATTTTTTTTATTATGAGAGAGACAGAGACATTGTGAGCAGGGGAGGGGCAGAGAGAGAGAGAGAGAGAGAGGGAGAGAGCCATGCAGGCCCGATGCGGGGCAGTAAGCCCAGAGCCCGATGCGGGGCTAGAACTCACGGATGGTGAGATCATGACCTGAGCTGAGTTCAAAAGTTGGACGCTTAACTGAGTGAGCCACCCAGGTGCCCCAAAACTCATCAACTTTAAATATGCATTATTTACTGTATGTCAATTATATCATATGTCCATTGTACCTCAATAAAGCAGTTAAGAAACTATTTTTTAGTAGGTGAGTATACCCCCCAGAAGTATTTGAATGTGTGAAAAACACTGCCTTTGTTTTGCACATATGGCTTTAATCAATCTTGTAATAAGTCAAATTATTCTCATTTTATACACAAAGAAACTTGAGATTGAGAGAGTTCAATAATTTGCCAAGGGGGCCACTGTCGGTATTAAACTGAGATCTCTTATTCTCAACCCCCAAATCCATGTTCTTTTCTCTATACCACAAGCTACTCACTGTTCCTACTACAGACCCAACTCTTTTTCTGGAATCTCTGGGTCCCAGAATTTCCCAAGTCAGGGAGTTTTCTGGCCCACAGAAGAGATTTATGCTTTACAGTAGTATTCCAAATGTGTTTTCTTTTGTGTAGCACGGTATGCTACCACAAATACCTCTCCAATTATGGGGATTTGTCCAAGTCAGTTGATTTATTCATTTTCAGTGGATCAGAGTAGTTAATCTGGATTAGATCAAGGCAAGTAATCCTGGTCTCTGGGTCAAAGAAGTGAAAATAATTCATCTGAGATTAAAAACAAGCTGGACAAAACAAAAAAACTAGCCATTCAACCCACTAGCTCAGCATTGTACTTCACGGGGAATGATAAGTCACTCTTTTGAATGTGGGGGTCCAAGAATGTGGACTATTCAAAGTTGCTCTGAGGCATCTGTCCACTTTTGGCCACCCTTAGCACAAAACTTAGGTGGAGGTTGCTGTCCCCTCTCTATATGGCTCATGGACAGGGTAGGCTTTCTCACCTCTGAACAGCCTCCAGATCATCTTTCACCGCATAAACAGCTGGATATCGTCCAAATGCCACCAATGTACCTGGGCCCATTTGAAGATGGGCTATGACCACGATTATGTAAAATTAATGAAAAAATACAACTTGGTTAAAACGACTGTTTTTATAAGATAGCTAAATTGGGGGGAGGGAAGGGTGCCATTTCTTTCATGCACGAATGTCATAATGAAGTTCTCTGGGCTAGCTATCTTCCATTTGCCCCTCCAGACCCATTCTCCAATCCTATTCCACTAAGCTCCATCCCCCAGGAAACTAAACCGTACAAACTCAGCAGCAGCAGCAGCCTTTCTTATTCTTTGTCTTCCAGTTGGGTTTGGTCAACGGGGAGCACAAGCAGATTCAGAGGGAGAAGGAATCATTTCCGTGTATAGTTTCCTGGGATCTCTGCCTCCCAGGTCATTATAATCTGGCTCCACCTCTTCCCGGGAGGCTACAGTTTCGCTCGGGAGGCCTCTCCTCCCAACCCTCATCCCTTCAGGCTTCTAGACAGTAAAGGAGCCTTGGAGAAGTGCACTTTCCCTACACTCTGCCCACATCCTTGTAAATATTCTCTTTATTAAGCTCTCCTAAAATTAACCGATTTGAGGATGCCAATTTTTCCCAGTACGGCCGAAATGTCCTGAGGGCTAAGAGTACGCCTTCCTCAGAAAATGAACTTTATTCCAAGCCCTCGATTTGTATGAAAACATAGACATTCAAGGGGTGATATCAAGGCCAGGCAAAAATAAAGAAAGGCTAGATGAGGTGCATAACAGAGAGCTCAAACAGCTCTGATTCAAACTTACTGCACCACGAGCCTGTAAGGCAAAGACCTATTCACAAAATTTACAAGCATACAGTAAAGGGCGGTGGACGCATTTCTCAGATTTTAAAATGTGGGAGATGTAAAGCATTTTCAGGTTGCTATATCCTTCTTCGTGCTTATAAATCATTTTCCCGTGGTGCCTTCAACATTTCTGCATGTGCTACGTTACTTAGATTGAGGCTTTAAACCACTTTTGGGGAATTCTAACTATCAATATGAAGAAAGAGATGTTTGCTACAATAAAAACTGCCTAAATGGCAAATCTGAGAAAGAGAGCAGATTTCAGAGGTACCATCTGTTTTCCTTCATTGAGAGGTATTATCATATATAGTAAAAAATGCTATAAAAGTGAAGTGATGCTTCCTGTGTCATACATAAATTATAATCTCAAGCAGATTTTGATTACTGAGAGCTTATATCAAAGATATAAGACCATTAAAGAAAAAGATGGATCTTGATCCCATCTAAGTCCGAAACAACTAACCTTCTGTCTCTAGAATTAACCCAACTATATTATTCCCAAATGAAGAGCATTCTATAACTAGAATAACTACTTTAAGGCTGGCTTAGGTTGAAGATTTTTCTCTAATGAAGACAAAACGTTATGTAGCACAAATCTGTAAAGCTTCTTTTAAGTGAAAAAGCTAAAATATTGAAATATCAATAGGGTGCTTTGTTTACTTTGGTTTGGGTGTGCATGAGCACATGTGACTGTTTGCATGCTTGCTGTAGATTACAGCCACAGACAGAAAAGAGAAACTCATTGAATTAACTTGAGTCAGCAAGGTAAGATCTATCCTAGTATTCATTAGGAGTGTCTCTAAGAACTTAAGAGTATTTGAAAGAAGATATCAAAAAAATCTGGGGGACTCTGGCAGCTTCCATTGAATTCTGCATCACACCAGATGGCTCTTACAAAGTTCTCACTTCTTATTTTCCAAATGAGTGGTAAATTCATGCTTTTGATTTTTCCCAAGTCAATACAACATATCAATGAATAATACCACTTTGCATTTGCCAGCATTTTACAATTTACAGAGCGTTTTCCAATTCATTATCTCAACTAATCTTTAGAGCAGTTCAGATATGGTCAGGGAAAATATTAGCAACCTCCATTTTACAGATACGAAAACACCTAGAGATACCATTCAGAACTGTCTGTAGCAACTTGAATCAGCTTAGGTAAAAAATGGAAATGAATGTGTTGACTCCCATCAACTGAATTCATAGACTCCAATTGTTAGTGAGCTCTCTCCTTTCCCTTTATCTATCTGCCTCTTTCTTTTGCTTCCCTTCTGTGCATCAGACTTCATTCTCTCAGCAGACTGAAACATGGCCTTATATGACTCTTACTGCCTTGAGATGAGAAAGGATGGGACCTCATCCTCAACTTGGGCTGGAATATCCCACAGGAAGAACCTACTGGCCCCTGCTTGGCCACATGTCCACCCTTTGAACCGACGCCTGTGGTCTGGGGATGAAGTACTGTGGCTTCCCCAGCTTGGGCCAAGTCCCCACCCTTGAGGCCAGTATTACCCAAACAAACAAACAAAACAGGAATAGACAGAGCCAGCGAGGAAATTGTGAGCAGAGAGCCAGCCACCCTAATTTGTATGTACTACATTAAATAAATTGCCCTGGGCAGAATGGGAATGACTTCATAACCATCTTCCAGTGCAAGCCCAGCACCCTTCCACTTGACCGCACAGCCCATCACTGCACGAGTCACACAGGTATTATGTGCCTCTTTGTTCCTCACGGTTACCCGTGTAGTCTGGCTCCAGAGTAAAATCTGGACCAGACTCAGATTCTAGTCCTCCTCCTGTCAGTCAGCGGCTATGTTTGTAGGCAACGCATTTAACCTCTGAGAATCACC
Source organism: Herpailurus yagouaroundi (assembly GCF_014898765.1). NCBI lineage: Eukaryota > Metazoa > Chordata > Mammalia > Carnivora > Felidae > Herpailurus > Herpailurus yagouaroundi. The sequence goes on along the minus strand of NW_024412396.1, from coordinate 28,608,263 downwards.
GCTTCCTCCTTGGTAACATAAACAATTCCTACGTCACGGGGTCATCAAAAGGATCAAGGGAGATAATGTACTTCAGATGACTTTGAAAATTATAAAAAGCTACCTTAAGGTTTTACTAAAGCTCTGTATGTAAATTTCAGGGAGGCCAAAATGACACAGTAAGATTCTTCAGTGCGGGCCCCCCTATCACGATGCCCTATTGGCATCACTTTGGTGCTGACATTTTTACTTTTTCGGTGTTGGAAGGCACATTTCAAAAAGAAGTATCAAGTAGCGTCTCCAGATTAAAAGATATGGTCCAGAAGAGAAGCAGACTAACAGACGGTTTAATGGCACTTACCATACTCACTTTTTCACTATAGATTAACCGAAAGATGAAAACTTCTGACAGACACACAAGAAACTATTAACAGTGGATACCTCCAGGGAGTGGGGCTAGAAATTAGCATTTGGAAAGAAACTTCTATTTTTCATTTAACGCCTGTCTCTACTGCTTGAATTTTAAAAATCTTACACATGTATTCCTTTCATAATAAAGAAAACTAAATTAAAAGCATGGTTATCACATCACAGAAAAGGAACACAGTATATACTTAGTATAGTGTCTGACACATAAAAAGCTTCCAGCAAGTGCTTATTTATTGATCAAAGTAGTTACCGCCTATCCAGCAAAGTAAAATCAACTTCACTAGAATAAAAGCCAGCTTTCATCTCTGTGACTATGCATGTTTTCCATTAATCATATTGTGAGGAATGTTCATTGCTACCTGCTGAGCATATGATTTTAAACTCTTACACCTCACACACCAAAAAATGAAAGCTCCTTTCTTAATTCCCAATCATAAACCATAGTGCATGCAGCTACCTCTCAACTCTGTTACCGCTGTTCTTGTAGGCACACTTCCTTATTGACAGCAGACGATGCTGGGCTTCTAGGAACCACTCTATTTTACAGTTGGGGGTTTGTATGATATTTTCTAAGACATTAAAGGTTACATGGCAGCATATGCCAAAGCTAAAATACTGATTTAAGTGGTATTTTTTAAAAATGATGCAATGGTTATGAAGTTTGGGTGCTGTGCACTGGCTACATGCTGTTACTTGTTGCCTAGTTACATCTCTGAGGAAAGGTCAAAATGGTTGCCTCTAAATCTAGAAGGAATTAAAAAACCTTAAAGCTTTATAATTAAACCAAGGATTGTGTGAACCCTTATGTAAGCATCCCTTAAAACAAGTCCCCATCAGACTTTGATCACATGACAGCCCTTGGGAATGTCTAAGGAGATGTTTTAATGAAAGACATTTCTGTATCTGAAATTTGTCACCTGCTCACATTTCATTAAAGTTATCACATCTGGACTCTTTCCATTTTATCATATCCACCTGCAGTCTGTGACCACAGGATATTAAAAAACTGTCCAACCTACTTAACACAAGTTCTATCCTGTGAAAGATAGAAGAAAGTCCAGTGTTTTAAACTGTTCCACTAAAAAACCAAATTGTTATTGTGGTCAACTTTGCAAAGTCTAGGCCAGTCTATAATCTAGTAACAAAAACTATACATCTTAATAAACAACTTGTGTCTAGACCAATTTTGGGTCTAGAAATTTAACATGAGTGTATTAAAATGGCTAAGATGGCTTCCAGAATCTACAGAGAGGGAGAAACCATCTTTTTTCACTTGAAAAAAGTATTTTTTAGGTAAAATTCACATAACACAAAGTTAGCCATTAACTGTTTTAAAGTGTACAATCCCACAGCATTTAGTACATCCAGAATGTTGTGCGGCCATCACCTCTCTCTAGTTCTAAGACATTTCTATTACCCCCAAAGGAACCCTGCACCCAGAGTAGTCATTTGGACCTCTTATTTACATTTACTCTCTAATTTCTCTCTGGCAAAGAATAAAAGAAATCTGGGTTTAAATGACAGCATAATGATTTGATATGCTTTCATTTCTTCTGTAACTTTTTTGATTCACAAAAAAACCAGCATGCACAGGTCTGAACCTGAAATGATGCTAGTCTTAACAAAATGAAACCAGGATTGGTTGTCCTAGAAGGAACCCTAAAAAGGGGGCTGAGGTAGATCTCAAAATAATTTACAGTTCTATCCAAGACAGATCCTTGTCAGAAACCCAGATCGTACCTCCATGACTGATAGTGCTCAATCTATTGGGATTAAAAAAAAGATATTGAAAGAGAATTCCTTATACTATCAACAAGGAAAGTTCAGAAGATAGGGAACAATTAAGCACATTTAATAAAAAGGGGAGGGGGAAAAGTGCCAGCTGCTGAAAGTCAAGTACCTGTTCTGGGGAAGCTAAGTTATTATTCTTTCAAGAACACTTATAGCCTTCTTTGTCCCAGTGGTTTAGAGAAACATAAAATAAGAGACCCCAGGACCTTCAGTATTCCCGTTTTCTCACTCTGTCTTGTTATGGTTAACACAGTGCAGTGTCTTATGGAAGCAGGGAGGAAGGACTGAGCAAGAGTCTTTACCCAGATGCAGCTACTTGGATCAGGGCAAGTAGCTCACACTCTACAGCTGGCAAGTCAGGAAGCATCAAGAGCTGGGTGAGACTCCAGCACATCGTCCACTCCAATCCCTTCCCCTCAGGCACTCAAGAGAGTCTTCCTAATACTTCTCTACTTCTGAACAGTCTATGCTATCTGTCAGGTGGGAAAGTCCAACTTTGTCATATAATAGACAGGATTCAAACTAAGAGAGCCCTGGGTTGTTTAGGGAAACTTGGGTTTTATCATTTCCATACATGCTGACGTGCTGAAAAAGAAGCAGTGAGGCACTGTGGTCACTTCAGTAACAAAGTTTTTAAAGATGGGCTCATCAGAGGCATCTTGTAAGAGGGTGCTGGTAACACTGGGGAACTGAAAGGGAATGCCATGAAATGTAACACCTCTTAAATGTCACAGGTTCTTCTTAGTTCTGAATCTGAGAGTTGTTGTTGTTGCTGTTTTTAAGTTGGTTTGAGCAAACATGCTAATGTGGATACAGATTTTCCAAGAGTTAGACTTGCTCCTCTCTTCACCCCAAACCCTGGGGGTTGTTGTCATTATTTAATGTAATCAAAATTTCTATTCGGGGGCACCTTTATTTGGGGGCATCAGTCAGTGGAGCGTGCAACTCTTGATCTCAGGGTTATAAGTCTGAGCCCCACGTTGGGTAGAGAAATTACTTAAAAATAAAATCTTTAAAAAATTTTTCTATTTTAGTAATTCATTGACATGACAGCTACTTTCCACTAGAGCCATTTGTCAGACAGATGGTGGGGGGACCAACTGTCCTGATTTTCCCAAGACTGGTCCAGTTTTAGCATCAAAAGTTCTATGTCCCAGGAAACCCCCAGTCTTAGACAAATCAGGGTGGTTTGTTACCCGATTGCTAGCCCTAGGTTTGGTCTTCAGATCTGCATTGCTGAAGCGTCTAGAAGTAAATAGAGGGGGGGCCTGCTACAAAAAGTAGCTGAAAAAATTTAAAATCTCCAACAAAAATTTCCAGCTACATTGTCCTCCAGAGAGAATTTTCAAAAAATAAGCCAGTGGTTCATTTCACTCAGTAGGCAAAAAATGGTTTCTTACTTTGTGGGGATGACCTACCTGATGGATGATGGAAATTAAACCATACTTAGAAATTAGCTATAAGAAATACCTCTACAGTGAGGTTTTAAAATATTGTTATTTTTCCTCCAATTTCCACATTTTAGAGCCTAATAAATATAGCATAATATGACACACAGACATAACAGCATAAAATAAAAATCTCACATGTTTTTGGTACTATTCAAAGACCTTGGAACTTACACACCGTGGGCAAACTCCCCAAAGCTGGAGGCACTCCAAAAATAGCACACCCTCCAGGGGCCACACCCATAGTACCAAAAGGTCTGGCCAAGAAAGGAGCTGTGGGACGTCAACCTGTCCACTGGAGCCAATGACAAATACTCCAAGAAAACCCAAAGCCTTTAGGGCTTGTATCTATAACACAGGATTTCCAGAATCAAGACAAGAACTTGCTTCAGCAATTCAGGAACCCTAACTCCTGCTCAACCCTACACAGTGGAATGTTAGATAATCCTACCTCTGCTACCTGACGCCTTTCCACTTTTCTGAACAACTAATCTCTTTTACTTTGCAGTAGGCAGAATAATAGCCTCCAAAGAGGTCCACGTCCTAACCTCTGGAACCTGTGAATATGTAACCTTACAAGGGAAAAAGGGACTTTAAATTAAGGACCTTCAGAGGGAGAGAGTATCCTGGATTAGCCAGTGGGCCAAATCTTATCACAGGGGTCCTTAAATCAAAGAAGCTTTTCTATCTGAGTTCAGAGTTAAGAGATACAGAAGGCAAACAGAGATGCAATGTTATAGGCTTTGAAGATAGAGAATTCTCTAGAATTCTCTCCTAGAGCCTCCAGAAAGGAAGGTGCCTCTGTCAGTACTTTGCTTTTGGCCCAGTGAGATCCCTACAGAACTTAACCTGCAAAACTGTAATAAATTTGTATTGTTTTAAGCCACTGAGTTTGTGATAATTTGTTACAACAGCAAACAGGAAACGAAATATATCCTTCATCATTGCTGCGCTTTCAATTTGCATGCTGCGTTGGTAGTATTTTGCTTTAAACCCCAATATTTGACCATTTCTTACCCAATGTTTAATTTGCTTCTCTGTATAGACTAAAAAAAAAAAAGATTTGGTCCTAGAGCACATATGCTCAAAATCCCTCCAACAGTGCAAAACACTATTTTGCTTTACATATCTACTTGGTTTAGTTTCTTTTCTTTAGTTTGTTAGCACAGGGACCACTTACATAAGGAACCACTGAGCATACATGAAATCAATCATTTTGCATGAGGCAAAAATGCTTGCGAGAATGATTAAGTGACAAATAATCGCTCTACCATTGTGTGCAAAGACACAGTAGTTCCCAGTGTCTTCCTAGGGTTCTCTGGATATCACAGTGACTGGAAGATGCCACCGGCCTTTTGTGAGCCAAGGACAGGAACACCAAAAAGGACAATGAAGAATTGTCCCATTCAACATGCCAGCAACTCCCATTGAGAAACTCTGCCTGGATTGATTTGAAGCATTTAAGTACATGCATTAACACGAAAGAAATCAACACAAACATCAGATAGAGAACATCAAATACTTATAAGAGAGTCTTCATTATCAACAATACAGTAGTCCCTGCCTTATCCGTCATTTTGCTTTCCACGGTCCCAGTGGTGCTTGGTCAACCACAAATATCCCCCACAAATAAGTGGGGGGGGGCTACTGTATTTGACACAATGTAGGGATGGGTCAGTACTCTCTTGCAAGATATTAAGTACTTAAATCCAAAAGAACCTCACTATGAGGTAGCAAAAGCTATATATGGTCTTAAAAGCATACCTACGCAGGCCTTTCTTCTAATAAGCTCTTGGTTAGAGATTCTTATCCTAAGTTTCTAATACTAGAAAATACTAAATATTTGCTGAATAAATAAATGGATGAAAGACCAGCTCCAGGAAACTGTCAGTATTTTTTATTAGCACTTTTCTGTAACCACTAAATACTTATGTAAATAAATAATTAAAAATCCAACAACCGAATTCAAGCCACTGACATCAAATCCAACGGGCAACGAAGAGAATAGGAGGGAGGATAAAGGAAACAATATCGGCCATGAATTGAGAGTTATGGAAACTGAGTGGTGGGGATATGGAAGTTCGTTATATTATTCTATACTGGAATATGCCTGAAATTTTTCCTAATGAGGTTAAATTTTAAAATAGGGGAAAGGGGCACTTGGGTGACTCAGTTGGTTAAGTGTCAGACGCTTGGTTTCAGCTAAGGTCAGCATCTCTCAGTTGTGGGTTTGAGCCCTGCATCAGGCTCTGTGCTGACAGTGCAAAGCCTGCTTAGGATTCTCTCACCCTCTCTCTCTGCCCCTACTCTGCTCTCTCTCTTTCTCTCTCTCTCTCGAAATAAATAAATAAACTTAAAATAGGGGAAAAAATCCAAGTTGCTGACTGTTGGTTGGGGCCGACAAACACATTATCACCTGTCTCAGCAGTATGGTGACCTTTCAAGTCTACAGCCAGAACCAAATGGCTTTAGCTACTTTCAAAAGCCAAGTTAGCTTCTTTAAGAAGAAACCCCTACAGCATTAGATTGACCTTTCGTTATTATTGTTTGTTGCTGCTGGAAAAAAGCCCTTACGACGTCTACAACCAATCTGTTAAGAACAGGGCTTACCCTTCTCTGATCTACTCTACTGTGACGTCTGTCTTGCACAGGGTATGTCTTCAATAGCTGCAACCGATTAATCATGTATAGTGCCATAGGAATACATTTTAAGGCTATGACCTCAAGGCTCTCCAACTCAGGTTTTTAGAAGAGAATAAGAAAATCTGGGTGCAAAATCTGATTTTAACTATCATCAAGGATAACCAGGCTTGCCTTAAATCCTGAAATCATGTTAATTTTACTAAAGCCTCTATGGATATTTCTTTTTGATAAACATCACACGTCAAATGCAATCATCTACAGGATCAGTTAAGATACTCTTTTTGGCTTAAAGTTCTGGTTAGATTCAAGAAAATCCTAGAAGAAAGTATTTTATAATTCTTACCTCTTGAGTTCCCAAAGCCTGAGGCTCACTGGCAGATCTGCGCTGTTGAGAAAGCAGAGAGGAAAATGTATTTTTTTTTTTTTTATAAAAAGGAAAAATAACATGATCCGTAAGAGCTGAACAGGCAAATGGGTGTTTCTGTAACTAGGGTTTGGTGGTAATGGCTGGATAGCTCTCAGGGCAGAGGGTCTCACAGGTTTACATTTCTGAACCAAGAAACAAATATTTTGTTAACTCTTTTTCTTTTAAGAAGCAGATGTGAAATAAGAGTCTCTTTCTTTGTGAACTTCCCTGGCCTGCAAGAAAACATGAAAATACAAAGTCAGCTTAGGAACTTGAGGAAAGCAGACTTCTTGGTAACAGAGATGACTAAGAACAAGTCTTTCTCTTGACCTCACCCAATCTGCTCCCAACGGACCAAAGCGGCAGAGGCAGGAAAGGTTCTTGCTTTAGGTGTCTTGGACAGAGTTGAAGCTCCATTTGTGTGTATCTAGCCCTTTAAGAGGGTAGATTTAGACAATTTAGCAATTATAAAAGCATCTTTAGTATCTACAGTTTCTGTGGGCTGTTTAGAAGTAGAGACATGCATATCCCTGGCCACCATGGCTTCTGAGGATGTTGAACGAAAATCACATTGGGTCCTAGGACCCATGAACATCAGTGTCTGTAAAGATCTCACAGTGCTTAAGATTGGCACGTGTGCTACAGTCACAACCCAACCAGCTCCCAGATGGTTAGAAGGGATCATACATTTTATTTTATTTTATTTTATTTTATTTTATTTTATTTTATTTATTTATTTATTTATTTATTTATTTATATTAACATATGAAATTTATTGTCAAATTGGTTTCCATACAACACCCAGTGCTCATCCCAAAAGATGCCCTCCTCAATGCCCATCACCTACCCTCCCCTCCCTCCCACCCCCCATCAACCCTCAGTTTGTTCTCAGTTTTTAAGAGTCTCTTATGCTTTGGCTCTCTCCCACTCTAACCTCTGTTGTTGTTTTTTTTTTTCCTTCCCCTCCCCCATGGGTTTCTGTTAAGTTTCTCAGGTGGATCATACATTTTTAAAATGAGCCAAAGTTGTTAGGAAAGCATTATCTCATGATTAACGACAGCAAAGAAATAAAAAAAGCCAAGGGCCAAAAACAACCTATTTTCAGAGAATGAAACCTATGGATAACGATGATTAGTGGGGCTTGTAAAATAAGCCTATCCAAGGATGCTCGGAGCTGAGCACTCTCATGCATTACTGGTGCTAGCAGCCTCTTGGGAAAACAGTTTGGCACTATTTATCAAGGCCCTCAAATATGCTCTCAATCATTGTCTTAGTGATATCACTCCTTGACTTTATTTAAAAAAAATACAAAATGCAGACAATTTTTACCAAGGTGTTAGAAACAAACGAAATATCAGTAATTCAGCCTACTGAGTAAAATAAAAACTCTGCATGATGGAACTTTGAAACAATACATACAAAAAATTGGGGAGCCTTGGGTGGCTCAGTCTGTTAAGCATCCACCTCTTGATTTCAGTTCAGGTCATAATCTCATGGTTTGGGAGTTCAAGCCCCACAGTACAGAGCCTACTTGGGATTCTCTCTATCTCTCTCTGCCCTTTCCATGCTCATGCTCTCTCAAAGTAAGTAAATAAAACTTTTTAAAAAACAGATACAAAAATTTTAAATAAGGAAAAATATACATGATATAAAGTAATGTGAAAAAATACAAAACTACATATAGTATGACCTCAGTTAATTTTGTAACATATGTTTCAAATATATTTTTTCTAATCCTTTTTTACATTTTCACATGTATATTCTTCTAGTATATTATTTCACAAATATTATTTTCTGATAAATATTATAATCTCTCTGATATAGGTTATTCTACAAAATGACTGGAAGAAGATACATCAAAATGTAAACAGCATATTACCTCTTCTATCCTATCATCTATAGGATAATGAAAGTAGCAGAAATTGCTAGATATGTCCAGTATCTGCTCTTCTCTTTTATGCTTATAATAGAATTTTCAGCTAGGAACATAGATGTCAAGGATAACTACTTTTCCCAGCCTCCATTGCTGCGAGGTGTGTGGCTCTGAGACAAAGTCCAATGCGAAGACTGCAACAGTGATAAATGTCAACTTGTGGGCCATGCCCTCCGCTTTCCAACTACGTCCCTTCCTGCTGGTGATAAATGAGATCCTTAGGGCAAGCTACTACTTTAGATCATAAACCAAGAAAAACATGCTCGAGTGATGGACTAACATGATAGAAAAAGCATGGGTCCCTGGATGTTCTTGGGGGGCACAGCTACCTTTCCAGCCCTGGACTACCCATACCTCTGAATTATGTGAAAGAGAAATAACTTCTGTCACCCACGGTGAAGTCAAGTCTCTGTTACGTGCAGTTCAACTAACAACTCAAGTATTTTGGCAATTTAAGTATTTTCCAAATTTTCTTTTTTTTTTTTTTTTTAACGTTTATTTATTTTTTTGGGACAGAGAGAGACAGAGCATGAACGGAGAGAGAGACAGAGCATGAACGGGGGAGGGGCAGAGAGAGAGGGAGACACAGAATCAGAAACAGGTTCCAGGCTCTGAGCCATCAGCCCAGATCCTGCGGGGCTCCAACTCACGGACCGCGAGATCATGACCTGGCTGAAGTCGGACGCTTAACCGACTGCGCCACCCAGGCGCCCCTCCAAATTTTCAATAATCACCGTGAGTTACTTTGATTATCCGAAAAAAAAAAAAGTTTGTTAAGCATCGTTTCATAATGTTAAGAAAATTAAGACAGCACAGAACGGAGTTCAAGCAACGTGTGACTTCTCTCCATATAGGAGAGGAAAAAATGAAATCCACACTTTCAAGAAGTAGTTAATATATCCTTTCAAGGGCATAAACTACACACAAACTCCCTGAGTTGCTATGACCCTTTCATCATGCACCAGGGCACTTTATTTCAAGCCTTTTGAAAAACAGTTTTAACAAGGAAAAGTTGTTTAGCTCTAAATAAAATCTGCTTTAAAATCTGCTTGAGGAATACTCTAAAAAAATAAAACTCTAGTCAACATATTATAATTATCCACTTGAGAAGATATCTAGACTTCTTAAAGTAAACTTAGAAACATTCTTTTTTTAAAAAAAAATTTTTTTTTTCAACATTTATTTATTTTTGGGACAGAGAGAGACAGAGCATGAACGGGGGAGGGGCAGAGAGAGAGGGAGACACAGAATCGGAAACAGGCTCCAGGCTCTGGACTGATGGCTCAGAGCCTGACGCGTGGCTCGAACTCACGGACCGCGAGATCGTGACCTGGCTGAAGTCGGACGCTTAACCGACTGCGCCACCCAGGCGCCCCTAGAAACATTCTTAAAAACAGCTTTATATGCACTCACTCATACCTTTAATTTAATAAGGGTGTTGTTTTCTCCCCATATAGAATCATAATGACTCACCCCTACCGTACGTAATTCCACTGGCCCAATAACTGTGTTGACTGTCCATCAAACAAGTGTCAAGTTTTGATTTTACTTTCCTCTGGAGTGGAGCTCACATAACCTCTCTAATCTCTGTGACCCATGGGCCCGTACTATAAGATGACTGACCAAGATAAAGGAGTCAAATCTACTCCGTATAATAGAGAAAAGATACCTCATCCACTTGGGGATCAGCTCTGAAACAATGGCCTCACTAAAACCAGTCTCCACCCATATTAGAATAATGCATTATAAGGATCCTTTAAATCTGCAATAACATTATGCCCGTGGTATGTGATGTCTTTTGGAAGATCATTAAAGCCTTGTGCACTGGCGTGCAAGACATTTCCCCAGGCAGACCTCAAAGACTTATATGTAATTATGTATCAGATAAAGGATCTATTTTTCCCCCCTTCTACCCCCAAGAGAATGTCAAATGGTCCTTTTCTCCCCTGTGAATCACAACCCCCCGACACTAATATGGCTAACTTATATTCAATAACAAAGGAGGTATGCCAGAGTTTCTTCACTCCCCTCTAAGGATAACTACGCCAGTATGTTTTCAAGATCCCCCTAAACTCTCTCTTGCAATAGGCAAATAGAAGCTGATAGTCCAAGCTCTGAATTCTCAGTTTCTCTCCCCCTCTTCCCTTGACAGGAACATAAGCAAGCCAACTCGACAGGCCTAATTACCATGGTAACAACATGCACTGTGATTATAGATGTGTTTGTTTTTTAAAATGACTCACAGATTGTTCTCCCAGAAGCCCCAGACACACAGGTTTCTGGGTGGTTTACAAAAGCTATTCAAAGTTTTCTTGCAAATTTCTCGCTCCTATTAGCATAACTGGTGTGATGGAGAGATTCATCAAATCAAATATGCCCTTCTCCTTAAGGAAAAAAAAAAAAAAAAAAAAAAAACGCCGCTTGGTTCCTTAAACGCTCCAACATTAATCAATTTAAAACTTGGGTTAATAATGAAATTAATTTGAGTTTGTACACTGGAGATAATTAATCTGTTCCTAATTTAAATAATTAAGGTATTTCATAATGTAGTTTTAGAGACCCAAATGAAATAATCAAGTGAAATAAAATCAGCACTAAAAAAAATAGCAAATAAAATAGCCTAAATCTGTGGGTACATGATCGGTCCCATGTAAAGTGTTACAAAAGAATAAATGTTAAGTCTTAATACCAAGATGTTTTTAAACCAATGTCCAAAATAAAGACATTGACTTTTTAAATGCAAACAGGAAAGAGTCCAGACATTTGGAAAAACTGGACTGTTCTGTTCATTTATTCAATACATATTATTTAAGACACGCTATGTAATAAGTATCATTGTTTATAACCAGAACATCGCAATAGGGCTTAGGGAAGACCATTTTTTTTATTGGAGACAAAGACCATGGGTGTGGCTTAGTCTATGAGAAAGATTCTTTGCCTCACAAGGCACCATTCGGGGTAAGCTCTCAGTGAGAAGGACAATTTTCCAATGATAGTATTGGGCTTAGAATTCAGAGTCCTGACTTTGGCATCATGGTTGACTCTCTCCAAAAAAAAGCACAGTTGGTAATTTTGGTATGTTGGCTTTCCTCAGTATGAATTGGAAACAAACCTTATTTTAAAAGAAAATTTAAATGGAAACTTATAAATCTATTTAACTTAAAACTCTATCTCCTGATGCTTTCATATAATACAACATATAAAACACACACACGCGCGCGTGCACACACACACAAAATAGTCACTAAAAATCACCGTCTCCAAATAGCTACACATTTTATGCACTGTTACCAATAATATACTCTTCCTCTAGAGTTTGAAGGGATAAATTGGCTAGGTTATACTGTGGTGATGAACATTTCCCAAATCTTAGTGGTGTAAGACAGCAAAGCTTATTTCCCACTCCCACTACATGTCCATTGCGGGTCAGTGGAGAGACCATTCCCGGGTTGTCTTTACTCTAAGACCCAGGCTTAAGAATGCAGCCCCCATTTCTGTGTTCCTACCACCGCCAATTGCCAAGGAATGCACTCACACCCTGATTCTTAGAAGCTTCTTCCTGGAAGTGATAAATAGCACTTATGCTCACATTTCACTGGCTAATACAAGATATGTGGCTACATCTAACTAAATGGACAGAGAAGTGTAAGCCTTTCGTGAGCTGGGAAGGAAAACTGGAAATATGTATGACTAAGTGCATGGATTACTGGACAAATAGTGCAAGCCTGAGATTGGCGCTTAAGTCAAAACATCGACATCTGGCTATCCCAGGGAAATAGGCTTCCTCAAGTGATTCCTTACTCCAAGTTCTTTGTGTCTGTGACTGCTGTTGGTCCATAACAGTGATTTCTGCTAGAATTTGGTAAGAATCCCATGGACAGAATAAAAGATACTCTAATTCCAGCTTTGTAGTAACAGTAGTAATTACAGTAATTAATAGTTATACTTCTAAATAGTTACTATGTCATGCATTCTGCTAAATGAACATTCTAATACATTATATAATTTTCTCCTAACAATTTTGTGAAGTAGGTATTGTCATTATTTCCCATTTTATAGATGAGGAAACTGGGGCATAGAAAGTAACTTGCTCTAGAGATTCCGATTCCAAACTGGTGTCCTTTAATTAACTATGCTCGCTTGTGTATTAAGCTTTAGAAAATTATTTTTTTAACATTTACTTATTATTTTCTTTAGAGGGAGCGTGAGTGGGGGAAGAGCAGAGAGAGAGGGAGACTTGAGGATTCAAAGCAGGCTCTGCGTGCTGAGAGCAGCAAGCCCGACGCAGGGCTTGAACTCACAAACCACGAGATCATGACCTAAGATGAAGTCAGACACTCAACTGTCTGAGCCACCCAGACACCACAGAAAATTATTTTTTACACTACAGTATTTTAGGATTATTTTAAGACTTATAATAAAAAACACATCATTTGTCTTTTACCTAGAAGCTTTCACCTTTTCTTACTTAACTTTTGTGTTATTTTCATTAAAAGAAAATCTAGGGGCTGTTCAATATCAAGGGGTTTTTTTTTTTCTTGGTGAAATTATTTGAATGCCTATACACCATGATGTTCCCTAAACACAGTCATCATTTATGAGATTTTTTTTTTAATAGCAAAGGATCAGCTCAGTTCTCTAAAAAGACTCAAAAAGGATGGGTTTTTTTCCTGTTTAAGTTTTTTCACAACTTTTCTAATATGGTTCTGTACAGATCAGATAAATACCCTTCTTAAATAGAGCTCTGTTGGCAAAGCCTAGAAATTAACTTTACTTTCCTGTTTAAAAATGCAACTATGAGTAGGAAGCACTCAATCATTTATTATAGAAAAGGTACTCCTACTATTAATACTTAGTCTGCTATGATGGGAACGCAAAGAAACCACACCTCAAGGCAAAGCAGTCAAAACACCGTAATGACAGCAATTCTGCGGAAATCTCCCTTTTTTCACTATGGCTGCCTCACAAACGTGGCCTCTGAAATACAATGCCAAAGTGGAAAGTAGGAACCACGAAGAAAAGGCAACGATAATAGAACTGCATGTTGCCTCCAGAGTTGGAAAGTGAAAACCAATTTTCGAAACAACTCATAATCTGAAATTCCAGAGATTAGTCATTCTTCTCTTGCAGGTGCTGTAATCAACAACATACACACCTCTCTAGAGAAAACAAGGTTTTCATTGAAGTCCGACAGGCACCACACATAGAGAACCCTTGGCCTCTCTGGGCCCTGTCTTGGCCCAGGGTGGATTTTATTTACATCAAATTGACTTAACTGACCAGGCAGGAAATCTCATTTTATATATATGTGTGTATATATATATGTGTGTGTGTGTAACATATATTTATATGTATGTAACATATATATAACATATAATTTTTATATATGTTACATATATATATATTTACACAATTTTTTACAATGCAGATAATGCAAGAGTGGTTGTCTAAATTAAACGACATTCTTTTTTTTTTTTTTGAAGTTTTCATTTAATTTATTTTTTTTAATTTACATCCAAGTTAGTTAGCATATAGTGCAACACTGATTTCAGGGGTAGATTCCTGAATGCCCCTGACCCATTTAGCCCATCTCCCCTCCCACAACCCCTCCAGGAACCCTCTGTTTGTTCTCCACATTTAGGAGACTCTTATGTTTTGTCCCCCTCCCTGTTTTTATAAGTTAAATGACATTCTTATGGCTTTATAGGACCTGATGTATTTTCCTCTGGAATAATTTGGTTAGAAGGTTATTTACTAAGTCTTGTATTAGCCATTTGGTATTTTCTTTCAGGATTCTTTCTCCCATCTACCTATATCACCACCATTTAACAAAAACAGGCTTTTTGTCTATGTGTGTATGTGTGTTTTTCAAAAGGAAATGCATGGAAACACTGGTCAACTCCAAGTTGTGGGCTCTTGAAATATCAATTACCTTTTTTGAAGCTTGGTAGCTTCACTTATAATATGGGAATAATAATAGTGTTAGACTCCATTGACTGCCTACTTGTTAATCATCAACTCCTTGTTCTTTGCTAACCCAACCAGACCTTTTCTCCGGGGTCTGGTGACCACGTGCTTCGGAGATGCTGTTCCGTGGCCCCAGGAGGAAACTCTCACATCAGCCAATCACAGGGGTTCCATCTGCCTCACCTCCATAGATAAAGCGTGTGAGCTCTGAGGGGGATTCAGCTGGAGACAGCTGTTCTGTAACACTAATAAGAGGTACATGAAAAGGAATCGGTCACCTCACTGTGCCTCTAGATATTGAAATCTGCCTGTTATTCTGAAATTGTAGTAGCCATGTCAGCACCGGCAGGGGAGCAGTCTAAGAGAGAAACCAACTATGGAGGATGTCAGAATAGGAGGAAGGAAAGAATGCAGGTTGCTAAGAAGGGAGTTACCCTTCTTTTAGGAGGTCTTGAGGCAAATTTCCTGTTGGTTAAGCCATTTTGGTAGGGTGTTCCTTTACCAGCAACCAAAAGTACCCTGATAGAAAAATTCTGTTCACTTCTCATAGGGTTATTTTTTAAAACTAATGGCAAACAGTAATGTATGCAAAGTACGGGGCACAAACAGCATGCCCAGCAAATGCTAGTTCTCAACTTGATTGCTGAAATGTGTTGATTTTCACTCATTCAACCACGAGTGAGCGCTTGACTCTATGTGGTCCGAATGGCTCCTCTGTGAGGTTTTCCTTGGTTCCTCCCAATAGAATTAAGGGCAAAAATCACTGCTTTCTCTACTTTGTTCATCTAAAAGATAATACCAAGTACCTAAGGTTTATTTTAAACAATAACATTGGCATTTAGTCCAGACAACAAGCCCTGTAGTGCTGATTGCAGTGTAGAAAAATATAATGAAACAAAGTAGTCTTGCTGACTGTGTAAATCAATTTGATCCGAATAAAATTTAACCCAGACCAGGTACTCAATGGAGCAGCCAAGTGTGCTACATTTGGAGACTGCCTAGTTTAACGGAAAAGTGGCTTTCTGTAGAGGAAAGACATATTTCATAGACTATTTTTTTAAGTTTATTTATTTATTTTGAGAGAGAGTGCATGCACGTGAGTAGGGAAGGGACAGAGAGAGGGAGAGAGAAAATCCCAAGCAGGCTCCACAGTGTCAGCACAGAGTCTGACACAGGGTTCAGTCTCACAAAACATGAGATCATGACCTGAGCTGACATCAACAGTCAGATGGTTGACCAACTGAGCCACCTAGGCACCCCGAGATTATTATACATGTATGTGAAAAGGACATGCTGGCTCTGAATTTCATCTCATCCTTAGGACCTGACTGGGAACTCTCACCCGCCCCCAACCCCCACATCTTCACATCCTCACATGGTGTTCTTCTCACCAAGGCTCAATTTAAATGTCACCTCCTCAGAGAGGTCTTCAGGGACTACCCAACAAAAGTACATTTCCATTACCACCACCATCGTATGTACACTCTCCATCATTCAACTTGTTTCTATTTTCATCCATCTCAGCACTTCTCACTACCTGATATTTTCTTGTATTATGATTTATTTCCTGTCAATGGGGTCCAAAGTTGGCTGGCTGTGATCTAATTAGCCTGGGCTGAGGCCAGGACCTGGGTATTTTTTTCAAAGTACCACTCAGTGATATTGAACATGCAGCCAGATCTAAAAGCCACTTGTTTATGTGTTTACTGGATCTCTCCCAACACTAGACTGTGAGTTCCAAGAAAACAAAGAACTGGCCTGTTTCGTTCATCCAAGTCTCCCTGGCCCCTCCAAGAACACGTGGCACATCGCAGACATTCAGTTAAGGCTTGTGGACCGAATGACCAACTGGGTTATAATTACATCAGCATTTGTCTGTTTCCCCTGTAGTTTATGAGCTCCTAGAGAGCTCCTAAAGTATCTAGCCCAGTCTGCATCAAAAAATAAGTGATGAAGGAGAGTTCAGTAAATACATGAATTATAAACAAACTGCATTTGTGAGCTTAAATATTCTCTCACATGCACACACGTACACACAATAATATGTGAAGTAAGGGATGTGTTAATTATCTCGATGGAGGGGATCCTTTCACAATGCATACATGTATCAAATGAGCCCACTGTACACTTTAAATGGCTTATTTTATTTGTTAATTATACTTCAGTAAAGCTGAAATTAAAAACAAATAAACAAAAAACCCCACATAACTGTATTTGTGTGATATATACAAGGAAGACAAAGATGAGACTGGGCGTGGCCACTGTCCTCAAAGAGCTGGCTGAAGGGGAAGAAAGGCAGATTGCCATTATACACACTAGAATGTGCTAACTGCTATGATGAAAGAACAAAAGATTTCAGGGGAGGTAAAAATTGTTTCTTACTGGGGAGGGGGGGGAAAGAAACCAAGGAAGGCTTCATGGAAGAGGTAGCATTGGAACTGAGTCTTACAGAACAGATGGAATTTGGCTATTCAGAGAAGTAACACTGTGGGGTGAAGTGTGGAAGGGGAAGTAGGAAGGTTATTCTAGGGAGAGGAAAGAACACACAAAAACCAGTCCAGCTGGAAGTTAGGAGGGCCTGGACTAAGACACCAGCTATCAATGTGGAAAAGAGTAGATAGTGTCAAGATATGTTCCCAATCACAGCGCAAAAAGCTATGGGACCAGCTACAACTTGGGCTGTTTGTTGAGGAAAACTGAAATTGAGTTTTTATAACTGAGGGACTGAGAGAATGGGGTGTCATTAATAGTCAGGGAATCCGGTAGGAGCTAGTTTTGGGTGGGGAAAGGCAATAGTAGCACTGATTTGGACATGTGAGTTTCATTTTCAGTGGGTCGAATGTTTGCAGGGTGCTTGATGTACAAGTTTGGCAGCGGGTGAGTGATGAGGACGAAGGATCACATTTGAACTTACCTGCACGGTGACAATGACTAAAGTCATAGAAAAGGATTTGATAAAGGGAGAGGGAGAAATTAAGAGGCAGAAAAACCAAATCTTGAGAACAAACATATTTAGGGATCATAACTTGGGGGTTAGTGGGGAAGCTGGGAGCCTTGAGAGAGCTATGAAGGGTGGAAGAATGTGCCACCCCAAAATATACCTCTTTGACATACAGATTATTTTGAACAGGATACTTTGGGAAACAGCAGACACAGGAGAAATTCTGAAAACAGACTAGACGTTATCGCTTATGTAAGGGAAATTTACATTTATAAAGGAAATCTCCATTTATAAGGGTGCTTCCTCCCTCTCCTACCTGAAAGGGAAGGATGACTAAATCCCTAGAGACTCTAGTCAGTGGACAGGTATCCACTTAAATCTGCTTTATCTTAATCTTGCTCTTATTTACCACACTTTTCCTGGTCACCTCCCCCATAACTGGCTTCCTCCAACCCTTCTTCTCTGCCTTTAGCTGAAGATGGTATTTCAGCCAGAATTCTAAGCCACCTCTGAGAGTTACTCATTTTTCCTGGGTATCCTGCATGTATACATGAGGTATACATGTTAATAAGTATGTTTGCTTTTCTCTCACCAATCGGCCTTTTGTTCCAGGGTTCCCAGATGAGAACTTAGAAGGATAGTGGGAAAACTATTTTTCTTCCCCAACAGGTAGAAGAGAACAGGTTCGTTGAGGTTATAAAAGTCAAGGGGAAGCTCTGTTGGCAGCAGATCTAATTTTAAATTAATTTATGTGCATGAACTAATCACATTTGCAGGCAAAGAGAAGAGGGCCGATAAAGATAAGAAACCAAATACATGTGAAAGAGATAGACTTATTGTCAGAACATAGTCCCCTACAAAGTAAAAAGAAATGGAATGGAGAGTCCAAGTAGAGAGTTTACTCTCAGCTTGAATGAAAGGCTGTGTTAATTTGACCTAAGAAGACAGGGAAAGAGAACGAGTGGAGACACAGAGGTATTTTGAGATGGTAAGTAATGAGGTTGAGGAAGCCTGTAATATATACCTTTTCAGATAAACAGAAGGTGAGGTCACCTGAAATAAATAAAAGTAGTGGGACTTAGGTTTAAGGGTTTTATTGAAAATGCACAGGGAATAGTAAAAGAGGAAATTTAAAAAAAAAAAAGAAGAAAAGGGTTTTCAGAGAACAGCAATGGCCCTACTGATGTTGCAGTGAATGTGGAGTAGAACCCAGCTTCTAGACCCTCTTCACTAGCTCTGAGTGCCAGGTACTGGAGGAGAGGATTGTGGAAAGGTCTGATCCTGACAACCAGGCTGGCAGGAGGGCAAGGAAAGTCCAAAGCAACAGGGAGGAAGGGGTCAAGGGCCTAGTTTTCCCAAGCCTCTCCTTTAAAGAGCTTGACTGTTTACACATATTTGCCAAGAGATAAAAGAGTTGATCTTGTCTTATCTCAAACGTTGGTATAAAGTGGTACGATTTCTAAGAAACATGTTATCACTCGAGTTTAAGATTGAACTCCCTCTTTTTAAATGTTTAATGAAGTCCCTTAGAGATTGTTTGAACATCGATTCCCATTAAATATAACTCGTTTTCTGTAACATAAGAGTCTGGGGGAACATATATATCTCTAATGCTCTTACCTGAAAATCTGAATTGCAATTCCAACATGGCATCTTTACATTTGAACAAATCTGAACACAGAAACTGCATACTTACAGGTTACACAGGGTGTTAAATTTAAACACTTATGGTCTTCTTTTTAAGCAAAATAATTTGGTCATACAGACAATTTTAAAAGTGACACACTATAGAGACTTTCTCTGTCTGTTTGCCCTAAGACGGAGGGAGGTGAAATGGAGATTGAATTGGGAGGCAAGGTATTAATCATCTGGGCAAATCTAGAAAGGTAACTTAAATTCTAGGCCTTTTCTATTATCCATCATGGATGGTTTGATGCAGGTTAGGCTCATCCCCAGGTCATTTTCAGTTGTACAAGTTCTAGGATGTCAAAGGCCAGGAACTAAGTCTTAATACAGCTCTGTAATTCCCCTCTCCACCTGGATCTAGTAAAGCCAGTGATGGATCCTCCAAGTAAATGCAGAATAAATAGATTTGCAAATTAAACAAACTGGGGTTCATTATTCAACCAACCAACACAAAGAGTGCATTATAAGAAATACACATATGATCGTTCAGGAGTTCTTCAAACCATTCAAGGTCAACCTCTGTTCCCACACCATAAATCTCAGATACTGTTGCTCTTAACAGAATCCCCCTTCATCTTCCCACCCAGCTCCTCTCAAACCTTGTCCACTCCCTGCCTCACCAGTTTCAGAATCAGGGGTGAAATCTGCAGTGGGAAATGAAACACAGAAGGATTCCCTATTTTCAAAAGTGAAATTTAGATCAGCATCACATTTCATTAGTAGAAACCTTTTTCAGAAATCTATTGTTGTTTAACTACCAAAGCCCCTTCTTCACAGGTTAATCCTCTCCATCACGCAGAGCTGGAGAGGGGCACCTGGGTGGCTCAGCTGGTTAAGGGTTGGACTCTTAGTTTCGGTTCAGGCCACGATCTCACAGCTCTTGGGTTCCAGCTCCAGGTCGGGCCCCGCACTGGCAGCTCAGAGCCTACTTAGGATTCTCTCTCCCTCTCTCTCTGCACCTTTCCTGCTGTCTCATGCATGCATGCAACAGGCACACATTCTCTCTCTCTCTCTCTCAAAATAAATAAAGAAACTTAAAAAAAATAAAATAAAGAGCTGAAGAACAATTTAGTACTTTAGATTCTCTTCCTTATTTCTGACCCTGCTAACTATTGGGCATTTTTTTCTCATCCAGCTAATGAGAAGAGACTAGAAGAACATGGGAACAACAGTCCCCCAGGGCCTCCTCTGTAGTAGCCTGGTCCACATTTGACCAGCCAGCTCACTGGTGTGACTGTCTACAATACGGGTTTGCATTTCACTATCAGGTCCTTGATATCACCAATTACCAGGAGCTATACAGATTTTCTTACTTTCTCCTTTTGATTTTTTTTTTTAAATGTAATGTTTTTTATTTTGTGTTTTAGAGAGAGAAGGAGATAGAGTACTAACAAGGGAGGGGAAGAGACACACACACACACACACACACAGAATCTGAAGCAGGCTCCAGGCTCTGAGCTGTCAGCACAGAGCCCAATGTAGGGCTCAAACCCACAAGACTTATTCATGACCTGAGCTGAAGTCAGAGGCTTAACTGACTGGGCCACCCACCCAGGCACCACCCCTCCTTTTGATTTTAAAAGTTACTTCTGAGAGAGATATTTTACTTGGGCAGAGATAATACTGGTATATGCAAGAGATTAAGTACAAATATTACGATCATGATCTTTATGATGCACTATGTTAAGAGATCCCACCATTTAAAAATGTCTCCTTGAAAACAATACAATTAAAAAATGAGCAAAAGACTTGAGTAAACGTTTCTCTAAAGAAGATATACAAATGGCCAAGAGGTCCATGAAAAGATCCTCAACTTCATTAATCCTTAAGGAAATGCAAATTGAAAACATAAAGAAATACCAATTCATATCCATTAGTATGGCTACTATCAAAAACAGACAAACAAAAACCCCCAAGAAATAACAAGTGTCGGTGAGGATGAGGAGAATTTGGAACTCTTACGTAGTGCTGTAGGACTGTAAAATGGTACCATCGCTGTGGAAAACAGTATGGCCACTCCTCAAAACAATTAAACACAGAATTACAATTTGATCCAGCAAATCCATTTCTGGGTACCCCAAAAAAGTGAAGGCAGGGACTCAAAACAGATAATTGTACACTCATGTGCACAGCAGCATTATTCACACTAGGTTAAACATGTAAGCAACCCCAGTGTCCAACAGATGAATGAATAAACAAAGTGTGGGGTAAACACACCAAGGAATCTTATCCAGCTTAAAAAAAGAAAGAAATTCTGACACCTGCTACAACACGGATGAACTGTGAAGACATTATGGCGAGTGAATGAAGCCAGTCACAAAAAGACATACCACTTACATGAGGTACCCAGAGTAGTCAAAGTCAGAGACAGAAAGTAGAATGGCGGTTGCCAGGGGCTGTGGGGAGGAAGAAATGGGAACTTATTGTTTGATGGGAGCAGAGTTTCAGTTTGAGAAAAATGGAAAAGCCCTGCCGCTGGACAGTGGTAACGGTTACACAACAATGTCAATATACTTAATGCCACAGAATGGTACACTTAAAAATGGTTAAAAGGGGAAATTTTATGTTATATATATTTTACTCCAATTAAAAAATATATATATATCTCCTGGAACCTTGGAGGTAGCTAGCGGCAAAGGTCGAGAATATGCTAGTTTTCCCTTATGTCACCCATGAAGAAAAAATGACATCTGAGTGCCTACCACATGGCAGGCACTCACCTATTCACACACAAAAGCAAAAACAAAACGCAACAAAATGAAAAACAAAAACAAAAACAAAAAGAAACCCTTGATTACGTACTATTAACTTCTCTTTACAAAGAAGAAACTAAGGTTTATACATTAACGTACCAGGTCAAGTAGTAAGAACCAGGGATAGGATTCAAAGGCAGATCTGCCGGACTCTCAAAGCCTGTGTTCTTTTCACTCCACGATGTTCTTTTATTCTACCCACAGTTGTCTTTTTGAACTGGCTTTCTGCTTTGACGATAGAGCTTTTATACTTAAAAGTTGGGCCTGCCTTCTGAAGTAGGCTAAAAAAGTCAGTCAACCAAATACATTCACTATGTGCCCACCATATGAGGCCCAGGGCTGGCCACGAAATAATGGAATCATGTTTCCACTCAGCCATTGGCCATATGGCAGGAAAAAAACCCCATACAATTAAAATTTCAGTGTCCATCGACTCCC
Source organism: Herpailurus yagouaroundi (assembly GCF_014898765.1). Taxonomy (NCBI): domain Eukaryota; kingdom Metazoa; phylum Chordata; class Mammalia; order Carnivora; family Felidae; genus Herpailurus; species Herpailurus yagouaroundi. The sequence continues at coordinate 28,585,849 of NW_024412396.1, read as the reverse complement.
TCAAAAGCCACTGAATACTCTGGGCAAAAGCACTATGTCTTTCAATATTCCATATGGCCGGAACAAGTGGAAATAGTCCAGTTTTACAGAATAGAAGCATTTTTATCTTTTTCCTAAACCTTCTACCATCACAGTGGCTGATCTGCTGTTACTCACTGATGTTGTGCTTCAAGCTGGAATTTAACAATTAAGGAAATGTTTTGTGCTGTGCAGAAAATAGGCAGCTCTTAATTGTTTTCTAAAAGAGAACAGGGGGCCCTCTTGACTCTCCTGTGCCTAAGGGCCAAGGTTTCATTTTCTTACTCTTTTGTGAAACGCAGCGAAGAATAACGCAGATTATCTACACATCCCCAAATAAAGCAGGGTGTTGGCAGGATCCAGTGAATACAGCCTGAAGATGAGTAAGTACCAAAGGGTGAGCCCCATCCTTGTTCATACAGCCCAGATTCCCAACTTTCTATTTCATTTAGTGACAGGCAGCTTGATCACAAAACTGGATCCAAGTTAGGGGCATTCTGGATCCAAGATCCACCCTACATCTCCCCCTGGAAGATGATCTTTACATATTTTATTCTTTAGGAGGCAAATGGGGAGTGTAATTGTGAAGTACATGGAATGACCTGTCTTGCCTACAGGTTTGATTAAATTCATTGACTCCACAGGGAAACTCTACGGTTTCAACACTAGCAATATTTTGCCCCTTAGACATAGCACAAGTTTAATTGAATAAGTAACCTCAGAGAAGTAGACATTTTTTTTTCCTTTAGTACCTAAAGATTCTCATCTCTGAACATGTGCTGCTACCCACAAATTTTGGGAAGCCAAATCAATTTCAGAAAGATGGCATTAAAAAGCAGACCTTACAGCTTCTCATAACCGAGAATGGTGAGAAATGAGGAGCCATATACACTTCTCAATGGCATATTTAGTGTTTGTTTAAAAGCCTATATGTTAGGAATTTGAATATCTAAATACGACCTTTTTACTATTTTTTTTTACCTTACTATAAGCAGTTCTTTCTTTCCTTTGAAAACTTACCTCTCTTCATTCTAAACATTCAAGAAGAAACCTTTCATCAATGACCATTTATTGCTTATCCACACTTTCCATTGGAAACAAAGCTTAATTTTTAAAACCATGCTTCAGTAGGGTCTTATGCTCTTTCTCCTACATATCCTGCCAAAGACATCTCACAATTTCATTTCCAATCCATTAGACCTATTTACTGTACTTTTACAGGTCGTTCATAAATATGAACAAGTCATAGTCATGGGCACTCTCATTAAGAGGATCCACTGCTCAAGATAACCAAAGAACAAAAATCGCATTTTGATTTTACCATTTGGGTGTATACAGGTAAGGAAATAACCGAGCTCCGCTTTCACGTTTTGTCCCTCACTAAGGTTAACATGCATCTTGACCTACAGATGAATAAAATCCACATAAACATCAAATCCATATATATCTGATTCTGGACAAGTTAAACCCGCCACACTCCTATGAGAAAGGATGCAACTTTAGGGTGAGACCTACTGGCAAATGGTAGCTGTGTCTGAGGTTATCCAGAAAGCAGCTGCACAGAGAGCAGAGGGAGGAAGACACCGTTTTTTTTAAACAAATACTGCCCCTCACATACGCATTTCCAGCCCTTGTTGGCAAATTCTGAGTACAAAAGGATTTAACCAAAAATAAATAAATAAATAATAATAATTTAAAAAACAGCTAAATCACAGTCGTTATAGTGCAAAACAGCAGACACCTCAGTGCAGTATGTAAGAAAGATAATGCAACGAACATTTTCCACCACTTAACACCCTTAAGACGAGGGGGCTGCAACGCTCAGATGATGAGCCCACAGCTTCACAGCCCCAGTTGATTTCAACTGAGCCCCGCTTTTCTTCCAAGAGAACTCTGCAAACGGCTTCTTAACACTTAGGGTGTTTTTCTGACGAATCGCCAAAGCGAAGCGCCAACGATGATTTCAACAACAAAAACCAAACAAACGCGAAAGCAAATGTGCCACGAATTTGGCCATTCTCAACAGCCCTTCTCAAAGAACCCATCCTCTCATCCTTTTCCCCCCACCGATCCCGAAGCAACGTCCCCATCCTCCCTGAGAAATCCGCCCTTACAACCGCAGGCGGTGGTCATTCTCTCGCTTAAAAAGGAGCGAGCCCCAAAGCGGCCCCTTTACCTGGGCGCCCGCGGCTCGTCGGAGAGCGGCTGGTCTCCTGCGGGGGAGCCGATGTGTGCAGGGGAGCCCGGCGCAGCCCGCGCAGCCCGCCCAGCCCGGCCCGGCCCAGCCCAGCAGTAGTAGGAGCTGCCACGGAGCGGCCGCCGCTGCGCGCTGTGCGCTGTGCGAGTGTAGCAGCGGCGCCTGCAGCCCAGGGACTAGTCCCCACCCAGCTTTGTCTTCAATCATCGCGCTTTCTACAGGAAGCAGCGCATCTCCCACTTCCTCCTCTTCTTGGTGGCTCTCGGCGGCTTTCTTCTTTCCCTCTCTTTCGAGCTAGCGCTTTCACCTCCTCCTGCGCTGCCCACACCAGTGTGACCAGAACCCCTCTCCCCCTTTGTTCCAAGTCCCCCTGGTGCCTCTGTTCCTTCCTTCCCCTTCTCATTCCCTCACCTCTAACAGCAGCTTCCAGCAACCGCCTCTTCGGGGGCCCCCCTTCCCCGCGCGCGCAGTCGGCTTCCCGGCAACCGGCCTGCACTGGCCAGTTGTCGTTGATGGTGCTGCTGCTGTTGGTTTTGGGGGGTCCGCAGCCCCTGGCGGGGGGCTGGCCCTGAAATCCAGCACCGGCCTCGATGGCTGCTCCTGATTTACTGTGGTCCCTTTCAAGGCAGCTAGCTGGGAGCCTGCAGCTTGCAGCTTCTCGCTGCAGCAGTTTGCTCTGTGGCCAACATGCCAGCAGCTTAATTTCTCCAAGGTCCCACTACCACGGAGATCTTATTAACCCACATGCTCAGAAAGGAATGGCCCTGATAAGTATCCTTGTGGGGTACAAGTGCTAAACCAAGTCCTGCACTGCTACCTGTAGCCTGACAGTGAAGACATATTCCCAAAAGATTCTCAGAGGTGCCAAGGAATGGGGGGGGGGGGGGAGCTGAATGCCTTCCCAGCCTAGAAAGAGAACTCTGCCCCTGCCCCCACCCACTCCCACTGGTAGGGCTGAAAGGACCCTCATGACCCTCTCTAATCCTTTCCCCCTTGCTTTTAGGACGGGTATCATGTTATGGGTAAGGGTAGAGACTGCAGGCAGTCTGTCCACCAGGATTTGAATCCAAGCTGTCATGACTGACTATATGAACTTGGGTGAATTATTTAACTTCCGTGTCCCTCGATTCCCTCATCTGCAAAATGGAAAGGATTATAGTCACATCCCACAGCAGAAATGTGAGGGTTACAGGAGATGGCCACAAAATGCTAATAGTTCCCGGGACTTAGGAAGTGTTAAATACACATTAGCTCCTTTTAGAGAATGTGGATGCTCTGAGACGAGATGACTTTTGAGAGTCAGCAGCCACATCAGGACCAGTCTTTGGTTTCTGAGTTCCCCACCATCAGTATATTCATCACTAAACTCTGATGCTCTTGGCGGCAATCTATTCAGTTTGTGAATCACCCTCCCCTCGATTCCAATACAAGGTGCTTTGGGGAAGCTACAGATTAAACATGGCCTAGGGGCAGGAGAAAATCTTCCCAGTGTCCAAGCATTGCTGTTAAGAAACCTCTCTCCAGGCTTCAGTGCCCAGAAAGCTAATCCTCCCCAGGCAAAAGAGTTAATTCCCCAATTCCACCTGTTTAAATCCAGGCTGCTTTAACCCTCCGGCAGTTTGAGGCCACATGCACCTGAAGGTACAGAATTTAGTAAATAGGAAATGTTCTGACACGGTCCCAGCATACTCTTTGTTTTGACGTTCCAAGAACAGACTTGACTTTTCTTTCTGGAAATCTTTTATCAAAAAGGACCCTAATGTCAACTCACTGACATCAGAAAAGTACAAAATGGGTTGTTTTAAGATTAAAATCAAAGAACTGCTTTTGAGCCACCAAGAAACAGAATTGTGGTAGGGAGAAAGATTGGACATAGATTCCCACTGCCTCCTGCAACCCAATGGAAATCAGACACGAATTATCTCCAAATCAGGAATCTTGATGGCGGAGGTTCCCAGGAGCTTTTACGTAAAAATTTAAATACAGTATCTGTGCTACAAAGTCTAAGAAAAAAATGAGAAGCGCAATTATTAATGCTTGGAAGATTACGGAAACAAATCTCTGGTTAGTTTGAGACTAGTGGATTTTGGTGTTAACTCTGGATTCAAACAGGTCTCTTCATTTATTTATTTTTCTAATCCTCTGTCTCTCTCCTTCTCACACGTTCTCTCAACCAGCAGAGAGTGGTTGGTATTTACCTTTACATCTTTATAGGAAAATCTCAGACAAGGAAATCTGCCAGGAATTTGACCTGTTGTTTTCTAATTGGCTCTTCCCCCTCTGGAGCTTAATAAACTCTCAGTAGGTTCACCTGACCACTGCTGTGAGCGCTCAACCAACCTCTCTTCACAGCCGAAAACTAGATTTTAAGCTCTTTCTCTTTCTGTCATTAACCTCATTGCTTTCAACTGGTCCTAACAGACTCTTTCTGGAGAAGAAAAAGATGGGGGGGGGGGGAGTAGATTGGCCAAGAGAGAAGATCAATCCAGTTCAGATCTCTTAACACAAGCATAGTGTAAGTACACACTAAGTCTGCAAACTGTTCATTTCTTGGGAGATATAATTACATCTCACCATTAACAGTTCATGCCATCAGTAACTAAACATGAGCCTAGCCTAGACGCGTTGTATCAATGCACAGAACAGAAACCCGTAAAACACTCCAACTCATCAATAGTCTTATTTATAGGCATTGATACCTTCTATTTCTTAGGTTCACCGTGTAGAAGTGGTTGATGGTCATAAAGAAGCCATCGTTTCAGCCTGATATCTCTCCTGCATTACTGAACATTCTAGCTGAATGTCCCTCGAAATTAACATTTTCCAAATTTTATATATTGCCTCACCCAAAGCATGTTCCCCTTTCTGTATTCTCCACTTTAATGAGGACTATAAACCTGTTTCCCACAGGGGGAATATAAGAATGCTATCAAAACCATTTGTCTTTGTCACCCCATGTCTGATTGAAAGTTCCTTATCTGTTTGTTCCCATATAATTTGACAGCACCGAACTATCCCTTTGACTAAATCCTGTTTTCCTTGCCCCTGTCTTAACATAAATGCTTTGGTTTCCTCTATGACCGCAATACTCCCTCCTGTGTCCTTCTACCTCCAGTCTCTCTTCTTTTTTAATGTTTTATTTTTAATTTTTTGAGACAGGGAGAGACAGAGCATGAACGGGGGAGGGTCAGAGAGAGAGGGAGACACAGAATCGGAAACAAGCTCCAGGCTCTGAGCTGTCAGCACAGAGCCCCACGCGGGGCTCGAACTCACGGACCGCAAGATCATGACCGGAGCCGAAGTCCGCCGCTTAACCGACTGAGCCACCCAGGCGCCCCTCTTCTAAACCATGCCCGCTAGAAGTACACTTCTAAAATGAACAGTTCAGGGCGCCTGGGTGGCTCGGTCGGTTAAGCATCCGACTTCAGCTCAGGTCATGATCTCACGGTCCGTGAGTTCGAGCCCCGCGTCGGGCTCTGTGCTGACAGCTCAGAGCCTGGAGCCCGTTTCAGATTCTGTGTCTCCCTCTCTCTCTGACCCTCTCCTGTTCATGCTCTCTGTCTCAAAAATAAATAAACGTTAAAAAAAATTAAAATGAACAGTTCAGGGGGCACCTTAGTGGCTCATTCTGTTAAGCCTCCGACTCCTGATTTAGGCTCAGGTCATGATCTCACGGTTCCTGAGTTTCCCTGCTTTTGGGCTCTGCACTGACAGCACGGAGCCTGGAGCCTGCTGGATATTCTGTCTCCCCCTCTGCCTGCCCCCTCCCCCTGCCTGCTCTCTTTCTCTCTAAATAAATAAAAATAAACTCTAAGATAAGCCGTTGATAGCTGATACCATCACTGGCCTGCTATACCTCTGTCAGCATCTCCCCTCCCCATTGCCTACAGGACACAAATCTTCATTCCTCTGCCTGGCACCCAAGACCTTACAGAATGTCACCCAGCTACACTCTCACCTTATTGGCTAACCTACAACCCCACCTCCACCTCCACGGGGATTCTCATGGGACCGTGCCCTTTATCTCCTTTGCACCTTGGCATAGGCCCTTCATTTGGGTAGCAACACCCTCATTCCTTCCTCCATTTTGTCTGCTGGCAACCCCTTCCTATCTCTTCAGACTCAGCTTCTCTCCGAAGCCTGCCCTGACTGCACAAGCAGGGCCGGGTGTTTTTGTTTTTGTGTTTAATATTTACTTATTTATTTTTGAGAGCGAGACAGACAGAACATGAGTGGGGGAGGGGCGGAGAAAGAGGGAGACACGGAATCCGAAGCAGGCTCCAGGCCCTGTCTGGGCTGTCAGCACAGAGCCCGACGCGGGGCTCGAACTCACGAGCTGAGAGATCATGACCTGAGCTGAAGTCGGATGCCCGACTGCCTGAACCACTCAGATGCCCCAGGGCCGGGTGTTTTTTGCTGGGAGAACACACGGTGCCTGGCCTCAACCTCTGAGTCAGCATTAACTACATTGTTTTCATGAGCTGTTACATGTCCGCCTCACCTGTTACTGTTTGAGCCCCTTAAGGTTAGGGCCACGTTCTGTTCATCTTCGCGTGTCACAAAGCAGGCAGTTACTGTTTGTATAATAGTCATCATTGGCAGAACTTCCAAACCTGCCACTGTATTCCTTTGGGTGCCTGGGGAGGGGAAGAAAAGGGAAGTCTCTGATATGAGAAGTTGGTCATGGGATAAGAGACAATAATCCCTCTAGGTTTGTTTGCTTGTTTGCAGAAAACCACGGTTTTCTGCAACTTGCATGCCAAATTCTGAATTTTGGTTATGTAGGTAAATCCTGGTTCTACGTCTGCACTGAATTGCTTATAAAGAAGCACAATCTGGCAACAAAAAGTAATTTTAAAAAATAAACTCTAAAAAGAAATAGAAAAAAAGGAAAAAAGCTATTCTTTACTTGCATTTCTGGGTGAACTTTAAAGAGACTGATTTATAAGCCAGAAACACTTTTCGCATTCCCTCCTGCACGCTCCGGTTTTTGCCGCCTCGCAGCTGTCCCAGAGGCTCTCCTATGCCAGATCCCCAAACCCTTCTCCAATCTCTTGACGATATTGTTCCTGTCCCTCTGCCGCCCTCGCCATGCCTGCTAGTTCTTCACTATTTTGACTGACTTGCTTTCTCTGGCTAAGCCCTCCCTACTTTCCTGTCCATGTCCCAGCTTTGATGTCTCTCTATCCTTTCTTATTCTCTTGTAGCAGCCAGGAGCCATAAAGCGAACCAGCAAAGCCGCTGCTGGATTGCATCTGTGTGTGGCTGCAATGAAGAGGGGAGGGTGAAATGGAAAGAAAGTTCATACATTAATAAATCTTGTGCCAGTCAGATCTATGTGTCACAGGGTCATTGCCAACCCCCCTCCCCCCAAGACATCCGAGCCTACCCCAGCTGTTAGGAGTCAACAAGACTAAATCATGTTTGGAGTAAAGAGAGTCGGGGCGGTGGGGGGGGGGGGGGGTGGGGGGAGGTGGACAGAATAGATTTTTCTTGAGAGAGAGCGGCTGCCCCTCACTAATGAAAAGTGGCCGTCTCTGTGTCATGGCCCAGGACAAAAGCTAGTAGGACAAGCGGTCTGCAGAGTAATGACCAAGGCTTCCTCTAGAGGGCAAAATGTTAGAGGCATGAATTCCCCTCTCCCTTTCCCCTGGGCAGGGCTAAGGAGGGGATTCAGTGCAAGAGTGTGACGCCCTCCAGATACTTCCCTGATATTGCCTGAAACGTCACCATTAAACCAATTTGGGTTGTTAACCCAAGTGTACATGGTGTGTGTGTTACAGGCATAAGGCCCTGGGGAGGTTGTCACTGATGAATGAGTTCAAGAAATTTGCTTTCCTAATATCCCATGAGAGAAGAAACACAAGTGTTGATGGGAAGGAAGGGGGTGGGTTCGGAGGCCAAGGGTGGCCAGGAGCTGGGAGCTGAGGAGGCTAACCATGAAGCATGAGGTCTTGCTAGAAGATACTAGGTATGGAGGGATGCAGGAAGGAAGAAGGCAGGAGATGGGGAGGGAGGCAGAACCAGAGCTGGAAGTCCGTCAGCAAGCGGCCTGGATGTGGATGGAAACAGAGGGCACTTGGCCAGGCTGAAGAAGGCTGGATGCTCCCCGAGTGCACACTGCCTGCACTGTGTCTGCAGTCCTGGTCTTCCCAGAAGGAGGAAACGTTCCAGACCCTCCACCAGCAGGAGAGGGAGCTGGACCATTGACTGGGTTGATGAGACAGTCTAAACCAAATGCATTATTACCATAAGAACAGAAACAGCAATTGCCGCAAAATACAACTTGTTTCCTCTAAAAAGTCTCTGAAGCACCACACAGAAAATCAGGGACAACAGGAAGTGAGCAACAGGATCAAGAAGAGGGAGTCAGCAACAAAGTACGACAGAGGTTAGAGACCATGGAGTGCAGCAAAGCCTTGGGAGAACAACCCTTGAAAGGAATGTCAGTATTAAAGGACAGGAATCGGTGAGATTAACGTCACACAAGGAAACCATTTTGAAGTGTCTTGAAAGAAAAGCTGTACGCTGAGAACTCCAATCATTTGCAGGCAGGGCAGAAAGGCGAGACTTGATTTTTCTGCACCAAATATGTCAACCAGATAAGGTGATCTCTTTCTATAGCAAACAGGGTTGCAAAAGGCTGGAGAACAAAAGATGTTTGAAAGCCTCTTTGTGTCTTTGTTGATTTCCCCATTGTAAAGATACTTCATAGGTTTACTTACGACCTCGGTCTCCCCACCAGCTCTGTTTTTCTCCTAAGTTCTCACTTTGAATTTTCCTATGATAGAATTTCAGAGACAGAACCCCAGGCACTGAGGAAGGAACTATGGTGTTAAGGGCTAGGTGGTGACCCTGTCTCTCCCACCAGAGTCCACTTGAGTCTGATAAGTAGACTGAGTGCTGAGGACAAGGGCTGTGCTCTCTGCACCATTCAGCACCTTGCACAGGACTCGGCATGTCACGTTATGCTCAGTACACGTTTGTTGACTTTAACTGAATCTAAACAATGAGGCCCTGTGGGAGAAAGTTATGAGTACTGCTGACCACTTTGAAAACACAAGCACATATTTTTTACAAAATTCTAGGAATGAGCAAACCACCCTGGCTGCTTAATATATTACCCAAAATGTCCTTGAGAATCAGAAAATCAGAAAAAAAGGAAAAGGTGATACTGAAGTTAAAAAAGGACAGACCCTGGGCTCGGTCAGTTAAGCCTCCGACTTCGGCTCATGTCATGATCTCACGGTTCCTGAGTTCGAGCCCCATTCATGAAGCCTGCTTCAGATCCTCTGTTTCCATCTCTCTCTGCCCCTCCCTCCCTCTCTCTCTCTCTCTCTCAAAAATATTTTTTTTAAAGGACAGACCCTGAAGTTACCAGCTGACTAATGTTAATATTAAACTAGTATGAAAATCCATTATTTGCTCAGATGACAGTGGAGTCCCACTCTATGTAGAAAGCTCCTAAAAGTTTTATCATTGATTACTCTTCTTGCAAATCTGCACACTTGGATGGTGCATCTTCAGTAACGCAAAACATTTTCTATAACTTCCTGTGAAATGTTACAAAAATGGTATCAGTTCCGTTAGTAAGAAGGTATTCAACGTTCTTTCGTTTGTATTGTTATGCCCAGAATTCGTGATCCCCAAAGACCACCAGGGAGCCGAGTCCGATGCAAAAGCAAAGAGACTTTATTCCAGCTAGCTCGAGCTCAATCCCCTACCTGCACCGACACAGCAAAGAGATACCGAAGAGAGAAAGCGCGGGTTTCAAAAGCACAAAGGTTTTATAGGGATCATGGCCTTAGCCAACTGGCTGGGGAAGGGTCGTGGCCTCAGCCTATTGGCTGGGGAAGGATAGAACAATGGCTGCCAAGGTGTGGTCCCAGATCAGCAATTATCAGCGTCACCTGGAACTTGTTAAAATGCAAATGTTGGGCCTGGGGGTCACAGACCCACTGAATCAGAAACTCTGGGGGTGGGGCTCAGCAATCTATGTTTGAACAAGTCTTCCAGGAGATTCTGATGCACCTGAAGTTTAAGAACCACTGTGTCTGAGGATCTCTAACATGTTTGGCCTCAGTGTATACAGAACGTTTCTCACTGGTCACCTATTAACCATTGGCTGTCAGCCTTGCTGTGCTATATGAATACCTAGCACCAAACACCATCCCCAGAGACTCTGATTTAATTGGGGAGGGGAAAAATGCGCCCAGGTCATTCTAAGCCTGGACAGGGTTGCGGGCTCCTGCCTCTGGCCCCTACCTGAGAGAAGCCCTCGCTCTTCTACTCACACTTTCCACGCCTCTCACACTCCCCTTCCTCCCACCTTAGACTTCGGAAGAATGCATCAATCGGTTGCCTGCTTTCTTAGAAAACATAAGTTACTCAAGGGGAGGAGGCGTGGTCTGAGGTTTGAGCGGGAACTTCTTTCTGTGGCCATTGTCAGGGACATAGTCACTAGTCGGCCGGCCTAGGTCTGCTCTTTCAGTATGATTACACAGGGAACTTTCAACAGAGAAGAATTGTGTGGTGTATAGTAAATTTGGATATCTCAAATTATTGACTTGGCAAAAATAAACAATATGATTCCTCAGGAAATTACTATTTTTACTTGTGAAGTTTTCTCAAAGAAAATGACTGGGTTAGGTGGATCCTTCCTCCTTCACAAATCACCTCTTGCTTATCCTGGCTATTGCTCTTATCACACTTTATTGTCATTGTGTGTTTCTCCTTCTCTATCATCTACTGTATGTGGAATTCTAGAATACCCAGGTAATGTCTTACTCGGTGCTATATGTCTAGTACCTTCTGCAATGCTTAGTGCACAGGACGTTGTAGGTGTGCAATAAATATTTGTCGCATGTATGAATAAAGGCAGAAGCATGCCAAGTAAAGGACACAGATTAATTTTAGGAGGAAGATTATGAGCCAAGCATTTGTGGATTTATTTGCAATTTTTAAAAACGTTAATAAAGTCCTACAGTATCTTGTTGGTAGGCAAGTTTGTCACTATTTATACCTTGTCCTTTATGGCTTTGTTTTCACACGAAAAGAATGGGTTACTCGCTCGAAATCAGTTACTGTCATTGTATCCTTCCCAGCTCAAAATACCAGAATTCACCCAGCCCACAGCCAAGTCATTTGTTTGCTACTAAAATATCTGTGTACATTCCTAACTCCCCAACCTCACATTTTCACATTTAGAAAGTAGGTAGATTTATACTAAAAATTAATGGCATAAATATGACTGAGAAAACTCCACCAATACCCAATAAATACACTTGGCACTCTAACATAAGACTGCATTCCCCATGTTCGAAGGATTATGTATGTATATCCGTGGTTTGATATCTGCAGAAAGTGAAAGAAATAATCTCAAACAATATACACAAGAGGGGAAAAAAAAAAAAAACATTGTATGTGCCCATAGCTAAGGGGACCCCACTAGAGAAAAATAAGATTCCAAGAAAGAAGTGAAAGTGTTACAGTAATGAATATATTTGCTTAATTTTTTAGTGAGACAGACTCCCACTTTATTCTGGAACAATAGCCTAAGGAGAATCTTCAAAGCCCCACCATTTATGACAATCATCAGATGAGAAAAATCAAAACACCTCTCTACCCCTACATTTCTAGGAAGATAACTAGGTGCTTATTTTGATTAGCCAGGGTCTTGATGGTGCCTGGTACCCAGTATCTACTCACTAAATCTTTGTTAAGTGAACTTTACAAGAATGACAGAAACTCAGTATTCATATTTCTAATATATACAAATGATGAGGTTTAGTACTGATGAGAGCTAAAGCTGTTGGTTCTGGTACAGATTCTGAATGGGTGTAGCTCATTACCGAAAGGAATTACAACAAAGACTTCTGTGTGTAGATTTCGTGTGTAAGTATGGCACGAAGTGTGGCACTAAGTCATGTCTTCTCACCGTCTGTAACAACCAGCTTGTCTCCTCCACTCCAAGGGCCATTACTTCAGAGCATAACAGACTAGTTTTCTCCCAATCCATATCTGGGAAGGTGTTAATTTATCACGTACCTTCTAGGGCTGGTAGAGGATAGATTTGGGTTTACCCACTCTATATTTGGGTTTAGATGTTCCCGAGGCTGCCTTCTTCTTATGATCAGTCAGTTGGGATAAGGCATGAACATGAGCTCCCCAGTTGGTGCCGGGGGCGGTGGGGGGGGGGGGGGGGGGTCCAGGACAAGTGTTTTGTTTCCTGCTTGCTCTGTTCTCTTCTGACTATGGGTAACCAGAGGTCAACAATCTCTTTAGCCTCTTAAGTGCCACGGAGGACAAGAAATTGCCACATGTGCCCTTGCCAGATTTCAGGAAGAAACAGAGGAGGGGGAAATAAAGGGGAAGCTAGGAGGGGAGTGTTTATTTTTCTCGCAAAAACCATTTTTAAACAAGACCTCAGAAAACAGAACTCAACGGAGAGCCAGATAAACAGAAAACAATTTAATTTACTTTGAAGAAGGAGAGATGTGAAACCTTGGTTTTAAAATTTCAGGACAGCACTAGCAACAACTCAAAGGAATAGCAAACCAAAGGAGGAGACAGGACTAAGAGGCAACTGTGTTTCTTGCAAAGCTCCCAGAGGCAAATTCTAATTCACTGAGTAGCAGTGCTCTTTCTTTTTTTTGGGGGGGGGGGGGCCCGAGGGGATAAGATTTTAGTTTTAAAAAGGTGGAGATGTTACTGGAATTGGGCATTTAAAAACATTTATTTTTTATCTAAAATTGGGTATCATTTATACATTCAATTACAAAAGTATTTCTTGAAAGGTTGCTAAGTGCCAGCAGGAAACAAAATAGACTAAGTCTCTTATCTCATGAAGTTTATACGATAGTGGGAGAATAAAAAATAAAACATAGTAGGGGCGCCTGGGTGGCTCAGTCGGTTGAGCTTCCGACTTCGGCTCAGGTCATGATCTCACGGTTCGTGGGTTCGAGCCCTGCGTCGGGCTCTGTGCTGACAGCTCAGAGCCTGGAGCTTGTTTCGGATTCTGTGTCTCCCGCTCTCTCTGACCCTCCCCCACTCATGCTCTGTCTCTCTCTGTCTCAAAAATAAATAAACATTAAAAAAAATTAAAAAAAAATAAAACATAGTTGACCCTTGAACAACACGGGTTTAAACTTCACATGTCCACTTACACGTGGGTTTTTTTTTCCCCATACAGTACAGTACTACAAGTATGGTTCTTCTTCCTTACAATTTTCTTGGCATTTTTTTTTAGTTCATTTTATTGCAAAAAAAAAAAAGTATATAATACATATAACATACAAAATGTGTGTTAATCAACTGTTTATGTTATGGTAAGCCTTCCAGTCCATAGTAGGCTATTAGTAAAGTCTGGGGGGAGTCAAGAGTTACGTGTGGATTTTTTATTGTGTGGGGTATCAGTGCTCCTAACTCCTGTGTTGTTCAGGGTCAATGTGGTTAATACACAAATATATGTCAGGTAGCATTAAGTCCTATGAAGAAACATAAAACAGAGTAAAGGGGAATGGAGTGGCAGGATTGCATACAATACTTTAAGTAAGAAGGTTGCTATCCCCTGATTTCTACATCCCCTCCACCACCCCCCCCCATTTCAATTCATCCTCCACCCTTCTTTGCTTTGTGCTGCACTCAGTGGTATCTCTACTACATCTGAGATGTCCCCCAGTTATTACTGGCTCCTGGTATGCACACCCTTGTGTGGTCTCCTCTCACATTGACTCAGAACTGCTCTACTCAGCTGAAGTGACCCAAGGAATTTTCAAGGCTAGGTCACAAAAGGGCATTGTAGCTTCCACCCTGGTCTCTTGGATCACTCCCTTGGGGGAAGCCAGATGCCATGTTGTGAAGATGCTCAAGCGGCCCTGTGGAGAGGCCCACATGGGGAGGATCTTAGGTCTCCTGCTGACAACCAACAACAATTCACCAGCCGTGTAAGTGAGCCACCTTGGATATGGATCCTTCATCCCACATGAGCCTTCGAATAATTGATGTCTTAACCGCAATTTCACATGAGGATTGGGACTGGAAACACGAAGATAAGCTGCTTCCAAGTTCCCCACCCAAAGAAAGAGATAACAAATGTTTATTGTTTCAAGCCAGTGTATTTTGGGGCTATTTGTTGTGCAACCATTGATAACTTCTATAGTACCCAATACTACATTACCTGGACTCTCTTGGACTCTGGTTTCCAGTTCTGTTTGGCCAATCCACAGAAAGTGAGGTCAGTGGCTTAGGCCTCAGCATTCTGTTCTGGGCAGCCCCACGGGACTCCAGGATGCAGCTCCCTTGTGTGCCTACAATATTATTTTTTCCCTTTGCCCCCTTAAGACTAGCTATGGCATTCAATCTCGCTGTTGGCTTCCTTATTCCTGCACACAGCAAACAAGTCCTTTCATCTCCTAAAACTTGTGTGACTTTCGTTTCCAATGAAAGACCCAGGCTGATCAAAAGGCTTCCATGAACCACGGGAATCTACCCCCCAAAACCAAGAGCACACTTTACACACTGTATGTTAGCCAATTTGACAATAAATTATATTAAAAAATAAACAAACAAAAAAGGCTTCCTGTAGGAGAGCCTATTTAGAGACTTGAAGAAAGAGAGGAAAGGAGCCCTCCTAACATGGGGGGCAGGGGGAAAGAATATCAAGGCAGGTGCAAAGACCCAAGGAAGAATCCTGGATGTGTTCAAAGAATGACAAGGTCAGCATAAGAGAATAGAGTGCACACACAGGGAAGTGTTAGGGTATGAGGATGGAGGGGTAGGCTGGGGCCACAGCAGGCCACGGCTGCATTTTGAGTGTTGTGCACAGCCATGGGGTGGGTGGGGAGCGGTCTCAATGCGGGCATGGCATGACCTAACTTGCCTTGTGTGACCAGGATGGGAACCAGAAGACCAGTCAAGAGGCTCTTTTAGAATTTAGAAAGATGATGACAGCTTGGGTATGATGGATAAAAAGGTGGAGAGAAGAGACTGCATTCAGGACTTGTTTTGAAACCAGACCTGTAAGAATTAGCTGCTAAAGTGAATGTGAGAGAAGTATGGATAAGGAAGACTCTCAGTTGAATGATGAATGTTGGAGCCATGTACTGAGATGAACACAGGGAGCAGAGGAGGGCAGTTTGCAGGAAGGAGGGGTAGAAATCAAGAGTTGGATCATTTCATCTTCAGAAGAGGAAAAGAGTAACAAACACTCTGCTGTTAGAAAGGAAGATGAGAGGTTTTGGGTTTTTTTCCCCTCATTTTACAAACCAGAGGATCTACCTTTGCAGAGGCACTTTCCTATCTCCCTATTAGGATACTGCCATTAGAAAACTTTTAAAAATCAAGTAGGGCATTCTCAAGTTTAGCTATAAACATGATCAAATCTGGCTCCCTACAGGTCAGACTAAATAAATCCAGGAGCCAAGTCTGTTCCGGGGGACCAGAGTCCCTGTAGTTTGTTATAAAACATGATCTGCCTATCAGCTGGGGATTCTAATTATCAAGCCTGTAAAAGATAATCTCACTGGTTAACCTCACATGACTTTCTTTAAAAAAAAAAAAAAAAATTGAAATATGACTACCCTCAGCTCCAGAAGCAGATGTGGCAGGAAACAAGACTTATCAGACACTTCCGTTTTTCTTGGGACAGCACCCTTTGCTCCACTTCTGCAGTTCAGGGTTCTTACCATAAAAGTAGAACTGTGCCCCAACCCAAACAAGACACTCCCCCTCCTTACACCTCAGTTACCTGCCTTTCCTTTGCAGACCTGAAACTTGAGAGAGAATCGGGCAATTCAGTGTGGAGCTTGTGCTTAGGGACTTCCCTGAACAGACCTGCTAGACCAAGTCAACACCCTGTGCTCTGAGGGGAGAAGGCAACGCCCTTTATCTCCTTGTAATGTTTGCCACCTGCTCACTGGCACCCTCCTCTACTGCAAAGAGCTTTGTGATGCCGGAGCATGGTTGTCCTAACGCCAACTGGCATTTTGTTGTTGTTGTCGTTGTTGTTGTTGTTGTTCTTGTGTTCATAATGACCTCTTTCTAAAAATTCTGTAGGCTTCCTGGAAGGGACACCAGCCTACTGTGATAAAATGGACTTCTCCCTGCCCCCCTCCCCACCTCTGGTTACCATGGCAACTCTGAATGACTGATTTCCTGGTTGCCATGTAAATGCAGTGGGATCCCAGCCACTGCACCACACAAAGACGTCAGTAAGACTAGTGAGAACACAAAAATCATATTTAAAAAGACAAAGCGTTTCATTTCAAGGCTTTTTCTCACACAAAGGAGGAGGAAAGGAACCAACTATGATTAGAAATCGTGCTCTTCCCCCTCCCCCCTCCCCCGAGGCAGGAGTGTGTCCCTCCTTCACTGGAGGGAAGACTGGGGAAAAAAGGGGAAATCCCTTCTTTGTAGTGAAGTTGGCATGGTGACAGGAAGACAGATGCCATTCTCAGGTGCCAGGAACCCTTCAGTAATCAGCCTGAGTCCCACAGAGAGGAAATCTGAAATATTTAACTGGAGTGGAAGAATTAAGTTGAATTGAAAACAAAACAAAACAAAACAAAAAAATAAGTCTCATGGACTTTGTTTAGAATTACTTCTATAATTTTAGAATTAAGATTCCAAGTGTTCCAATTTAATACTTACTCAACAATGAATTTTTATTTCTTTCTAATAACTTTGGAGAATTAAATGCAGCTATTTATCTATTTTTTTAAAAATTGTGTTGTAACACCCTGATGAAACCATATGCTGAATATTGATTAATCCAGATTTCTATGATTTTCATAGACTGTGTGTTAACTGTGTTTAGTAATGTCTAGAAAGAGGATTGGCATGTAAAAAGATGTATATTTTGTATTACTCTATGTATGCAAAAACTAAAATTGTTGATAACTTACCTCTTTGACGTTCCATCATATCTTAGAACCAAATGGCTTAAAATTAATCTGTTGTTCCTTTTCCAGAAAAATCTTTCTGCCTTTTGACTAATGTTTCACATAAAGGTTTCAAAAACCTAATCAGGCAGAATTTCCATAGGTTTGTTGAAAAACACATATATAGGCAGCTACTGGTGCTTTACTATTAATTTTTGGCTGTTGAATCACAAGGTAATTTTTTTGAATGTCTATCTTGGGGAAGGTTAGATCTGCATTGAACGAAAGCCTCCCACGTGTTATAGATGCTAGAGAAGTGACACCAAGAGATAAATTTCTGTGCCTGGGGGTACTCCAGGGTACAAAGCAGACAAAGCCAGGCCCTGTAACTGCCATTTCTTAATATTCTTTCTGGCATCCAACACTGCCTCATTGCAAGAGCCAGCAAGTTCCAAACTGGGTCAATAAGTGTTACACAAGGTAAAAAGTTGGGGCAGGAAATTCAGAGCTCAAATAATTTTGTAAAATCTTAGGTTCAAGAATGTTAAGCAGGTTTATTTACTGCGTAACTTCTCAGCGATTTTGATATTCCAATACCTATGGTGACTCTCCAGGAGGGGGCTCTAGACAATATGCTGTTTCCCAGATGAATCTGATCACCGAGTGATATCTTCACAGAACATCCCCAGTACTTCAGAGCACACTTTGAGAAATGCGGCAGATTTCCTTCAAATCTAATTATAATTTAAAGATAAATTTTTATTTATGATTTAAAATTACAAAATGTACACAAGTGATTGGCTCCACATGATACCCTAAAATTTAGCTCATAGATAAATTGTTAAGAAAGCCAAGAGAAAATTTAAAAAATTTTAAAAAGAATCCTCAATAAATTGGGTGTCTTTCAGAATATTTATTTTGAACCTGAGCAGATGAGCACATATTTTCCTTGTCGAGGTTTTATTGCTGCTTTTATAGGTCTAGATGAAATTCTCTAACAATAAACCCCACAAGACCTCTCAATTTTTTCAACAAAAGTTGTGGCAAGGAGCAAAGAGGGATGTGAGCCGTGCCTCCGTTGGGATTGGGGGGTGGGGGAAGGGGGCAGTTGGGGGTAAAGGTCAGCTGGAGTTGCTGTGGATTCTCCTGGGAAGTAACCACCAATGCTTAGGTGACTTTTTGGGACCGAGTTCCCATCAATGCAGATTTGGGGGCTTCCATTCTGACCACAGTGACTCTTTATAAGACTACTCCTAGCCCCTGTCCCCCACCAACCGATGAGCTGGGAGAAACAAAAGAGTTGCCAACAGCCTCATTACCACTGAAGATAAAGAAAAAAAGTGACAAAGGGAAACCTCTGCTCCCTCTGAGGTTCCCTGAGTAGGGAACCTCCTACTCACTCTGGTCTTTTAAGAAGGGGACCATGTCAGAAAGCAGATGTGCCCCCAGTCCAGCCTTGTCCTGTCTGCCCTGGGGAGATGGAGAGGGGTTTGTACCAAATATGAGATGGTTAACAGGACCAGATTGTCTTAATAAACAGAAGTGACTGAAGAGTTCGGGGATAGAATGAACTATTGTTAAGGGAGCTTGCTGCCCAGAGGGGAAGGAGAGTCAAAGAAAGGAACCAAGTGGGTTAGCAGCCATGGGAAAGATAAAATGGGTCCATGTTTTTATTTTTTTTTTTTAATTTTTTTTTTCCAACGTTTATTTATTTTTGGGACAGAGAGAGACAGAGCATGAATGGGGGAGGGGCAGAGAGAGAGGGAGACACAGAATCGGAAACAGGCTCCAGGCCCTGAGCCATCAGCCCAGAGCCCGACGCGGGGCTCGAACTCACGGACCGCGAGATCGTGACCTGGCTGAAGTCGGACGCTCAACCGACTGCGCCACCCAGGCGCCCATGGGTCCATGTTTTTATCTCAACAAGTTGAGCTTCTTCGATCAAACTGGCTAAGTAGCCGGGACAGCCATGTACACCCCTTAGGAGCACAGATGGGGGAAACTGAGGAGAGGAAGCATAGGGACGGGATAGGTTTATTTTGTCTGGGTTGCCAGGACAGCCTTCAGAACAGTCAGCAATTGAGATGGTGCCTGAGTGCTCAGTGATAGGAAGGGAGGTTTGCAAGCTAGGTAACTGTTCAGAAAGAGGGTGGGACAGAACATGGCTTATTCTGTGAACCATGAATAGTTTGGCATAGTGGGAACAAATGGCTGGGCTGTATCGAGGGGGTGCTCCATGGATTGTAAAGGTGGACTGGGATCCACCTCTTGGGAGGTACCTTCCATGATGTTTCAGCCAGTGTGGATGGGAACCACAGAAGATATTAGGTACATAACTTAGATACATAACTAGGCTTGCATTTTGGAAAAACCATTGCATGATGATGTGGGGTAGGCTTTGAAACGGGATAGGGTGGAAGATGAGAGCAGAGCAGACCCACAAAATTGTTGAGTGATTTTCACAGCACTAACTGGTAATGTCTGGGAAGAGATGACAGAGAAGAATGGGAAAGAGGAGGCAAGGAGTAGCCTCAGGAGCAAAACAACCACAGCGAATGCTTGTGCCTTCATCTATCCATTCAACAATTATTGATTTGCATTAATATAAAAACATCTCGGGGCGCCTGGGTGGCGCAGTCGGTTAAGTGTCCGACTTCAGCCAGGTCACGATCTCGCGGTCCGTGAGTTCGAGCCCCGTGTCGGGCTCTGGGCTGATGGCTCAGGGCCTGGAGCCTGTTTCCGATTCTGTGTCTCCCTCTCTCTCTGCCCCTCCCCCGTTCATGCTCTGTCTCTCTCTGTCCCAAAAATAAATAAACGTTGAAAAAAAAATTAAAAAAAAAACAAAAAACAAAAAAAAACATCTCTTCGCTCTCTTTGTCCTGAAGACCTTCCCTATGATTTCCGGTAAGAATAGTGTGGATTGGAAGCACCTGAAGGAGTTCAGCTACTTATAACTTGATCGTGTTGTTGGTCTCCTGCTTTCTAACACGGGTGGGTCTTTTGCCACAGCATCTAAGTCCATTACTTTAGCGATACCAATGGTAACAGGGTTCTCCAGAGGAAAAGAACCTTTTTGTCGGTCTTTGGTTCTGACAATAACCGTGTTCTGTGAAAAAGGGTCACACGTGGGCCCTCTGTCTGGCAAAACAGGTCAAACTGCCATCTTAATAAATTAATTTTGGACCCCGAACGGATCCATGACCACTCTGGTGGGACCTCAGGAAACACCACTCATGTGCTGGGAAAGTAAGTGGCTTTTCACCACTTTTGTTTAGGCGTGCAGAGCCCTGTGGCTGACGCGAGAGAAACCCTGCCTGCCAGTCACAGGTTCACTTACCGACTTTGGCAGCTCGAGAGGATGTAGAAAGAAGAAACACAACTGCCCTGGTGAAGACCTGGGAAAGATGTTTGCTCTCTCACTTTCTTTATAAAAAATAACACATATTAAGATCAGATTTTCAGAAAATTTATTTGAAGACATCAACTCCAGACTGAAAGATTCTAATTGTACCTTCTTCCATGAGTCCCTATGTCTAGACCAGATAATATCAGGACAGTTGTCTCATATCTGAATAAGCTTTTAGTGTCCTGGCTCTGAATAGGAGGGTTTTTCAAGGACGTAAATTTCATTACTGTTTAGGTCAGGAAAGGGCAAATAAGCATGACGTCATGGTGTCCATCTAGGTTAGACAAAAAAAAAAAAGGAGGTCTTTTGCACAATGGGAAAATAACACACGTGGAGTAAAAACATCCTTAGGCAGAATGTTCAGAGATTAGTATGTTTCCCTCGATGGGACTTTCTGGGTGTAATGGGGGAAGAATGAACTCATGTTAGACATCTTTCTTAAATATGTTAGCATATATTTCATATTTTGCTTGTTTTATGTCCTCTTAATAATTCTGTTGAAATATTATCATGGGGTCTGAGGTCAGATTACCTGGGTTCAAAAGCAAGCTCCACTGCCTACTAGCTGTGTGACCTCTCTGTGCCTCAGTGTTCTCATCTGCAAAAGGGGGATATTAGTACCTTCCTTACAGAGTCATTGTGAGCACTTTATAGATAGAGAACAGAGGGGCTCTTTTCCTGGTGGAGCCTCTAAACATGGGGTTCCCAGACTTGGGCAAATGTCAGAACCGCCTGGGGAGATATTCTCAAGTGCAGATTCCTGGGGCCACTGCCACAGATTGTGATTCAGTCAGTCTGGAGAGAGGCCTGTTGCAGCTGATTCATGCAGTGGCAGTTAAGAACCACAACTTAAAATTAAAATTTTGCCTCCTGTGGCACAGTCCTTGCTCTTCCCTCCTATTCTCTTGAGCTTCCCCCAAGTCATATTGAGCTTGAGCTTCCCCCAAGTCAAATCTCAGGTGGTTTTTTTTTTTAATTTTTGTTTAATGTTTTTATTTATTTTTGAGACAGAGCACGAGCAGGGGAGGGGCAGAGAGAGAGAGGGAGACACAGAATTGGAAGCAGACTCCAGGCTCTGAGCTGTCAGCACAGATCCTGATGAGGGGCTTGAACTCACAGACTATGAGATCATGACCTGAGCTGAAGTCGGATGTTTAACCGGCTGAGCCACCCAGGCGCCCCTATTTTTTTTTTTAATTTTTAATGCTTATTTATTTTTCAGAAAGAGAGAGACAGAGTGTGAGTGGGGGAGGGGCAGAGAGAGAGGGAGACACAGAATCAGAAGCAGGCTCCAGGCTCTGAGTTGTCAGCACAGAGCCCGACATGGTGCTCGAACTCACCAACTGCAAGATCGTGACCTGAGCCAAAGTCGGACGCTTGACTGAGCCATCCAGGCGCCCCACAAATCTCAGTTGTTATAGTGTTTGGCTGATTTGCCTACCAGTGGAGGACCTCTATAGAACTACCTATCTTCTTACTAAACTGGTCTCCTATTAGACATTTCTGGCCACTTCTCAGCGTCAGTCCGCGACCTCTACTTTTAGAAAAAATGATCAGACATGCGAGGGCTCCAATTAATCTGTGTTTGCTATGGTGGGAGGTAATACGTGTTTGGCATCACACATGCATGTGACTGAACCCAGTATCAGGGCTCCGAATACTACAAGGTAGGAGAGGCTTCAGGGACTTGTTTATGAAACTTACATAGAAGGAAGGGGGTCTCTCTTCTAGCTACATGCGTTGGCGTCAAGCCAAAAGGCAGTCCCTTGGAGTGGTGTGAAAAGTCAGACTCTTCTCCTGGATGCTGGACCTGGGGGCTGAAGGGCAAACGTACCTTTCTTCTCTCATCATTGTTCACTGGACCCAGAGCCTGTCTTCAGCTGTCTCCGGGAAAGATGCTGCAGCAGTGGAGTAAGTGACCACCTAGGCTGAGGAGCAAAGCTGAAGATGCAGAGGGTTTTAGGAGAGTTGGAGACGAATGAAAGGGGGAGGGCCAGAGAGGGGCATCACAGAGGGGAGAAGTCCCTGGGGAGCTGGGGTACAGGGTAGCTCGGGCCGCATCCAGAGTGGAGAGTGGAGACTCTGCCCGGGGAGGGGGGTGGGGGCGGGCAGCCTCACAGGTTCTAGGAGCTACTTCTGATTTTCTGTGGAAGTCAGCTCTCGTGTGGAACATTTCATAGGTGTCACAAGGGATGCAATCGATGGAAAGACGCCAGCGGAAACAGTACAGGAACAAGTAGTTTCGTAATGCTAAAATGACAAGGGATAACGTTCTAGAGTCAGGCAAAGCAGGAGACAAGGTGAGAGGCTCTCAGACCTGGGTACAGGCTTCTGTTCCCAGGCTCTGACAATGACAGAGAGCTATTGATGAAGCCAACCAGGTGGAGTAAGCCTTTCGCCAGACATGAGAAACTCACCTTGCCCATTCTTACAGCTACGTTTACATCTCGTTGAGTCCTTAACAGATCCCTGGTTGCCAGATGTCAGTAATTGTTGCAAAACAACTACCACACATTTCAAGTGCTTCCTGCAAGACAATTAAGCAAAGAAAGACCGATTCACTGAGATCATCCTGCAACTGGCCAAAGGTTCAGGACTATTGGAGATCTGTTCCTAGAACTTCTGGAACTGGCCGTGTCTGCAGTTAGACATGGTGCTGCACATATTCTAGGACTGTTTACGTGTAACTGAATGACTTCTTTTTTGGTAAAAGACTTTGTGGTACCTCTTATTCTTTTTTCTATTTATAAATTCAGGTGTAATTTGCACATAGCACAATTTGCCCTCTTAAAAGTATAGTTGTGTATCTTTTAAGATATGCATATAGTTGATTAATCACCACCATAGTCGAGATATAGGACGACTGCATCACATCGACACTCCTACCCCTGAACTCCCTCGTGCCCCTTTGCAGTTAACTCCTCCCCTGACTCTGGTCCCTGACAACCACTGATCTGCTTTGATCCTAATGGTTTTGTCTTTTCCAGAATGTCAAGTAAATGGAATCCTACAATATGTAGCCTCTTCTATCAGGCTCCCTTTACTCACCTTACTGCATAGGAGATCCGTGCGCATTGTTGTGTGTTTGGGGGGTCACTATCACTGAGTATCTTGTTCTTCTTTGAGAGGATTGTGCATAAGCTGGCATGGGGGGACGTATGGCTCCAGAGGGGGTATTTGAAGAGAGCATACAGGAATCCAAAGAGAAGTTTTTTGAGTGATTGAGTAGAAGACACTTTGAGGTAAGATTTCAAATTTATTTTACTAAACAAATGCCTGTATATTGTTGCTGTGTATCAGATAGTGTTCTACATGCTTTACAAATAATAGCTCGTTTAATTTTCAACCCTCCTAGGTTGGAGTGATTATTCTCATTTTACAGATGAGGAAACTGAAGTGTACAGAGGTTAAATTACTTACCACAGGTCACATGGTTAAGTAATAGAAATAGGATTTAAAGCCAGGCAGCTTGTTTTTTTGTTTGTTTGTTTGTTTTTCCTGCCCCGAATCATAGCAGTCTATCAAAGATTCACCCATTGTCGTAAAAAGAAAAGATAGTGAATTCAAAGTCTGGCCATTGAAGGAAAGCAGTCTTCCCTAGGGTCCTAAATTATATTAATTTGTGGAGTAGGAATAAAAATAACTACAGATTTAGAAATAGTTGTAGACTGTTTAAGATGTACATCCAAGTTATCTGTGGAGACTGCAAATTTTCTGTAAATTAGTGAGTCTGCCTCAATTTAGGTAATGATCTAATGTGGACCAGCACACAAAACACAACAACAACAACAACAAAAAAGGTAAAGCCCCACTCAGAACTGATAAAGAAAGAAGAGGTGTGCAATCAATATCATTCATAAACATATATAGAGCACCACGTGTTTACTATCTCCTTGGTACAGGGACCCATTCTGAAGTTAGATCTCTGTATATTAATTGTAGCTTGTTTATATTTATGGTTAGATTTATTCAAATGTGCATGGTCCTTTACATAGTAGTAATTAGGTTCCTAACTTAGTCTTTTTATACAGTGCTAAATTTAAAGAAGCTTTCTAATATTACTAAGCATTTTTTAAAAAATATTTTTGAGGGGCGCCTGGGTGGCGCAGTCGGTTAAGCGTCCGACTTCAGCCAGGTCACGATCTCGCGGTCCGGGAGTTCGAGCCCCGCGTCGGGCTCTGGGCTGATGGCTCAGAGCCTGGAGCCGGTTTCCGATTCTGTGTCTCCCTCTCTCTCTGCCCCTCCCCCGTTCATGCTCTGTCTCTCTCTGTCCCAAAAATAAAATAAATAAACGTTGAAAAAAAAATTAAAAAAAAATATTTTTGAGCGAGAGGGAGTACGTAAATGGGGGAGGGACAGAGAGAGAGGGAGACAGAGGATCCAACAATGGATGTGCACTGACAATAGAAAGCGGTGGGGCTCAAACTCACCAGCCTCAAGATCAAGACCTGAGCTGAAGTCAGACATGTAATTGACTAAGCCACCCAGGTGCCCCTGAGCATTTTTATCAAATAGATTTGATCAGTAAATGCCATCAAAATCATGGCACCCTAAATGAACAGAGGGAATGTATCAAAAAGACATAGTTTTATTTCGGTATGTTACATTCACCTATTAAAGTAGCCCGCAAATCGGAAGCACTGGAATCCATCCACGCACTCCAGACAGAGCTGATATTATTTGATATCACTTTCTCAGACCTAATGCTTTATAGAACTGTCATATTATTTCTTTCTTTTATAACAGGGACCAAATTTAAATGCAGAGGAATACTTATTCATATCACAAAATAGTTAAAAATAAAGAGTAACAATTTAAGTGTTGTTAAGGATGTGAACTTACTGGAATCTTCATACACTGCTATGCTAGTAGGAACGCAAACTGGTGCAACCACTTTGGAAAAATATTTGGCAGTACTTACTAAAACCAAAAATATGTAAACGTACCACCCAACAACTCCCCTCCGGAGTATACAGCCAACAAAAATATATGCTCATGCTCACAGAAAGGATATACAAAAATATTCTTAATAGCTTTATGCCTTAGAGCCAAAAATTGGAAACAACTCAAGGGTCCCTCAACAAGAGAATAGATAAGTTTGGGTATATTCATGCAATGAACTTTGTAAACAGTTTTTTAGAAAGAATACTACCGCATGCAACGACACGGGTGTATGCCACAGGCATAATTATGAGCAAAAGATACCAGACACAAAACAGCAGTTACTGTATGTATGACCCTTTTATGAAAATCAGGCCAAACTAATTTATGGTGATTGATGTAGAAAAAAAAAAAAAAAAGGTGACCTGGGGTTAGTGGTGATGGTGGGTTGAGTAGAAAGAGGCATGAGAACCTCTGGGGCGCTACAAATGTTTAACATCTTGATCTGGGTCATGGTAATATGTGTTTGACAAAAGACACGCACATATACATACATCCTTATATGTAAAAAGCCATTAAAATGTGTACTTAAGATATCTGCACTGTGCCATATGTATGCTGTATCTCAATAAAGACAATTAAAACATTTTTGGGGGGTGATATATACACTGTAGCAAGAAAAGCAAGGATTTCATAATTTAACAGGTCTGGGTAATCATTTGTTCCAGTGAATTCGAACAAATTTCTTTGTCTCCTTGATTTTCATTTTCCTCATCTGTGTAAATGGAATTAATAATAACCACTTTTCAGAATTGTGTAGGCCACACAAAATGATAAATATTAAATGCTTCCATAACCTATGCATAAGTGCTGTTAAAAATAAAAGTATCCAGGGGTGCCTGGGTGGCTCAGTCAGTTGGGTGTCCGACTTCGGCTCAGATCATGATCCCACGGTTTATGGGTTCTTTGTGGGTTCGAGCCCCGCATCCGGCTCTGTGCTGACAGCTCAGAGCCTGGAACCTGCTTCCAATTTTGTGTCTCTGTCTCTCTGCCCCTCTCCCACTCACACTCTGTCTCTTTCTCTCAAAAATAAATAAACATTAAAAAAATAAAAATATAAAAATTTAAAAATAAAATTATCTAAAAATTTGGAAACGTGCAAGTCTTTTTCAGTGTTAAGCCAGAGTTGTGTGTAGACCTGTTTGGTGAATTATCTGATTCTCTAGGTGGGTACTTTTGTTTGAGTTGCTACTTACTCAATCTCACCATAAGGAGATTTTGGAATTCTGTAAGTGTAAAAGTTAACTTGTAGAAAAGTGCTAGCAATGCAAATGATTCTTGTCCAAGAGAAATGCAAATTGATTTTGTCCAGAAGACATGAAACTGCTTTCAGGGTCGAAAAGATAATCCCAAGATTATCCTGTTACTGCCCTCTAGGACATGAACCAGGTCTGTACCTAAATTACGAATTTTATCCATGTGCTCCTCTTTCTTGCTCGGCCCCTATAAATATTTCCATCTTCCTAATTCTTTTTGAACTATCTTGTCTGTTCCCTCATTCATGAGTTAAGAAATCTTTGACACGTGCTCCCTGTTTTGTTTTAATGTCTATTTTTGAGAGAGACAGAGCATGAGCGGGGGAGGGGCAGAGAGAGAGGGAGACACAGAATCCGAAACAGGCTCCAGGCTCCGAGCGGTCAGCACAGAGCCTGACACGTGGCTAGCACTCACAAACTGCAAGATCATGACCTGAGCCGAAGTGGACACTTAACCACTGAGCCACCCAGGTGCCCCTGACATGTGCTCCCTTTATATTTGAATGAGTCATGCTTTTAACTTTAGATCTGACAATACTTAGCAGAATGCTTTGCTCATAGTGATGTTCAATCAATTTTAACTCTTAATCTCGTCCAACTTTTTTCCTTTCTCCCAAGTCTAGGCATGTGAAACAATCTAAAATGAGGTATTTTCTTTGAAAACAGGTTTTACAATTAATGTATGTTTTATTGCATCCATGTTAAGATTCTTTAAATACAATGCTAAAAATATTTTACTGCATTTATAAAAACAAGCTTTTATCATAGGCTGGCCTTGAGTCCCTTCTTTAATGGGAAGTTGGAGCTTAGGGGCAAGAGTGGATAATCCTATAAATGTGCCTTATAATCCCCCCCCCCCCCCCCCCGGTGCATTTATTTAAGAGCGTGTAGAGGAACATGGACCATGAGAAGGAGAGTAGGTTAGAAGTGATATATTTTGGTCAGGTTATCCAAAAAGTGAATGGTAGATGACTACTGGGTGTGTGCTAGAATTGTGGGGAGGGAGGGAATACCCATGAGGGAGGTGATATATAGAGCTAACTATAAAAACACATATTTGTATGCTTTTTTTAGAATTTTTTTTTTTTTTTGAGATTTGATTTTTGTTTTAAGTTATCCCTACACCCAACATGGGGCTTGAACTCCCAACTTTGAGATCAAGTGTCTCATGCTCCACTGACTGAACCAGCCAGGAGCCCTTGGCTTTTTATAATTCTAAAAACATTATCATACACATGGTCTCACTGGACTCTCAGAACGCCACCATAAGATATATTTTTCCATTTTGTATAAAAGGAAACAGAGGTATGAAGGGTTCAAGGTCCCTCAGTGAATGAATTCGTGACAGCGCTGAGACCAGCCCAGAGTCCGATGCTTGCCCTGCCACACCACACTGCCTCTACTTACCCACCAAACCCACCTGTAGCAATCTACCTGCACAGCATCTCATCCTGTCAAACTTGGACATCGGAGCTCCCTTTTCAGCACCTGTCAGCAAGAGATCTGATGATTAGCAGCAAGGCCAATATTTACCAAATGGTAGGAAACAAAATTACAGTATTTTGGCTAAGATTTTCTATTTGGTTAAATGTTTACATTCATTCCCAATTCTGCAAGGAAGAGACTTTGGGAGCCTCATAAATTTAGGTCTTTCCTTAAGGGGAAGTTGCAAGTTAAGGGCAGGAAAGGATGATCTGATAAGTTTGCCTTAATATGTTTTTCTTTAGGTTCATCTGTTGAAGTGTTTGTAAAGGAGCATGGAACATGGGAAGGGACGGGTTAGAGGTTGATAGGCCCTGGAGCAGCCTACCTCAAACCAATGGTGGGTGATATCCTGGAGCTACAGGGAAGACAGGAAACCAGGGAGCACACTCTGAAAAGCCCCATCTTATTCACCTATATAGCCTTGGACCTCTGATATATTACAGGTAAAGAGAGATAGGAAACCTGGAGGTCTGAGTATAAAGTAATTTTTCCTCTTCAAAATAAAAGACCTGGGATAAGAAGGTAGGTTTGATGTGGAAAGAATAGGAAACCTGGATGCCTACTCTCCCTCCTCACTTCCCATTTTCTGGTGCTTTATGTCTCTTATCTGATATGATTAGCTCAGCGTTCCTTCCTGCTTCACTGGGTAATTACTGAGTCTCAGCTCCAGGCTCTTTATAAACATCAGATTAGCCCCGAAGCTTTCTTTTGTTTCCTCTTTTGCTTGTTCCTCAGAGGGCATTAAAAAAACCGAGTCTTGGTCATAATTCCAGCGATTAAGCCTATTTCTACAGAGTTCGCCTTCTGTTCATTTGCATTGCATTGCTCTGTTGAAGACACTGCTGAGCCTCAGGGTCCCCTGCTCTTTTTTGCACGGCATCTGCCCTTACCTGTTTATACATTAGCTGGGTGGGCATTTAGGGTATCTTTAAAGCAGGCATCTAATAAAGAGCTCTAACTCAGAGCATTAAGGAAAAGGGGTCTCTTTGGACACAGCAGAAATAAATGGAATGCCCTAAAGGGAATGGAAGAGAAAATCTATTTCCAGAACATTTGCATTCGTATTAATGAGTACTTCAGGCCGTGTACCCAGTAACTTTGCATTCATTACAGCCCTAGTTGTGTTCCCAGAATCCACTTAAGTGATGTCCCTTATGCTTTCCTTCTCCCCCATAAAAGGGAATCTCCCAGAAAATTAAAGCGGCATTAGCAACCTCAGTGTTGAATAGCGTGTGTTTTTCTTTACCCGCTACCCAGTGGCACTGGCATCCACAGGGCACATGAGCACAAAGCCTGTTGCAAAAGGCAGGAGAGCCTTTCTTCTGACTTGCTACCCTCTGGAGGGAATAACATTAGCGCCTTGCCAGCCTTTCATCTGCCACCTTTCCCCAGCACTGGACTCTTGTCTCCCAGCTGGTTGACAAGCTCTGTTCTCAGTCACCAGGGAAGGCCTAGCTTCCATGCGGCTCTTACCACAGCAGGGAAGCTGGGGCCAGGCAAGCCCAGAATGGAGACCATCACAGGGCCGGAGCCTCTACACCCCTGTGCACATCCTCCGTGCTGAGCAGCAGGCATCTTTGGAAGATTTTGTTATCTGGAGAAAAATATGCATTTGCGTCTTAGTTACCGTCTCCAAAACCCTTAGTGCATTATTTATTTAATGCACATTCTGAATGAAGTCAACATTCTGCAAATATATTTGCCTTTTTTTTTTTTTTTTTTTGTCTCTTCCAGGAATTGTTCAGAGAGCAGGACCATGTTTCTAACTCAGCTGTATTGCACAATGAGAGTGGCTTAAGGGCATTCTGATGTTTATGTCGAGGGAATCTCAAGCCGGCTATGGTAAGCTATGAAAGCACAGTGTGTCCCGCACCATCCGTACAGCCACCTGTATTATTGTCAAAAGAGGGGAAAAAAGGCAAGAAGTGGTGGCAGTTCTGATGAGATGGTAATTTCATTCATCATCCCGGCCGGGGGCACACAGGAATGATGCTGCGATGAGCCAGTTATGGGGACAGTTGAGTGACATTCTGTAGAATGTGTGTTCCCGGTGGCTTTTCTAAAAACCAACATTGCCATTCTTTATAACCCTCAAATATCACACACACTTTCCCTGAAATTCCACAAAGAGTGGTTTTCATTCCTTTGATTTGAGGCTTCCTGATTATTTAAAACATTTCTGAAGAAGCCTACACATTAGGCTTTGATTACCCATTTCCACCTTAGTGTTAAGAAGTATTGGATTTTTGGGGCACCTGGGTGGCTCAGTCGGCTAAGCGTGCGACTTCATCTCAGGTCATGATCTCACAGTTCGTGAGTTTGAGCCCTGCGTTGGGCTCTGTGCTGACAGCTGGGAGTCTGGAGCCTGCTTCGGATTCTGTGTCTCCCTCTCTCTCTGCCTCTCCCTGCTCGTGCTCTGTCTCTCTGTCTCTCAAAAGTAAACATTAAAACAATTTTTTTTAAAGAAGTATTGGATTTTTTCCCAAAGAGTAAGTATGGAGGGGGCACATATTACTAGCTTCATATTCACAATCTTATCGTATTCCTCTCTTGTTCGAAGAAGGGCGCTTTTTGCCTCTTGCTATAGAGATAATGGGTAGCAAGAACTAGAAGTTGCTTGCAGATGTTACAAGGATTTATTTTAGGAGACATGAGAAGAAGCTCATGGACCAAGAAGAGCTGGAGAAGAGTTTTGAATGGGAAGGCAATATTAGGCTAAATAAAATAAGCCAGACAAATACATACAAATACTGTATGATTCTACTTACATGAGGTATCTAGATGAGGCACATTCAGAGAGGCAGAAAGTAGAAAAGTACATATCAGGAACCAAGGGCAGGGGTGGGTGGGGATTATTGTCATGGTTGTAGGATTTCCCTTTGTGATGATGAAAAGTTCTGGAAATGGATAGTGGTGATACTTGTAGGGCACTGTGAATGTACTTAATGCCAAAGAATCGTGCACTTAAACATGGTTAGAATGGTGAATTTTATGTTACATATATTTACCACAGTAAAAAATAGACACACGCACACATGAGTTTTGAATGGGGAAGGAGAATCAGTGAAAGATGGAGATTTTCATGGAATGTTTAGAAGAGAAGATTTAGGGGGAGGTGTGGAAATTGCTACAAAGAGGGTTGGAGATGGGTTTTCCAGGAAGTTCTCTCTAGCACAGACTCCCTTTCAGTTCTAGAACCCAAGGACTGTATTTATGTGCTCATGTTATATTCTTTTTCAAACAAAGTACCCGTTCCCCCAACTGTACAAGCTTCAGACCTCATAATTCTGAGTCATGAGTGGGTTTATAGAGAAAGAAATAAATGATGTTAAGAACAATTTTCAAAACTCTGCAAGGCAAAATGACTTCCTTTTTGTGCTAAGGCCTTGGCTAATAAGCCCTCCATAAGGGCCATCTGAATTCAGAAGGATATAAAGTTGTCTGACTAATTGCCAATTATTCATTAGACCATTTTACACTTTTGTAAGGACCGTCTTTAAACTTTGCAGAAGACTGCTAATGCAAATGTTTCTCGCCTTTCGCTATGGATTGAACTGTGCCTTCCCCTGCCCTCCCTCAATTTGTATGTTGAATCCTTAAGCCCCAGTATGATGATATTTGGAGATGAAACATTTGGGGGGTTATTATAGTTAGATAAGTCATGAGGATGTGCCTCATCATACAGTTAGTGCCCTTATAAGAAGAGATACTGGGGGACAAAACCCAAAATAAAACAAAACAAAACAAAACAAAACAAACAACAAAAAAGAAGAGGTCCCAGACAGTTTGCCTTCTCTTTCTCTCTGCCATCTGAGGATACAGGGAGAAAAGGGCCATCTTCAAGCCAGAAAGAGAGATCTCACAAGAAAGTGACCATGCTGGCACCCTGATCTTGGACTTCTCAGCTTCTAGAACTGTGAGAGAATACATTTCTGTTGTTTAGGTCACTCATTCTATATGATGTTTTGTTATGACAGCCTGAATTGACTAAGGCACCTATAGAAAATAATTTGGGGGGGGCGCCTGGGTGGCTCAGTTAAGTGTCTGACTTCGGCTCAAGTCATCATCTCACGGTTTGTGGGTTCGAGACCCCGTGTCGGGCTCTGTGTTGACAGCTTAGAGCCTGGAGCCTGCTTTGGATTCTGTGTCTCCCTTTCTCTCTCTGCCTTCCCCTGCTCGCTCTCTGTCTCTCTTTGTCTCTCTGTCTCTCTCTCAAAAATAAACATTTTAAAAAAGAAAGAAAAGAAAATAATTTTTGCCCTGTAGAGATATAAATTACTTCTGAAAGTAGAAAAGAGAACTCCAAAGATAATGGTTTTTGCCCCATAAGAAATAAATCAGTTTTGTATCTAACAATCTTACTCCTGCATTCATTCATTTTTGTTTCCACTAACTACATTTACATTATATTCTCTTATCATCCTTGAACTGCTTTATCATTTTAACGAGGTAAAATAAAACTCTGACATACATGCAATGTGTATAAGAATTTGTGTTTTTAATTTGGAAAATAATGCTTTTAACAGTGAAGAGACTTTTAGGAATTATGCCACATGTTGTGTAATACATTCCACTTTAGTATCTCCTCATGAGACTTCAGTAAAGATATAAATAATTTTTTGTAAAAACAATCCTAAAATTCTTATGGAACCACAAAAGACTTCAAATAGCCAACACATTCCTGAGAAAGAAGAACAAAATTGGAGGCATCATACTTCCTGATTTCAAGCTATATTACAAAGCCATGCTAATCAAAACAGTATGGTACTGGAATGAAAACAGATACATAGACCAATGGAACAGAATGATGAGCCCAGAAATAAGCCCATGCTACACAGTCAACTAATATTTGACAAGAAAGCCAAGTATACTCAGTGGAGAAAAGACAGTCTCTTCAATAAATGGTACTGGGAAAATGAGATATTTACATGTAAAAGAATGAAACTAGACCCCTATCTTATATCACTCATAAAAATTAATTCAAAATATATTGAAGATTTAAATTTAAGATCTGAAACTATAAGAAACCAGAAGAAAACTAGAAGAAAACAGGTAAGCTCCTTGACATGGATCTTGGCAATGATTTTTTTTTTTTGGATATGAGACCTAAAGCACAAGCAACAAAATAAAATTAAACAAATGGGACTACATCAAACTAAAAGCCTTCTGCACAGCAAAAGAAACCGTCAACAAAGTGAAAAAACAACTTATAAAAAGGGAGAAGACATTTTCAAATCATATATCTGATAAGGGGCTAATGTCCAAGATCTATAAAGAACTCATACAACTCAATAGCAAACAAAACAAAATAAGCCAGTTAAAAAACAGACAAAGAAACCCAAATAGAATTTTCCAAGGAAGATATTCAAATACCAACAGGTACATGAAAAAGTGCTCAACATCACTAATCATGAAGGAAATGCAAATCAAAACCACAATGAAAAATTACATGAATAAATACATGTGTTGGGGAAAAAAAATTTTTTTTAATTTTTTTTTTAACGTTTATTTATTTTTGAGACAGAGAGAGACAGAGCATGAACAGGGGAGGGGCAGAGAGAGAGGGAGACACAGGATCTGAAACAGGCTCCAGGCTCTGAGCTGTCAGCACAGAGCCCGACGCAGGGCTCGAACTCACGGACCGTGAGATCATGACCTGAGCCGAAGTCAGACGCTTAACCAACTGAGCCACCCAGGCGCCCCAAGGGAAAAAATTTTTTTAAACAAAGAGGGAGGGGTGCCTGGATCTCCCGGTCCATGAATTCAAGCCCCGTGTCAGGCTCTGTGCTGACAGCTCAGAGCCTGGAGCCTGCTTTGGACTCTGTGTCTCCCTGTCTCTGCACCTCCCCTACTCGCACTTTGTCTCTCTCTCTCTCTCTCTCTCTCAAAAATAAACATTTAAAAAATTTGAAATAAAAAGAGGGGAAAGAAGTGCCAGAAGTGAGGGTGAGGGGGTAAGTTGAAATATTAAGTAAGGGGCGCCTGGGTGGCGCAGTCGGTTAAGCGTCCGACTTCAGCCAGGTCATGATCTTACGGTCCGTGAGTTCGAGCCCCGCGTCAGGCTCTGGGCTGATGGCTCAGAGCCTGGAGCCTGTTTCCGATTCTGTGTCTCCCTCTCTCTCTGCCCCTCCCCCGTTCATGCTCTGTCTCTCTCTGTCCCAAAAATAAATAAACGTTGAAAAAAAAAATTTAAAAAGAAATATTAAGTAAAGCGATCCCTGGGAATATGACATTAAATCTATTGGTGCTAAATAATTTTTGGATTTGGGGAATTAGCAAAGTAGAAGATGTCTGGAGGATGAGCATTCCAGGCCAAAGGAAGAGCAAGTGTTTCTGGCCTAGAGGCCAGAACATGCTTGGTACATCTGAGGACTCACGAGGAGGCCACTGTGTGGTATGAATAAGGAGAAAGTAGTAGGACACAGGTCAGAGAAGAATAGGGGGAGAGAAACAGTGTTGTAGGGCCTTGTCAGCCATTTTAAGGATTTAGCTTTTGCCTTCAGTGAAATGGGTACTTTGGAAAAGGTTTTTAGAGGAGTTTTACATCTCATGTTTGAAAAAATCACTTTGGCTGCTGTATTTATTGACTAGAGGAGGAGCAATCATGAACACAGGAAGACCAATTAAGAAGCTACTGCAGGGGTGCATGGATGGCTCAGTCAGTTAAGTGTCCAGCTCGACTTTGGCTCAGGTCATGATCTCATAGTTCATGGGATCAAGTTTCACATCAGGCTCTGCTCTGTCAGCTTCAGATTCTCCAACTTCCTCTCTCTCTCTGCCCCTCCCCAGTGAACTCTCTTTCTCAAAATAAATAAACGAACATTAAAAAAAAGCTACTGTTATAATTCAGGTAAGAAGCATCGGCAGCTTGGACCATAGTAGTAGTAACTGGAGTGATAAAAAGTGGTTAGCTTCTGGATATATATTAAACTTTGATGTTGGATTAGATGTAGGATCTGAGAGTAAAAAGAAGACATATGGATGACTCCATGATTTTTGGCTTGAGTAACTGGAAGAGTAGACCTGCTATTTACTGAGCTGGGAGAACTGTAGGAGGAGCCATTTAAAGGTAAGGAGGAGTTCCATTTTGAACCTGTCAAACATGAGATGCCAGCTGTCCATCAAGTATAGATGTCCAATAGGCAGCTGGCATGTGAGCGTGGAGTTCAGGTGAGAGGTCTTTGCTGGAAATACAAAATTGGAAAATCAAGGCAACGATGGCAATTGAAGCCATGAGAAGACAGGAGCTCAGTAAGGGAGTGATGTAGATAGAGAAGAGAGGAGGTCCAAAGACTGAGCAGCTGAAGGGCCTCACTGTTTACAAATCACTACAATGGGAGCAAACCATTAAAGGACTCTGAGAAAGAATGGCTAATGATAGAGGAGGGAAAAACCAGGCAAGTGTGGAATCCTGGTATTAAAAAAAAAAGTGCTTCAAGAAGGGAATGATCAGCTATGAAATGCTACCTATCCATCAAATAAGATGAACACTTGAACACTGAGAATCGTCCACTGCATTTTGCAGTGGAAACCTCAGTGGAGTCCTGAGGAGAACAGCGTTGTGGGAATGGTGGAGGCAAAATCCTGGTAGGAGTGAGTTCGACAGAGGATAAGAGGAAGGAGATTGGAGACGATGAAGACTGACAACTCTTTCCAGGGGTTTACTATAAAATGGGGTGGAAGAATGGGTCAGTGGCCAGAGGGTGATGTGGGATCAAGATACAGTTTTTGTTTTTAAGGTGGTAGGAAATGGCTATGCAAACCTGAGTCTGTTGTGTCTGATGAACTGGATTTAACTAGGAGGAAAGCTGCCACATGAGTACACTGGATAGGTGAGTGAGACGAGCTCAAATGATAATGATGATGAGCTATGGGATCTAAACTGGATAAAGGGGTAATGGGGGATGGAGAGAGAGAGAAAAGGTGGTAGGATCAAGAGCTCGTAGGTATGTCAAAGAGCTGTTCGAATTAAAGAAGTTTAGAGTAAGGGAGATAAGCTGAAAGGCCAGGAGATGGTGAGTGAGATGGAGAAGGGTTCATTGTTGACAGCAATGACAAGTCCAGGATATACCCACGGGAGTGGACAGCTGAGGTGGGAGGGGGCAAGCATGAGACCCCTGGAGGACTGAGAGCCTGGGTGGGCAGGATGTACCTGGCTGCTCTGCTGAGGTGGGGTCTGTTCTAGCTGACAGATGTCTTTGCCCTATCAGTTGTTAAATATTGTGGATGTTATTCCCAAGTCCAAGCAATTGACCACCATTGTGGACCTCGACTTTCCCAAGAATTGTAATAGGAGCATTTGGGGAGTGTGACAGTGGCTAAGAGCCTTCAGGGAGTGTCTGTAATGACTGTATGTCAAAACATTAGGTGGAAGGGAGAGGATAACCCTCTGTGCTGTGCCTAACCCTGAGCCACAGGGATGTTCCTGAAGGGTGAGCACAGGACTATAGGGTGAGGAAAACCAAGGAAAAGGATTTCCAGAGAAGGGAAAAAGACTCCCAAATGGAGTACAATCAGAAACCAGCTTCACAACTTAGCCTTGGACCAGCCTAAGCAATTGTTACTGGTCTGTACACTAAGCTACATCTTGTGGCCATAAGAACACTTAATTCATTCCAGAATTCTCAGTGTGCCCATGAGTCAGAGAGAAATCATAAGACAAACTACTGAGCCCAGCAAAAAGGATCTGTTTTCTTCTGCTTTTGTTACCATCTCCTTGATTTATTCCTTCCTCCCTTTCTCCTCCTGTCTCCCTTATCAGAGCCAGGAGAAGCAATATCTAAAAGTGTTCAAGGTCTTCTGATTCTGTTTTCCTTTATGATAACAATGGGGCCCTGGGACCATTTTCAGGCAGGCACATCCTTGATGGTAGAAGGCCCAGAGCTCTGGCAAGCAGGAAAGTCACCAGGTGAAAGAGCTAATTGAAGACCCAGTCCGTCCACTACCTATCCATCTTAAGGTGTCTTCCCCATGTCTGCAGTGCTCCACCAGTCATGAAGTGTCCTGTCCCAAGACTGTGGCTTTTGCCACATGCTGACTCAGCTCCCTGGGGGTTGGCGACAGGACTGTTTGGGACCATCAGCCACAAAGGCACCAAATAACTCATGTTGAGGAAGCTAGTCATTTTTAGCAAGGCCTGTCATACTGATAATCCATGGCCACTGCCCCAAAGGCAGATGAAACCTGCCCTCTTCCCCCATCCTTCTATACCCAAACATCTATCCAGCATTGTTCTTTTGTATTCTGTAGCTCATGCTTCCATAGCCTGCCCCTCCCACTCTCAACCCCTGTCTCCAAACTTTTAACCCTTCCCACTATGCCCTCTGCAGCCACTATTCCATAAAAAATGCTTCCACATTTTTTCTTTACAATATTACTCCACCACCACAAATTGAAGCCTACCTTCTCCCAAAGGTGCATGGTCTTTTGCTTCCATCTCTAGTGGAGGCTCCTGTTTTTCCTGCATGTCTGGAAGCAGGGCTTGGAGTCAGGATTCATCCAGCTTCCTGGTGCTACACGATGTGCAAATTCTGCCAAAGTTTATGCCTCTTGATGCTACCATTTTCTATTTCCCATAAACACCGAAAATCTAGATATGAGTTTTTTCATCATTCCCAGATCCTGACGTAATTCTGGGATATTTAAACATATATGTGGATGATTATCCAACACACTAGTGTTTAGTTTCTTCACCTTTTTGAGCCTCAAAGCTGAGTTAGTTACAGACTGGAAATGCTTGACAGTAAAGGATACCAGTCCTTCTAGCTCTCTCACTACACTTGCTCTTTGAGGGATTACCAGGACAACATTCCTTTTCTTCCTTATTCAGTGGTTGTCAAACTTTAACAAACATGAGAATCACCTGAAGGACTTGTTAAGACAGACTGCTGGACCCCAATCCCAGAATTTCTGACTCAGTAGGTCTGGGGGGAGGGGATCAATGCAAACTTGCATTTCTAACATGTTCCCAGGTGATGCTGATGTGCTGGTTTGGGGGCCACATTTTGAGAATGCTCTGCTAATGGATGTGCCCAATGATTCCCAAATTACCTTCATATTAGAATTACCTGGGGAGCTTCAAAAAGTAATGGAGGTTTGTGTCTGCGTTCCAGGCCCTCAGACTGTGATTTAATTTACCAGAAATGTAGCTTGGGCTTTGAAGTTTTTAAGAGATCCTAACTGAGGTGATGCTGTGAACAGATAAGTTTGGAAGCAGTTGGTACCAAGACCTTCTATCTTCCCTTCCTCTCATATCCTTCCTGGTAGATGTGGTTAATCATGCAAACTATACCTCCCACCTGGACATTCCCCTGTAGCCTTGTATTGGCCTCCTCCTCTCGGGAAATTTGTGTCCAACCTATGTCAATCTATTTGCTCCTTGTTCCTAAATGCTAGCCATCATGTGTGGCTGGAGAAAACCACATAGCTTTCTCATTCTGTAGCTTACCCTAGTTGTGCTCCCTCATTAGCTTTTAACTTATTCTTGATTCTCTCTCGTCTTCATCTCCCTCACTAAAATAATCATTATTAATAATTAATAATAATTTCAAAACTTAACCATTCTAATATCCCTATGTGAACTCTTCAGGTGACCTTCGACTTCATCAAG
This sequence comes from Herpailurus yagouaroundi, assembly GCF_014898765.1. NCBI lineage: Eukaryota > Metazoa > Chordata > Mammalia > Carnivora > Felidae > Herpailurus > Herpailurus yagouaroundi. Next base: position 28,547,058 of record NW_024412396.1, on the reverse strand, counting down.
TAAAATTCATTCCATCCAGCATGATCTCTTTCAATTTTATACTCTATCCAAAGATCAAATTTATCTATAGCCACACCCTTTCATTTTGTTATTGCTTCATCTCAGAGGATGCACCCCTACTCCATTTCACGGTTAACACTTCCACCGTGCCGCACAAATCACCTCACCTCGTCAGCACATAGCATGATTAATTATATGCTCTTTCCATATACCTTCGCCTTCCCCTCTCTGTTGGCTCTGGACCCTCTGCTTCAGTTCTTAGTCTTTCTCGACTCTGACTCTGCTTCCTTTCCTTATTGCTCTTTCATATACACCCCAGCTACCGTTTGTCAGCCCTTGCTGCCTACTGATGATTGATTCAAAAGTAGGAGTAAATCCTTCCAGATGCCTCCTTTACAGGCTTTTGAATTTGGTATTCAGAATTCTTGGTTTTAACGTTTTCTTCTTTTTTACTTTCCCCCTTGCCACGTGACTCTGCTCGTATTGTCAACACCACGCTTCTCTTATTTCTAGAACATAACTTCTTTGTTCAATATGCTAGGGACTAATGAGAAAGCTGCCTCAGAAGCATAAAGCATTGTATTAATTGTATTTTGCTTCCAACATGTATTTACTGCTCAACAAAAGGTGAGCATGTAGCTCCTGTCAGCACAATGAAGAAACAACAAATCCAGCAACCCTGTGGGAATCCAGTTGTCTGGGGATTTGAGGGTCTCCTATTCACACAGTGACAACTCCAGAAGAGGCAGGGGGAAAAAAATGAAAGAAAATGACAAAAACACACACAGGAAGCACAGTACAGGAAGGAAATCAACAAGGCAGACAAAAGAGTGTCTGTGTAGTTTTGTTTGCTCAGCTAATACAATTAAATCAACCCTGGCTCAGGAAGTGTGCTTGTATTCGTACGGTGGTCCAGGTGTCAGACTGGGTCTTCAGTACTAGGTGATACATAGTGGATTTCTTTCATCATGGCTGTGAAAAACCTTAACACTAATTTATAGCAGAGTACTACTGTTTCCATTCAAAATGCAAAGTAAGTTAGGAGGGATAGCAGAGAAAGCTTTGGTACTAATTTTCCTCATAACATATATTTAATATAACATCAAACATTACATTCACATAAAATTACATATTATACATATGATATTAAATGTTGTATTTATGTAAAATTCCTTATTTTGACACAATATAAAAACAGTGGACATCAAAAGCATGATATTTAAAAGAAAAAACTGTTAAATTGGACCTTACCAAATAAAAAACTTCTGTGCTTCAAAAGACACCATTTAGAAAGTGAAAATATAAACCACTAGACTGCAAGAAAATATTTACAACTCATGTACCTATAAAAGACTTGTATCCAGAATATATAAAGAACTTTTACAATAAATCCATACAATGGAATAATATTCAACAATTAAAATGAAAGAACTACTGATTTATGTTACCACAAGGATGAAACTTGAAAACATTATTCTAAGTGATGGAGGCCAGATGCAGAAGAATGAATACTGTATGTCTGATCCCATTTACATGAAGTGTTTACAAAAGGCGAATTTATAGAAACAAAAACAGATCAGTGGTTGCCTAGGGTTGGGGGATAAGAGCTGTGAGTAACTGTAAGTGGGCATGAAGAAAGTTTCTGAGGTCATAGTAATGCTCTAAAACGAGATTTTTACAATTTTATATTGATAAAGCTATATTTTATTTTATTTTTTAAAATGTTTATTTATTTTTGAGAGAGAGAGCTAGAGAGCGAGCAGGGAGGGGCAGAGAAAGAGGGAGACAGAATCCCAACCAGGCTCTGTGCTGTCAGCACAGAGCCCAGTGCGGGACTTGAACTCACCAACTATGAGATCATGACCTGAGCTGAAACCAAGAGTCGGACACTTAACTGATTGAGCCACTCAGGCACCCCAATAAAGCTATATTCTTAAAAAGTGACCAACTCATAGTTCTTTAAATTACCATTAAATCGAATTTCCATTTTTTTAAGTTTATTTACTTATTTTGGGAGAGACAGAGAGAAAGATCAAGTGCAGGCAGGGGACGGGCAGAGGGAGAGGGAGAGAGAGAATCCCAAGCAGTTTCCACGTTGTCAGCGCAGCGCTCAAACCCATGAACCATGAGATCATGATCTAGCTGAAATCAAGAGTAGGACACTTAACTGACTGAGCTACCCAGGCACCCCCCAAATATCCATTTCTAATTGCTAGAAATAAAACATGAGTAAAGACTTTTAAATATGGTCTATAAAATAACTACCCCTCCCCACAACCCCAGGATCAGTCATTTACTACACACAGGAGAAGAGGCTTCTGGGAGCTTCCAGTAGTTCATGAAGATGGTTAACCCTGCTTCTGACCAGACCACTCATACTGAAAAGTCTGCGTTCCTCTGCTCTCACTGCCCCTTTACAAAGGAGAGGAAAGCCAGGCGTCTGGATAACCCACAAATTGGATCATGAGTCCTGAATAATAAGGTAGTCAACTCATTTTTTCTTTTTTTTTGACAGATGCCAGCTACTTTTCCCACGATTATATATTAACTATGGTTAAAGCTTGTCATTTTCATCCTTAAAGGCTGTTAAACAGCATGGAATAAATGTGCTTGCAATATTTTCTTATCTGGGACTGTACTGAAAGGTGTGGGTGAAGCACCAGGACTGTCTTCAATATTTACCAAGGGTCTTTCACTCATTAGGCACTTAGGGTGATGGGCCACACAACGAAGATGATGCAGCCTCTCCATTCAGTGAATTTGTAACCTGTCTGGGAAAGAAAGCTAAGAAACGGTAGACAATTAGTAAATAATAAAAAACACTGTAAAGTCAAGCTGAAAATCTCAAAATGTAAGACAAGGGAGTTGCACTACAATATGTTTTGAATTCCATCCTGCTTGAACATTCTCTTTTTTAGAGAAAAATCTGGATAGCTTGCATATAGGCTGTGTCTGGGTAACTTAAGGATTTGTTATGTTTCTGTGACAACTACTTATTTAGTGATGTTTTTTGGTCTGTTTTTTAAATTGTATGGATTACAAAATTGTTTCATTTCCAAGTCAAGATCTCATCAGTAAGGCTGAGCCAAACGTGTACGTATGCATTCTTATGCATGCAGCTGCAAAAATTTCTCTCTTCTCTTCTCTTCTCTCTCTCTCTCTCTCTCTCTCTCTCTCTTGTTCCCTCCCTCCCTCTCTCTCTTTTGCTGATGCACTCAGCTCTGCAAAATGACAATGCTGATATTATTATTATGGGCTTACAGGCAAATTTCCTAGTACTGTGCATGGGTATGTTAGCTTATCTTGGCCTACCAAACCACAGAGGTCTTTGTTTAGTGATGTTAACTGTTGTACTCAAGTTTCCCAACAAAATCCAGATCTGTTAAGTGAAGGCAGACCACCATCATATGTACTGAAACTCTTGGTCCTCTTCTGTGGTGAAGGGAATGGCCTCATTAGTGATTCCTTCCCTGCTGTTAAGTAACCTCAACTTTTGAATAAATATGGAATTGCACACGTTAATGATGGCAGCCCAGATTTTTGCAGACAAATCTCCATTCAGTTTATGCAGCACTCCTATAGACTTTTCTATATTTAGCAAGTTATGGAGAAAGGAGTCATTGTTTAACATAAGATTAGGATTGAGGTTTGGGTATGAAGTAATGCAAATTAAAATTATATCTTTCCCATCTGCTTTTTTTCCCCCATCTCATTGTATTTATAGACCACCATAGGAATGGAAGTGGCCACAACATACCTAGGCATCTCTCAAATAATCCTTTTATGTGTGAATACTCGTAGGGTTGAGGGGTTCTAGAAATACATTCCTGCTTTTTCTGTTCGCACCGGAACCTGCCTGGAAGATACTTCCAGAAATGAGATTCTTCCTGCTTCCAAGATCTGTCTCATACTTGGCCTCAGCCTGCCCCTGCCTCCTAGAATGCCATACCCTTCACTCATGTTCCAAATTACATTATAAGGTTTTATTTCATCAGAAACATTACCCTGACTTCCTTTTAACAATCCTGTCTTGAAATGCAATACAATGCAGAATATTATAATGTTATATTATTATAAATGATGCTTACCCAAATGCTTAACTCTTGGGAGAAAAAAATCAAGCCAGACCTTTATTTCTCATGACATGCCAAAATAAATTCAACTGGATAAAACTATTAAATATGAGTCCATCAAAACATAAATATACTAGAAGGAATGATAGCTAAAGATTTATATGATTTATGAATAGAAATGTCTGTGCTAGAAAAGGTTAAAATCAGCTGAAGAAATCAGAAAATAAAATAGTGAATTGACTACACAAACAGCAAAATCTACATGTATGTAAAATTATTAATAAAATTAATGAGTAAACAATAAGCTAAAATATAGTTGTGAAAATATCAAGAAAAACTAATAGTTTTACATAGAAAACTTAAACAGGAAAACTGTAATATTTCTATAAAAAACTAATCCTTGGGGTGCCTGGGTGGCTCAGTCGGTTAAGTGGCCGACTTCGGCTCAGGTCATGATCTCGCGGTCTGTGAGTTCGAGCCCCGCGTTGGGCTCTGTGCTGACAGCTCGGAGCCCGGAGCCTGTTTCGGATTCTGTGTCTCCCTCTCTCTGCCCCTCCCCCGTTCATGCTCTGTCTCTCTCTGTCTCAAAAATAAATAAACGTTAAAAAAATCATTAAAAAAAAAAACTAATATCCCCAAAATATGAATAAACAATGTTTAAAAGAAGCCAATTTGTAAATGGCCATTTTACTTTATTTTTGTCTTTTTTCATATTTAAAGATTTTTTAGAGTAGATTTAGGTTCAAAGCAAAATTAAGAAGAAGGTACAGAGTTCCCCTATATGCACTGCCCCCCAATATTCATAGCCTCCTCCTATAAATGGCTATTTTAAAATGTTGACATTTCACCCTCATTAGCAATGGAAGTAATAAAAATGAAGGCAATAGTAAGATCTGAATTTTTTTTTAAAGATTTGTCAACCTGGTAGACAATAACTACCTAGGGTTGAGGGAGAGGCAGCGAGAAATGCCTTCTCTTGTTTGTTGAGAGAATGAACTGGTCAAAACTTTCTGAAAGTTTTTGACAAGATATATCAAATGCCTTGAAAATATCCATATGTTTTGATAGATCAATTTGCCTGCTGCTAGGAATTTACATTATGAATGACACACAAATGTATGTGTAAGAATATTATATTATTTATAATAATTTCTAACAAATCACAAGTAGCCTTTAGGTCCAACATTAGCGGAGTAGTTAAGGAAATTAGGGAGCAACCATAGGATAGACTATTATGCTGTCATTAAAAAATATTTGGAAAATATTTCAAATGACACAAGAAAATATTTCTGGTTTCATAACAGCTAAAGGAATTTGCAACAGTAGAAAATGTTGTTCCGCCATGGAAAATTCGTTTTTAGTAAGTATAATAAAACATGTACAATATTAACTACACCTTTGAGTAGTGGGATTATGGTTGCTTGTTATTTATCCTTTATACTTTCTGTACTTATAAAATGATCTACCATCGGTAGGCATCCGTTTATAGTAAGAAACAAATTTTTTTTTCATGATTCCATGAATAACAATACAAAATATTGTATTATATTAATCTCAAAATAAATAAACTTTTTTTTTTAAGTTTCTACACAGTAAAAGAAACAATCAACAAAATGAAAAGGCAACCTATGGAATAACAGAAAATACCTGCAAACCATATATGTGATAAGGAGATAGTATCTAAAATATATAAGGAATTCATATAATTTAACAAACACAATATGCTTTTAAAATGGGCAGAAGACCTGAATAGACATTTTCCCAAAGAAGACACACAAATGGACAACAGGTGCATGAAAAGATGCTCGACATCACTCATCAGAGAAATGCAAGTCAAAACCACAAGGAGATATCACCTCACACCTGTCAGAATGACTGTTATCTAAAAGACAAGAGATAGCAAGTGTTGCTAAGGATGTAGAGGAAAGGGAACCTTTGTGCAATGTTGGTGGGAATGTAAATTAGCACAGCCACTATGGAAAACAGTATGCCAACAAACCCACATGCACGCGCATATGCACGTGCACGCACACATAATGGAATATTGTTCAGCCACAAAAAAAGAAGGAAATACTGCCACCTACAACAATAGGGATGGACTTACTTCAAGGGCATTATGCTAAGTGAAGTAAATCAAAACGAGAAATACAAATTCTATTTGATGTCATTTATAGAGGGAAACTAAAAAAGTCAAGTTCATGGAAACATGGTTGCCAGGGGCTGGGGGTGGGGGAAATGGGAAAAATGTTGGTCAGAGGATACAAACTTCTAGTTGGAAGATAAATAAGTTCTAGGGATCTAATGTACAACATGGTGACTATTGTTAACAATATTGCGTATGTGGAAGTTGCTGAGAAAGTAGATCTTAAATATTCTCACCACATTCACGCAATGTAATTGTGTGAGGTGATGGAGGTGTTAACTAACCTTATTGTAGTAACCATTTTGCAATCTATATGTATATCCAGTCATCACATTGTACATCCTAAACTTACACAATGTTATATGTCAATTATATCTCAACAGAGCTGGAAAAACATACTTCACGATACGAAAAAAAAATATATTCTTACTGGAAAAGCAGAATGCAAAATTACAAGTACAGTATGATTATGCTTAAATAAAAATGAATTTTATCCATAGACATGAAGATTTAAAAAATACCCAAATATGACTGTAGTTCAGTTTGGGTGGTGAGACAATAAGTGGTTTTTCCCTCTTTTCCATTTAGATCAAAATGTATTGATGAATTTTTATGGTACAAAAATGTCAGCCATTTGTCAAACAATTTATATAACAAACACTGATTTCATAGCTACTGTATGCCAGGCCCTATGTATGCCAGTCGCTGGAGATTCTGAAAATGTTATGATAGAGTTTTTGCCTTGAAGAAAATCACAGTATAGAAAGAAGAAGAAACACATGATTAAAGACCTAGTCATAAGTTCTATCATAGAAGAAGGGACTGGCCACTATTGGTGCTATTGGATCCCAGAAGTAGGGCAACTGATTCAGACTGGCTTGGAGGAGAAGAGACAGCAGGGGAGTATTTCACAGGAGAGCCACCAAATAATGACATGCCATGATGGAAGGAAGGTTCAAAGAGGAGGTTAAGTAGGTCACATATTCAGATGACAATATCTTAATAAGGTGACTGTCACATGAAATGCTTACAAAAGAGAATTGTAGGATAACTTTCAAGCTTCTGGCTTAAAGGTGCTGGTGTCCTCTAAAAAGAAAGGAATCCAGGGGCACCTGGGTGGCTCAGTCGGTTAAGTGTCAGACTCTTGACTTGGACTTAGGTCCTGATCTCATGGTTCATCAGATTGAGCCCTATGTTGAGCTCTGTGCTGGCAGCACAGAGCCTGCTTGGGATTCTCTTTCTCTCTCTATCTCTCTCTCTCTTTCGAAAATAAATCAATAAATAAACTTAAAAAAAAAAAGATAGGAATCCTGTTTGTGGACAATATGTTGTCCCCGGTCTCAGTCATATCGAGTTCAGTGTACCTGTGGGCTATACTAATGGAGATATCTCATAACAGGTAGAGTTGAGAGACAGAAGCAGAGATCTTAGTTGTGAATTTGGCTGAAGGACCCAGGGAGGATGTAGAGAGTGAGAAATGGAGCCAAGGACCTGGGACAGGCTCAGAGGAAAACACACATTTAAAGAGGCACCCGAGAAGAACTCAAACAAAAGCCAAGAGAGAGAAAGGTCCAGGAGCCAAGCGGGAGAGAGCTGTGGTTAAAGGTGCTGAGTGCTACAGAGAATGCCAGAAAATAAGAGCTGAAGTGCCACATCAGGAGCCAGACCTTGTGTCCAATCCACGTATGAGGGAAAGCAAGGTAGAAAGAGAAGCTGGAAAGGTGGGGGAAAAGATGGGAGTTGGGGAGTGGGGGGTAACAGCTGTTAAGGCACTGTGAAGGTCCAGGAAACTCACATGTGCCAGACATTAGGGTCATGGTATAAAGGTAAGTAAGACATATATCCCTGCCCTTACCAAATTTGTTATGGGAGACAGGAAACACCCAAATGACGAGCTAAAGAATAACTACTTTTCTTAAACTTCTTCCAAACTTGACTCATGGTCACAGAATGAAATATGGCAGTTAGATGGCTCTCAGCAGGACCTGCCTGGCCTTCTGAAACCTGAGCTGAGAGCCCAACCAAACTCAGATGTCATTGCCAGAGGTTTTTGTCCTCTTTGTTACATTCAGTTGCACCTCAATGGCTCTGCTGCTACACTCATTAAATGTTCTCTATTTCCAGCCACCTTGAACCCCTGCCAGGGCAATACTGTCATCCAAGAGCCTCTGAGACATTTATCTGTCTCAACAGAAAAGCAATTCAAAGGACAAGTAGACACAGATCTGCTCCCTTCAGGTATGCAAGCCACCTAGGCGTTGGCATGCTTCTCACGGTCCTGACATTGTTTTGTGGTTTCTAGGGTATGTTTGGTTTCCCCATATGAATTGTAGACCCTTGTAAAATTGGGAGATTAAGTCTAGTTTTTCATATGCCCCACAGACTCCAGCACTCAATACTTTATACAGCCCGTGCCCCTTCCCCCTTTCTTTCTGCTTTGAATCTGGACATGACGTACGGATCTGAAAGGGTGATCTTGGGACCAAGAGGTGAAAAACACAAGGGAAAGGTCAAGAGCATCACCAAGTGTCTAACCATGACATCATCAAGCTGCTGAATCAATGCCAGCAGCCAGCTAACACAATAATTTAGTTTATGAGGGAAAAATACTTTTTAGCCTAATCTACTCATAAATTGAGTTTTGTTTCCTGCAACTACATGTTATCTACCCAGCATCCATCCTCCTACTTGTTCACTAGCAGAATACCGACTGTGTTCAGATATCCCTCCCTGCCTACTCAGCTAGGTGATTCCAGCTCTAGTTCCAGGGGAGGCACTGACTGGGCAAGTGTAATCCCATTACCCTTGTCCTTGTCCTTGTCCGTGTAAAGGAACTGGTGAGGCACGGGGGTGCTGAAATCTGGGGCTCTTGAGGAGAGCTCCTATGACAGAACAGCAAGAAGAGTCTGTCTCTCTCTCCTTCTGGAGAATAGTGCTGTGTCCAGGTTTGAGACCTTGAACTATTGCAGTCACCGTGAGGCTCCCCGGAGGAGGATGCCGACACAAAAGATGGCGGAGTGAAGACACAAAGATAACCTGGGTCTTTGTGGACATTGTTGCCCCCCGCCCCCCCGACCCCCCGAGTTAACCGGCTTGGAAGCTTGCACTTCCTTGTACCACCACAATGTAAATTTCTGTATTCTTTCATGTAGTTTGAGTTGGGGAGGGGGGGTGGGTTGTTGCTTCCCCACAAAGCACCTTTGCAGATAATGAGGTATTTTTGTAGTTGAAGTATGCTTTAATTTTATTATTATTTTTAAAATTTATATATTTAAAATAAATGTATTTATGTAAATTCAAGTTAAAATACAGTGTAGTATCGGTTTCAGGAGGGTGAGGGTATTAAAGTTTTGTTTGTGGGGCGCCTGGGTGGCGCAGTCGGTTAAGCGTCCGACTTCAGCCAGGTCACGATCTCGCGGTCCGTGAGTTCGAGCCCCGCGTCGGGCTCTGGGCTGATGGCTCGGAGCCTGGAGCCTGTTTCCGATTCTGTGTCTCCCTCTCTCTCTGCCCCTCCCCCGATCATGCTCTGTCTCTCTCTGTCCCAAAAATAAAAAAACGTTGAAAAAAAAAATTAAAAAAAAATAAAGTTTTATTTGTGATGCTCTAACTCCAGCTTTTCATAAGAAAAGGTACATCACGCATCAGTGTATTTAGCATTTTCAAACGCTGAAGAGTATTAATTTCCGCCCTCCTGAAGGTAGAAACTTTGGATACAGACAAAGGTTGAACTCAACATGTGTCCTGAAGCAAATATTAATTTTATCCCTGGTCAGCCTGACCCAGCCAGAAGAGTGGTTTGATTTATTAAACTTGCCCAGCCAATAATAGGTTATCTTCTTTCTGATGGGGTTTTAGGGGGGAAATGAGCCACTGAGAAATAAGACTCTCACTTCTGATAAGACCTGAGGGAGAGAGACCAGTGATTCTTTCATCATGGGATCTGGGGCTGGTGTAGATGGTATTTCCCTGACCCCTAACATTCCATTCCCTTCTGGGACTATAAAGATGGGAACCCCAGGGTATGATCTGTGGTTGGTGCAATTAGTACTAATTAATGAAAAGGACACATAAATACTATGTCTCTGAGTCATTTCAACCCAAGGAGGAGAATGCCTTGAAACCTGCAAGGTTCAGACAGCTGGCACGGTGCCTGGCACATAAAAGGCACTTGAGACAATGTGTTTAATGGATAAATTAGGGAAGATAGGCAAGTGGAGCCATTTCTCTATCTTCCTCTCCCCGCCGCTGCATTCACTCAATCAATTGTCCTCTTTTCCTTGTTTAGACGTTCATTGCTGAATATAGCTCAACTATGCACACAGGTGATTTAGGGAGACTTGGAGTAGCATGTCTAAGGTCACTGAACAATTCCCAAAGCATTCTATAGCACAGCACCTCAACCCCTGGGCCAAAACTTTAAGCCCAGAACATTTTTAGAAGCTGTGGGCTAGAAAAGGGCCTTTCCCAAAATATTGCTTAGGCACCCAGAATTTAAACACACACTCCAGTCCCCAAGTCTGTCATGCTTTTCTGAGAAGATGGCTGCATGAGTCTGTCACCATTGCCATGACAGATCCTTCGATAATGAACTTGGAACGTTCCAGGGATATAGCCATGTCCCTCACCCACTCATGGTGAGATAATCTGGAGACTATGTTCCAGACAAAGCTATCAAATGTGCACCTTACCTTTGAGGCTCTTTTTTTTTTTAAATATATGAAATTTATTGTCAAATTGGTTTCCATACAACACCCAGTGCTCATCCCAAAAGATGCCCTCTTCAATACCTATCACCCACCCTCCCCTCCGTCCCACCCCCCATCAGCCCTCAGTTTGTTTTCATTTTCTAAGAGTCTCTTATGCTTTGGCTCTCTCCCACTCTAACCTCTCTTTTTTTTTTCCTTCCCCTCCCCCATGGGTTCCTATTAAGTTTCCCTTTGAGGCTCTTTGAAAGTCCTGTCTTCTTAAAGGGCTTAGATCCTACATTTATTTGAATGCAGATTTCCCCTGCTATCTGAAAGTAGAGTATTCCTATGAAAGCTTTTGTGGGATGCTTGGATGGCTCAGTTGGTTAAGCGTCCAACTCTTGCTTTAGGCTCAGGTCATGATCTTGCAGTTACATGAGCTCGAGCCCCATGCTTGGGATTCTCTCTCTCTCTCTCTCTCTCTCTCTCTCTCTCTGCCCCTCCTCTGCTTGTGCTGTCTCTCTCTCAAAATAAATAAATAAACTTTAACCAAAAAAAAGCTTTCATAAGCAGAAATGGAATAAAGTGAAGAAACAATTCCCACTAATTTACACAAAAATTTGAGCATTCCCAGACCCCCCCAAAATAACCTCTCATGCTTTTCTGATACCTTCGGATACATCTCGCTAACTGACTCATAAAATAAGTGGAGATAAAGCCCAGATGCTCAGAGACGCAGTTCAAAGCTAAGGGAGCATGATACTGAGATGCTGAGTATAGTCCCCAGGAAGGAGCTGGGTGGGAACACTCTCCCTGCTGTGGGTCCTCTGTAACAGCTGCTGCAAAACAAAACACTGAACGCTGTTATCACTTTTTACATTTTGTGTTTTTGTAAAAGAGAAATCTTCTTTGGATTTCTTTCAGTTAGTGAAAACAGGTACCATCTAGGTCTTTAGTAAAAGCAAAGTGGAGTAACTTGAACTTTCAAGAAGCAGAGGAACCTATATTAGACTTGCTAAATAAGCAGCTAAATAGGGCTGGTTATAAACCAGGCATGTACTCCCATTTTCAACCCTGAACAATATCATAGGGGACTAAATGGTTTCAACTTTCTCATATATATGTACCTCCTGTGAATGCCCATGATCCAGCATAATGAAGTATAATATAGTGCTCAATACAATTTGTAGAATTAATGAATAAATTTCATGGATAACTAGAGTGGAAATAGATATGGGAGATTCTTTCCTACTAAGTACCTCACATTCAAAGCAATATATCTCTCAGGCAGTCTAGTTGACAAAGTGGATAAGAAATAATGGGGGTGCCTAGGTGGCTCTGTTGGTTGAGCATCTGACTTTAGCCTAGGTCATGATCTCATGGTTCATGAGTTCAAGCCCCACATTGGACTTGCTGCTGTCAGTGCAGAGCTCACTTTGGATCCTCTGTCCCTTTCTCTCTCTCTCTCTCTGGCATGCTGTCTCAAAAATAAATAATCATTAAAAAAAAAGAAACAATGTCATGGGAGGGAGGATCTAAATGCTGAAGCTATAAGGGTTTTCCATCTTATATCATTGTAAATAGATATAATATTTGTTGTTTATTCATATATATATGTATATATACATGAATTATTGGCATCAGATTCGGTGCTACATGTATGACATTGCATTTTATTTTTACAATACCTGTATAGTGGCTACTACCATTGTAATTCTTGTTCTAAAGATGAGGAAAGTCAGGACCAAGGGGACTAAGTAATTTTTCCATAGCCCCATGGCTAGAAGTGGTCTGTGCATGCACTTGACTTTACAATCCCATTAGGAGGAGCAGGGTACCTCTAAGAAATTGATCAGATCTGAAAGAGGCTGCAAGAATAGAGAGAATTTTGAATCAGCTAGACACTGAAAATATTTCAAAGCTATAAAGATCTCTTTGGACTCTACTAAAACCCATCTTGGCATGGGTTAGCTGATATTCTGTCCACTTCTCAATGAGAAATTTTCAAGTTTTTCCCCATAAAAAAATATGTCTACTGTTTTCATCCAAGTCATCAGCAACAGTAGACTGTGTATGAAGAAAAATGCCATGGAAGACGGATAGAAGGTAAATGCTTACTCTGAGCTACAGCGCTATCATAAGAGCAGTCTTCTCTAAGCTTCACAACATAGATACCCACGTTGCTCCACAGGCTCACTCACACAACTTGTGCATCTTGAACTCTGTGCTGGAGTGTCCTTTCTCCCAGAGGGCCCCTCAGTGCCACCACCATCAGCCTACATTCTCTGCCATTAATGTTGGCTCAAACCTACTCACCATTCCAGCCTGCAGTGACAATTCCAATAGTTAGCACTTATTGAACCTGACTGTATGCCAGACCCTGCGATAAACACTTTAATGATTACTTAACTGCCACAACAATGCAATGTGGAAGGAACTACTGCTAGTCTATCAATGAGAAAATCAAGTCACAGAGCAGTTAAGTAACATCCCACGGTCATATAGCAAGGAAGTAGCAGAAGAGAAATCTCTTTTTACTTGCTGGTCAACCATATTTTTTAAAAATCAATTTTATTTGGGGGCACTTAAAATAGCCCCTGGTGTTTTGTTTTGTTTTTCTTTTTTTCTACCTGGTGGTTGTCTTCAAGACACTAGAGAACCTAGATTCAAGGAAACACATCCACTACAGTAACTAGTGAAGTAACTCTTGCATGAATATACTGTCTTTTGGGCATTTCTGTTTTCAAGGGATGTGTTCATTCCATGGCATCATTATTTTTTTTTATTTTTTAAATGTTTATCTTTATTTTTGAGACAGAGAGAGACATGAGCTGGGGAGAGGCAGAGAGAGAGGGAGACACAGAATCGGAAGCAGGTTCCAGGCTCTGAGCTGTCAGCACAGAGCCTGACATGGGTCTCGAACTTGTCAACTGCGAGATCATGACCTGAGCTGAAGTCAGATACTCAACCGACTGAGCCCCCCAGGCACCCCTGCATCATTATTTTTTTTTTTTTGATACTCAACTAATGCCCTAATTCCTCCACAGAGCTCTAGCATGTAGCTTAATAGCTGTGGAATGGTTTTAGTTTTATCACAAAAGGTAGTTGTGATGCTCTGGAAAAGATTAAAACATTTGGTTTCTGTAAATAAAAACATTAAATAAACATTAAATTTATTCTATAAATAAAAAATATTACAATAATGATTTTAAAGAACATCTAATGGCCTGGACATAAGTTCATGATATATAGTCAATAAAAGCATGGTACAATACCAAATACATAATATCCATCTGCAATTTAAATTTAAAATATTCACCTATATGGGGCGCCTGGGTGGCGCAGTCGGTTAAGCGTCCGACTTCAGCCAGGTCACGATCTCGCGGTCCGTGAGTTCGAGCCCTGCGTCGGGCTCTGGGCTGATGGCTCGGAGCCTGGAGCCTGCTTTCGATTCTGTGTCTCCCTCTCTCTCTGCCCCTCCCCCGTTCATGCTCTGTCTCTCTCTGTCCCAAATAAATAAATAAACGTTGAAAAAAAAAAATAAAAAAATAAAAATAAAATATTCACCTATAGATATATATTTTTAGATATATATATTTTAAAATATATATTTTAATCTATTTTAATCGATATTAATATAGATATATATATTTTAAAAACCTGGAAATAAGTACGATAAATGTTAAGAGTGGTTAGAGCAATAGTGCTTTTCATTTTCTTCTTTATATTTTATTTTTCAGATCTTCTATGATGACCTGTATTGCTTTCATAATCAGAAAACAACAACACAAAAAGATTCTCCAGTAAAAGGCACTTTGGGGGAAAAGGCTGAGTCTATGTCTAAGGCAGGAAAAGTACAAGGTGAGTCTTGACATATGGTTTCAGAAGAAAGAAAATGCATGCTCACAGGCTAATGGGAGTGTGTCAAAAGGTTTTCAGAACCAGATCAAAGGGCTCTCACTAGCCAAAGTCAGAACAATTAGAGCATCAGAAATAATAATGACTATCACTAATGGCAACACATGGAATAATAGTGATAGAAAAAAAAGAGAAAGGGAAACGAAAGGAGAGAAGACTTGCTGGATTAGAAAAGTTGACATAACGATAGTTACAAAAATAATCATTTTGCAACCTCCAATGTAATCACTGATTAAGGCAAGAATGATCAACAGATACTAAAACTATCAGGAAAGGTTGCTGGGGGACTGGTCACTGTCAGTGTACAGACCTTTTATTTATTGCAAAGAGAAGGTTGTTCCTTTAACAAGGAAGGGATTTGGCAGATTTTCCCTTAGACAAAAGATCAAACTTCACATCACTAAATGTGTGGCAATCTGACAGCATGTTCCTTCTGATAGGCTGCAACATGAAGCTCACAACATCTCTGAAGTATTCTTGCCAAAAAATATTTAACCTGAATCCAATCAAGCCTCTAGACTTGAATTAAAGAGAAAGAAACAAGTCAATAATACCATGAGCAAATAGTAAGACAAGTTCAGAATATGATATACTCTGTAAGACAATTGTCTTAGTTTCCTCAAAACAACGGTATAATGAAAAGAGCAGGATTGTACTTTTTTCAAGTGTAATATACCTTGGTTTTTTTTTAAGAGCAGTTTTAGGTTTACAGAAAAATTAAACACAAAGCACAGGATTCTCATATACTGATATATGTGTCAGGTAGTTGTAAATGTTATGAAAAAAAAAAAAAAAGCATGGTAAGACAGAAAGTAACTGGGAGTGCAAATTTTAGGCAGGGTGGTGTGGTGACCTTGGCCCTGCGGGCAGAGCCACAGGTCTACCTTGAGCCACAGAAGATTATTTTCAGGCCTTGAAACCTTACTGGATTTTAATATTGCTTAGGACCTGTGGCTCCCTTCTGCCTTCCATTTTCTCCCTTTTGTAACAGTAATGTCCATAACCATTACCCTATTCCTGTCCCATCATTGTATTCTGGAAGCAGATAACTTTTCTAGTTTCATGGGTCACATGAGAGGAATTTTGCATCAGGATGGATCATACACAGAGTGTCCCCCATTCCTGGTTTAGATAATTTAGATAATGAGATATGGGACTTGGAAGCTGATAAAAATTTAGATGAGATTTTGGCCTTGAATGGATGCTTTAATGAGTTGGGACTTGTAAATGTATGAATTGGGTACAGATGTGGGAGACGCGTCAATCTTTGGGGGCCAGAGGGCAAACTGTTGTAGGCTACAAAATACTTCCCCCCACCAAAGATTCACATCCTAATTCCTGGAACTGGTTAATTTTACCTTATTTGAAAAAGGTCTTTGAAGGTGTGATTAAGGACCTTAACATAGGGAGACTATCTTGGTTTATCTAGGATGGGCCTTATATCCACTTATAAGTGTCCATAATGAGAGGAAGGGGAAGATGATTACATACAGAAGAGGAAGAGGCAGGGATTGCAGTCATGTGGCTCCAAGTCAAGGATTGCTGGTAGTACCAGAAGCTGTCTAGGGCAAGGAACCAATTCTCCTCTAGATGATGAGCCTCTAGATGATGCACAGCCCTGCTGACATCTTGGTTTTGGCCTAGTGATCCTGGTTTCAGATTTATGGCCTCCAGATTGTGAGGGAATACATTTATGTTGATTTAAGCCATCCAGTTGTGGTCATTTGTTATAGGAGCCACAGGAAACTAATCCAGGCAGTCAGGGAGGTCACATTTCAAGGGAGAGCAAGGGAGTGAGCCACAGGGCTATCTGGGAAAATGGCACTCCAGAAGGAGATAATAGCAAGTGCCTAGGAAGGCCCATGTTTACATAGCAAGGACGGCAGTGTGAATGACTGGAGTAGGCAAAGAGAAAGTAATAGGAGATTAAATCAGAGAGCTGAGGATAAGGGACAGAAGATGGTTCCAGACTTTGCAGATGGGAAGGCACTAGAGCATCTGAGCAGAGGAGTGACATGATCTGACTTATGTTAGACTCCTTTTCTAGGTGCTGTGTCCAGAAACGACTATGGGGGACCAAGGTAGAATAGAGAGACTGGTTAGGGGGCTCTTGCTAATGTGCAGGAATGAGGCGATGGTGACTTGAACATGGACAGTAAGCAGAGGAAGTAGTGAGAAGTGATTAGGATTAGGAAACATTTCACAGAGATCCGGGTTTGCAGACAGATTGTATGTGGAATGTGAGAGAAAAAGAGGAGTCAGGGATGACCTGGCCTGTTTTTTGGCCTGAGCAGCTGAAAGGACAGGGTCACCATTTCTTGAAATGAAAAGACTGTGAGAAGAGTACATGTGGAGGGGGAGGAATGAAGACATTAGTTCTGGGGATGTAAAGTCTGACACGCCTATTAGGCATTTGGGATGGTTAGGAGGCAGTTGCTTATCTGAGCATGGCATCAGGGGAGACCTCCAGGCCGGAGATACAAATCTGCAAGCCATCAACAAAGAGGTGGAATTTAACATGTTGGGACTGATTGAGATTAGCTAAGCAGTGGATTCAGATGAAGAGGAAAAGACATCTGGAGAACTTAACCGTGAGGCATATCAACACACAGACATCATCAACAAGAAGAGAAACTGGCAAACAACAAGAACAACAACAAAAGAAAACAATACAAGATGAAAACCAAAACCAACCAACCCAACAAAAACCAGCTGAGAACGAAGGGGCTGTGAAATAGGAAAAGAACTAAGTAGTGTTCTGCACTAAAAGACAGTGCCAACAAAAACCAGCTAAGAACGAAGGGGCTGTGAAACAGGAAAAGAACTAAGTAGTGTTCTGCACTAAAAGACAGTGGAGCAGTACCTGAAAATATCCCAGGGGAATGATTTTCAAACTGGAATTCTCCATCTGGCCAACATGTCAACTGAGTGTGAGGATGATCTGCCAGGGAGTTGACCGCTTAAGAGGACATCATGAAACCTAGCAAATAGGAGGGCAGAGGGAATTCCTGGGAATCATCCCAGGGAGGGACCAGAAATCTCTGGGAGAAAGGTACTTTCCCTGGGGGGAAACAGAATTGACAGTTGTTTGATACACTTGCAAATGGATGTATGCAGATGTGTGTGTGTGTGTGTGTGTGTGTGTGTGTGTGTGTGTGTGTGTGTGGAAGGGTGGGGACTAGGAAGGAGAGGATGAGCCAATTTTAATCTACTATACAATGGTGGGAAGTCAACTGGTGGGAAGTCAATAGGTAAGAGTTAAAACTGATAAATCAAAATTACAATTTAAGAATTATTCACTTAAATATTGGAAGAAAGGGCCAAAGAGGTGAATGTGGTTGCCACTGGGGAACAGGAATCAAGAGAGGACTGAGTGTGATGATGGGCTTTGGTTTTTTTACTTACAAATCTTTAAGTACAAAATAATTGTTAAGTATGTGCACATAATACTTATTTTAAAACATTAATTTAAAAAGGGACAACTGGGTGGCTCAGCAGGTTTAGCATCCAAGTCTTGTTTCAGCTCAGGTCATGATCTTATGGTTCCATGAGTTCGAGCCCCACATCAAGCCCTGCATTGGGCTCCACGCTAATAGTGTGGAGCCTACCTGGAATTCTGTCTTTCTCCCTCTCTCTCTGTCCCTCCCCTGCTCTCTTTCTCAAAATAAATAATCTAAAATAAAATAAAATAAGCAAAAGATAGGTATTCTGTAATCAAGTGAACACAATTTCTCGAACTCACCAACTGTGAGAGTTCAAATCAAGAGCTGGACAGTTAACTGACTAAGCCATCCAGGCGCCCTGATGCACAAAAGTTTTAATTCCAGGGTAAACTTACCAATTTCCTTTGTGGTCTGTATTTAATGTCCTCTTTAAAAGAGCATTCCTTCATTTTCCTCTAAAATTATTGTCCATGCTTCTTATTAAAGACCAATAAATTTGTTAAAATGAAGACTTTATTTTAAAATAAAAGATGATGACAAATTCTCTTTTCCCACAGTTCTCTAACTTCCTTGGACAAAAGGTCAAATCACTTTTTCTCAAAGAGGAGATATCTATCAAATAGTTCCTTTTTGGAATGTCTCATGGAGTACTTTGAAACAGCCCTCTAGCAACTTTGAAATATGAAAGTATTCATTGTATTTTTATGGGATGATAGTTCTGTTGAAGGAAAGAACAATAACGTATATACTGGTCTTTACTAATTATCAAAAATCTTTTTTCCTGTAACTGCTGAATTATAACAGAGTTCCAGAACTGGAAATGGCTGCTTAATCCTTGGCTGCTTGAGGAGTGGTCCATGAGCTAGTAGCTTCACCAGGGAACTTGTTAGAAGTACAGAATCTCAGGCCCTACCCCAGACCTACTGAATCAGCATCTGCATTTTAACAAGGATCCCAGGTGATATCCATGCTCATGAAAGTTTGAAAATTGTGGGCTTAACCCATGAGACAGAGAAGTGCCCAAGAGACAAATCTCTAATAATTTTCCTCTTCTGAGTGTGGTTGTTCTCAAGCTTCCTTGTGCAATGGAATCACCTGGAGAGCTTTCAACACCACTGATAGCTGAGGTCCACTCCCAGAAATTCAGATATGATTGGTCTGGAATGCACACTGGGCACTGACAAATTTTAAAGCCCTCTCCCCACCCCCACCCCACCATGTTCACACAAGGTTGAGAAGCCCTTCCTCAGAAAACCTATGAGTTAGAAATGCTCTGAGCTGCCAGTAATAACAAACCCTGGTAGTGGTGGCTTAAGCCAGTGGCTTTCAAACTTTGCTGTACATGAGAGTCACTCGTGGAAAATTTTAAACTCCTGATGCTTAGTCTACAACCCAAGAGATGAGTATAGTTTGATGGTAGATATTTACAGGCTGGTTTAGTAGTTCCATCATGTTAACTAGTACCCAAGTCCTCTTTCCCCTTCTGTCTTCGCTGAATGGAACTGTAGCTGGGATTTTCCAGCCCTCTTTGCAGCCTCTGTGGCCATGTGCCTAAGTTCTTGCCAATGGAATATGAGTAAAGTGTGTGCCACTTCTAGATCAGCCCCATAAAACTTCTTAGATGTGCTCCTCCATACTCCTTCACCTCCCTCCTGCTGGGAATGGTCATGACCAGAATAACCTTAACTCCAGAGAACAATATAGATGGTTACCAGAGGGAATGTGGTGGGGGTGGGGGGGGGGGGGTGGAGGCAGGTGAAATAGGTGAAGGGGAAAAACAAAACAAAAGAAAAAACAAAAAAGAAGAGCCACCCACCAACCTGAAACTCCTAACATGAGCTGCTCTGTGAGAGAGAAACAACCATCATAGTATTTGTATTACTTAGGCACTATTTACCAACCATCGCACATCAGACATCATCTGTCCCTATTTTGTAACACCCACAATGAGGCATACCATTATTTGCACTTTACAGGGAGGAAGGTAAGACATCTCAAGGTGCAGTAATTTCTCACAGTCACACAGCAAGAAGGTGACAGAGAACAGACTTACAACCAAAGTTTTCTTATTTCAAAACCCAGGCTCTTAGTCACACGCCATGTATCTTCCCATGAATGTTTGAAAGTAAGAACACTCATCGTTGGAAAAGATAAAGAGTTAATGGAGTCTATAGTTAAGGCAGAAAACATCTGTGCCTTAAAGATGGAATATTTGATTCTGCCTTTTGTGGCTTCTTGCTCAGTAATTTTTAACTGCATGCTTTTGGTTCAGCAATCAGGTCTTTCTGCCTTCTTCTCTCTCATATGTGTTCTGTATGTTCACGTCTGTTCCATATGCTGCTGCTATGTTAATCTTCCAAAAAAAAAAACAAAAACAAAACAAAACCAATCTCCTCATATCACTTCCCTCCACAGAAATCTCCAGAACCTACCAGCTACAGTTTCAATTCCTCAGCTTGGCACCGAAGGCCCTCCTCATCTGGTCCCAACTTACTTCTCGATCTGGCACTCTGCTCCACCCAAATATGCTTATCTCACTTCATGAGCCATAAACTTTCAGCGCAAGAAGAAACTTTAAGTTCAAGTAATTCAATAACCATCTGTATCAGTTGCTTATTGCTGTGTGACAAACCATTCTAAAACTCTGTGCCTTAAAACAAGATTTATTATTTCTTACTCTATCATGGGTCGACTGGGTGGTTCCTCTGTTGGTCTCACTTAGAGTTACTCACATGATTCCATTTGGCTGGCAGCTGGGCTGCACTCGAAGTCCATGAAGCCCTCTCTCACAGGACTGGGGGTGGTGCTTGGTACTATCGGCTGGGGTGCCTCCTTCCTCCTCCACATGGTCTCCCCTCCATGAGATGTTTCATTCTCCAGTCTTCTCCACGTGACCTCTCTCTCTCCAGCAAGATACTCTGGGCTTCCTTACATCTGACTTCCAACAGGAGAAAGGCAGAAGCCACTAGGCCTCTTAAAACTTAGGCCTGTGTCTCATACAACGACTCTTGTGCCACATTCTACCAGTCAAAACAATCACAGGGCCAGCCCAGATAGACTCCATATCTTGAAGGGAGAAGTGGCAAAGAACCTGCAGCCATCTTTGATTTCCTGTGTCGTCTCATTTCTTCTACCTCATCCTTCCCTTATTCTCACCATCATTGACCAACATTCCTTCTTAGTATAGCCACACCACAGCCTTTAAGGGGTGAGCTATGTTTGAATCCCAGCTCTGCCACCAATCTACAACCTACAAGGAGTCACCATACCTCTCTGTGTCTCATTTTGTTCAGCCATAAATGGGGCAGAAGGGGGATGTAAATCCTATGTCATTGGGTTGTTGTGAAACTGAAATGAGTGACAACAACGTGTTGGAACAGTGGCTGGCGTTAGCACAGGCTTCATAAATGTGATCTGTTGTTGGTCTTGGTTGATACAGAACACAAACGAGTCAGACTAGGCCTGGGGTTTAGGCTCCAGGCCAGAGCATATTAGAGAAAGGGGTATATATAATCCCTAAGGAGTCATCCTTGCACCAAAATGCCTTGACTTAATTGATCATACGACGAATATATTTTTTGTTTGTTTATTTTGAGAGGGGCAGGGGGCAGGCAGAGAGAGAGAGAGAGAGAGAGAGAGAGAAAGAATCTCAAGCAGGCTCCATGCTGTCAGTGCAGAGCCTGATGTGGGGCTCGAACTCACTAACCATGAGATCATAACCTGAGTCAAAATCAAGAGTCAGACGCATAGCTGACTGAGCCACCCAGGCACCCCAACTACAGGAGGAATATTTTAGGAGAAGGTATATAGGCTTCTTTCTCAGTTTCTAAAAGTGCTCCCCCTAAGATAGAACCCCTATTTCTATAAAGTTGGAAATCCACATCCTATGCCCTAAAAGGTAACCTCAAAATCATCTGAAGTTTAGTTTTCCTGATTGAATAGTGCTTTAGAATTCATCCTATTAAGACTTAGACGCCCCCCCCCCCGCCCCCGGTATTTCAATGCCTTTTTTTTAAGGGTACTTTTTAGATCCAAAGGAGAAGCCTGCAGCAGAAGCTTGTCTGCGGTATTCTAAATATTGGCAGTTCCAATGTCGGCACACAGCACACTCAGCCCCGAGCAGCCATGATTTACAGCAGCAGAGTCTGGGCAGGGAATCCAGCGGCTCTCGCCACACATGACAGAACGCAGAGCCCAAAGCACACAGACCATGTGGCATGAGGACCGGGGCAGAGGCACAAGAATAAATGGGGAGCCAAGGACAGAGCTCTGTGGGTATTGCTGGTCCCTTTCTCTGACCATTAGTCATGCTCTGTGGTCATGAGTCTTATTTTTCCAGTTCCAATCTATCACAAACAGGTTAATCATTGCTTTTCCTAAGAGAGAGAGGAAGAAGAAAAATGATTTAAATTCACCCAGAGGCTGAGAGTAATCATACTAATGCATTAGTTCAGATGTTATTTTGGGGCAAGATGGCTATTAGTTTGCCATAATTCATCTGAAAGGTCTGTGATAAGCTTTCCTGACATTATTTATTATTTGTTTTACAGCACAAAATATGCAAAGTGTAGTCTGAGAAATGAAAGTGGTATATAGAGCTTGTGCCTAAAATTCTGGAGTAAATTTATTTAGTGTCTTTATTGTCTTCAATTCAAGTAGTATTTTTGGATTACCAAGTATGGGCAGGGCATTGTGGTAGGCACTGGCAAGGGGATGGGATACAGGAAAAAAGAATCAGATGTTTATTGAGCCCATATTCTGGTCAAGGCAGATAATAGGGAATTTCTTTTTAAGTTTATTTATTTATTTATTTATTGAGAGAGAGAGAGAGAGAGAGAGAGAGAGAGAGAGACAGCACAAGTGGGGGAGGGGCAGAGAGAGAGGGAGAGAGAGAATCCCAAGCAGGCTTCGTGCTGTTCACACAGAACCCAACGTGGAGCTCAAACTCACGAAACCACGAGATCATGACCTGAGCTGAAGCCAAGATTTGGACACGTAACCAACTGAGCCACCCAGGCGCCCCAATAATATGGGTTTTCTAATGGCTCCTGGGAGTCACAGACTGTCTTTAATACTCTAAATGTGGACATGGCACCAACAGACATGAATGGGTAACATTTTTTCCCAGCTTTACTAAGATATAATTGCCAAATAAAAATCGTATATACTTCAAGTGCACAATGTGATTTGATTTATGTGTACACTTTGAATTGTTTAATCAAGCTGATTAACATACCCATCATCTCACTATTACTACTTTGTGTAAGAACAATTAAAATCTGTTCTCTTATGGGGCGCCTGGGTGGCTCAGTCGGTTAAGCGTCCGACTTCAGCTCAGGTCACGATCTCGCGGTCCGGGAGTTCAAGCCCCGCGTCGGGCTCTGGGCTAATGGCTCAGAGCCTGGAGCCTGTTTCCGATTCTGTGTCTCCCTCTCTCTGCCCCTCCCCCATTCATGCTCTGTCTCTCTCTGTCTCAAAAATAAATAAACGTTAAAAAAAATTTAAAAAAAAAAGAAAAGAAAAAAAATCTGTTCTCTTAGCAAATTTCAGGTATACCATACAGTATGGTTAACTACCATCACCATGCTGTATCTGAGCTATTCAGAATTTACTCCTCTGGCATATCTGAAACTCTATGCCCTTCAATGAACATTTGCTCATTTCCCTCACTACTCAGCCCCTGGCAACCACCACTCTGCTCTCTGCTTCTAAGAGTTTGACTCCTGTAAATTCTACACAGAAGTGACATCATTCAGTACCTGTCTTTCTGTGTCTAGCTTATTTAAATTTTTTTTTAACGTTTATTTATTTTTGGGACAGAGAGAGACAGAGCATGAACAGGAGAGGGGCAGAGAGAGAGCGAGACACAGAATCGGAAGCAGGCTCCAGGCTCTGAGCCATCAGCCCAGAGCCTGACGCGGGGCTCGAACTCACGAACCGTGAGATTGTGACCTGAGCTGAAGTTGGACGCTTAACCAACTGAGCCACCCAGGCGCCCCTGTGTCTAGCTTATTTAATTAACTTAGCATAATGTCCTCCAGTTTCATCCACATTATTGGAAATGATGAGAATTCCTTCTTTTTAAAAGCTAATATTCCAACGTGTGTGTGTGTGTGTGTGTGTGTGTGTGTGTGTCTGCGTGTGTATTACATTTTCTTTATTCGTTCATCCATCAATGGACACTTATGGTGCTCCAGTATCTTGGCTATTGTGAACAATGCTGCAATAAACAGGTGAGTACAGATATCTCTTCAGCATTGTGATTTAATTTTCTTTTGGACATCTACCCAATGGTGGAATTGTTAGACTTACAGCTCTATTTTTACATTCTGAGGAACCTCCATACTGCTTTCCATAGTGACTACCAAAAGTGCACAAAGGTTCCCTCTTCTCCACATTCTCAATACTTACGTTTTGTTTCTCTGATAGCAACAGACCAACAAATATGAGGTATGTAGTTTCACTTGTATTTCCCTGGTGATGAGTCACATTGAGCACCTTTCCTATACTTGTTGCCCATTTCTATGTCTTCCTTTGGGAAATGTCTATTCAGATCCTTTAACCATTTCTAAAATTCAGGCTGTTTGCTTGCTTTGAGTTGTTTGAGTTCCTTGTAATATTTTGGATATTAACTCCTTATGAGATACATGGTTTGCAAATATTTTCTCCCATTCTGTAGGTTGCCTTCACTCTGTGGATTGTTTCCTTTGCTATGCAGAAGCTTTTTTACTTTGATGCAGCCTCAGCTGTCCATTTCTGTTTTCATTGCCTATTGCTTTTGGGGTCACATCCAAAAAAATCACTGCCCAGACCAATGTCAACAAGTTTACCTTTATGTTTTCTCCTGGTACTTTTATAACTTTAGGTCTTGTGTTTAAGTTTTTAATCCATTTTGAGTTGATTTTTGTATATAGCATGAGATAATGGTTCCATTTCATTTCTTCTGCATGTGGATATACAGTTTTCCCAATATCATTTGTTAAAAAGGTCATCCTTTCCCAAATGTTTGTTTGTGGCACCCTGTCAAAGATCAGTTGACTATACGTGCATGTATTTATTTCTGTGCCCTCTATTCTGTTCCATTGGTCTAAATGTCTGTTTTTCCATCAGTACCATACTGTTTTGATCACTATAGCTCTGTTGTATACTTTGAAACCAGGAAGTATGATGTCTCCAGCTTTGTTCTTCTTGCTCCAGATTGCCTTTGCTGAAGGCAACATATTCAGAAATACTTTGAGGCTAAATGAGAGCGTGGGTTGTAAGCATCAGCTCCCATTGTCATGGAATGCCTTGCCCAAGGAGCAGTGCCCTCGAATTTGAATATAATCTAGAAGCATGGGCTCAGCATCCAGATTCAGGTTCTGGCTCTACCATGTACCAGCTGTGTGAACCTGGCCAGCTACTGAACGCCTCTGTGCCTTGGTTTCTTCATCTGTAAAACGGACACGAGTGACATCTACCTCACAGGGTGGTTGCGAAAAGTAAACGGAAAAGTACTCAGGCTAACCACACCACCAGTGTCATTCGAGTGTGAGATATTAGTATTCTTACTGTTTTATGGGCACAGAGGAAGGAGGAGCGACATCAAAGGCTCATGGTAGACGATGACAGAAGCCATCTGTTACAGGACAGGAGTGATAAGCACGGGGTTGTCAGTCTCCCACGCTCCATCCTTTTGCTCACTTGGCTCTTGGAACCGCAGTGTGTGGGCAAAGAGAAATGAAGGGGGGTGTGGGACTTGTTCTAATTGATCTCTTGTGTTCCCTTTGATGCTCTTCAGGAGGTTCTGGTAGGGTTTGAATCGCTTTTCAATTATTCTTGCCCTCTTCCAGCTCTTTATATAAAGCTGAAATGGGGTAGAGACGGTCAAGAGGGACTCCTGGCTATTTCCTCCTAATCTGAAGTGATCCCAGCCACATCTGAACCCTGGGGCCGCTTTGCTTGAACTACATTTTTAAACTCTTGCTTAGTCTGCAACATAGTATGTTCACTTCTGCACATATGATATGCCTCTGAAAAACCCCATAAGGGTTAAGGCTCGGCCTTATTTGCTTGGCATTCTGACCACATTCCTTTACAGAGTAGCGTTTCATAATCATTGTTGAAATAAGGAAAAGAGTATTTTCTAGGGTCAGTGATAAGACCAACTACTTGGAAAAGAAGATTCCAACCTTAAACAGGGGAGGTCCTAAGAATTGTATAATACTAATCTTGAACAGGATTTCTATTCATTCCAGAAACTGAACAGACACCTTTAACCTGAAAGCAAAAAATGTGACCGCTTGCTTTCATTTCAGATGCCGGCATTGGGCAGAATCGAGAAGCCTCAGCCAGCCCTGGTTTCCTCCCAAGGTAGGGCACTTGATTAAGAATGTGCTAGAGCTGAGGCTGTAATGCCGTTAATGCATTTGGCTTCCTAGTCAGGTACCTGTGAGCAGAATTTGAAGGCAGGGCTAGATATTTTCAGATCAAGTGCATTTTCAGACTGGGGTGCTAAGAAACCTCTTCGTTGTACAGTGTTTACAAAGCAAGTCATAATCCATATCATGGTTCAGAAAATATCACAGGAGAGAAAAAGATCCAGATAAATTTTGGATGTCAGTTATCCTTCCCAGTGCTATTATTGCGTAAGACATTCTTATAATTCAAAATAGAGGTTTAGAGAAATAGTTCCACATTTATAGCATTTCGTTCCACTCTTTCCCACTAACCCCCAGGCCAGTGGGGATTGGCGATGAGAAGGCAAGTTTCAGGGTGGGTCCACTGAAAGAAGGGGTTCAGAGAAATAAGAGGTACAAGGTAAATCTCATTAACAAAGCAGAGCGTGACCTATTTGTTAAATACCGTTTTGAGGCTGCAGGCTACAAAACAGTGGCTTTCAATCCTGGCTGCCCATTAGAGTCATTATGTTTTTTTCCTGCTTGTTTTTATTTTTACTTTGTATTAAAACATGACACATGTTCAGGGAAGTACACTAATCTTAAGTGTGCAGCTTTGTGAATTTTCACAAGGCCAACTACCTGGGTACACCATCAGATCAAAATATAGAACATTTCTAGGACCCCAGAAGCCTCCCCAGAGGTAACCACTCTCTTGATTCCTATCACCCTGGACAAATTTTGTCTGCTCTTCAATTTCATTTAAATAAGATCATACAATACGCATTCTGTTGTTTTTTTTTAATTAAACAAAAATTTTTTGGTTAATGTTTATTTGAGAGAGAGAGAGAGAGAGAGAGAGAGAGAGAGACAGAGTATTAGCAGGGGAGGAGCAGAGAGAGGGAGAGAGGGAGACACACAGAATCCGAAGCAGGCTCCAGGCTCTGAGCTGTCAGCACAGAACCTGATGCGTGGCTCGAACTCATGGACTGCGAGACCATGACCTGGGCTGAAGTTGGACACTTAACCGACTGAGCCACCCAGGCACCCTAAAGTGTTTTTAATATTTATTTATTTTTGAGAGAGAGAGAGGGAGGGAGAGAGAGAGGGAGAAAGGGAGACACAATCTGAAGCTGGCTCCAGGCTGTGAGCTGTCAGCACAGAGCCAGATCCGGGGCTCAAACTCACGAGCTGTGACACCATGACCTGAGCCAAAGTTGGATGCTCAACCGACTGAGCCACCCAGGCACCCCCGCATTCTGGTTTTTTAACTGAATATAATGTCTATGTGATCCATCTATATTGTTGCATGTACAGTTTGCTCTTTTATATTATATGCAATATATACATTATATGCTATGTAGTATTCCAACATATGAATATATCACAGTTTATTTATTCTACTGTTTGTTTGTTTTTTCCGGGTGAAACAGATGGGTATTTCTGTGCATGAAATATCTCTGGAAGACACTGTTAACAATTGCTCTGGGAAGGGAAACCGGGTGATTATAGGACAGGGATGAGGCGGAAACTTACTTTCCACATACAACTCTCTGTAGCTTTTTATTCTGTCCAGTGTATCTGCTATAGATAATACATAACTTTAAGTAATAAACATTTTCTTTAAGATTAAGTCCTTCTTGTGTCTCAACTCTAGAAATTCATTCTACTGTTGATGGCTATTTGGATTGTTCCCAGTTTTGGGTGATTACAAATAAAGTTTCTGTGAATAACCTTGTACATGTCTTTTGGTGCTGCAGACACCCAATTCTCTTGGACATATACCTAGGAGTGGAATTGCTTGGTTGTAAGGAAGACATTATGTCAAGCATTTTCCAAGATGGTTATATTAATTCATATTCCTACCAGCAATGGATGAGAATCACAATTGCTCTAGCTCTTCTCCAACAGCTAATGTTACTCGATTTTTAAAGGTTTAGCCTAGGGAGCTTTATATGATACCATCCCCAGAGAATCCTCCCTAATTCTTCTGGTTCTGGGGCAGCACTCGCACATGGGTACTTCTGGAAATTCTCCCAGGCTATCCCAATGTGCAGCCAGGGCTGAGAACCACAAATTTGAATAATGTCCTTACTTGACTGGCCATCGGAATCAGTGGGAAAACTGGAAAACATACAGGTTCTTGGGTCTTGTCCCAGACCCACTGAATCAGACGCTCCAAGGGAAAACCTGTGGTCTGAACTAGCTCTTGGAGTGATTTGGATGCAACTGGCCCTACATTTGACAACCACAGATTTAAGACATGTTTATTAAAAACTTCAGCTACTTTTTTTTTTCACTGAAGAAGACACACAGAGTTAAAAGCAAAGAGAAAATAAAAGCAGTTCATTTGCATACACAATGGAAAGGAAGCCTTCTCCTAACCTAGACTCCTAGGGTCCCTCTACAGAGGTGACTGCAGGGTTGGTTTTCATGTTTTGTGTGTTTTCTAAAGATTTGGGGAACATACCATATTTGTTAAGATACTTTATGTTGCAAGTCATTGAAAACTCTTCACATACTGGCTTCCATTTTTAAAAGAACATGGAGAGAATTCATTTCCAGAACTGAATAGTTGGATTTAGCCCTGGCTCTGGGTACACTAAGAGCCCGAGACTCAAACTCCGAGTCTCGGGTTTTTACACCTTTTGGCTGTTCCTTTATCGTCAGGTCCGTTCCCTTAATGGCAGCAAAATGGCTTCATGGCTGTTTCTGGCCTGAGAACCTCGCCCCCTCACACTGTGCCACCATTTTCTGGTCCTTTTCTCTACAAATCCTGGCACTTTCTCTGTCTCACTGATCTGAATTGGATCACACACATCCTTGAACTAATCACTATGGCCACAGGAAATGGAAGGTATCCCCTGGCACTGAAGACTAGGTCATTTTACCAAAATATGTGATTATAGATGTGAATTTATTTCCCAAAGGAAAATCGAATGAATGTTCACAGGGTAGTCATGGCTAACCCTTAATATCATTTACTATGTAACAGCACACTCTATCAAAAGCCCATTTCAGAAAGCATGTTATAGCCCTCTGGTCATGACAGATTGTCCCAGGAAGTCTGGCCTAAACCCAAAAAGGTCCTTGCAATGTTTTGTTGTTGTTGTTGTTGTCTCCTTCCTCCTTGTCTTAGAAACAGGGAAATGGAGGGGATGCCCAGGGGCAGAAGCTGGGGGAATCGTGGAAGTGAGGGACGGTTGGTTTGTGGAGTGTGTCCTCACTCTTGTGTTCAGGCCTCCTTCCCACCCCCCACTTGGAAATGAGTTAGCTGAAGCCCATTTATTTCTCAATTAATAGGCATTCACCTCTTTCTGAAGTTGAAGTTAAATTAGCCTCATTAACAGCTGGCCTTCATACACATGATCTTGAATAGCTTCACCATTGACAATATCCCCTGGTGTGGCAGGGTTAGTAGAACAACTCTGTGACAGTAAGGGTTAGCCTTATGCTCCCATTTAGCCCCTCCAGACAATCTCCTGGTCACCTTTTGTTAGGACGGGTTCATCCTTATGGTCATCCATTAGGAAATCCAGGGGTCTCCTACTCCAACACTGATGCTGGACAGAACTATAACCGACCAAAGCAAACCAGCTTCTATTCTAATGTTTGTTTTGAGAGAGAGACAGAGAGAGCTCAGGGGAGGGGTTGAGAGAGAAGGAGAGAGAAAATCTCAAGCAGGCTCCACATCATCAGTGCAGAACCCTCTGCAGGGCTCAGTCTCAGGAAGCATGAGATCATGACCTGAGCCAAAATCAAGAGTCAGGTGCTTAACCGAATGAGCCACCCAGGTGCCCCAAAACGGCTTCTATTCTAAATGATCAATATATGTCCTAGTAACGACCTACTTAAGACTTACAAGCAACTCTGAAATTGTAAGATTTGTATAAGCAATCCTAAAAATGGTTTCCTTCCTATTTCTATTTATCAGTTGTGATTAGTATATTAGGTGTTATCTCAAATTAGAACGGAAATTGTATTACTTTAAATAGATTAATAAACAGCTTTGGGGAGGAGGCAGAAAGGTTTGTAACAATACTGTAAACTGTTGTGTTTGCTACAAACTTCCTTATATATTCATTTTATGACCTATTTTTATATCATAACGCTTCTGATAGACATAACTTATCCCAATGGACTCTATTATTACTATTAATTATCTTTATAAATTTGTTTAGTTTTTCTCTACCTTAACAGTGGGAATCCTCTTTTAACACTAATCTAGAAGAACTTTCTGAAAGTGTTCTTACTTTCTGACAGTATCAGAATGTTTTCAGCCTGTCTTGCTTTTTCTCTAAGACTGGGTCCAATATCCACCAAGGAACTCCGGCTCCTTTTCATGGAAAATAGTGAGATGGGGGCGCCTGGGTGGCGCAGTCGGTTGAGCGTCCGACTTCAGCCAGGTTGCGATCTCGCGGTCTGTGAGTTCGAGCCCCGCGTCGGGCTCTGGGCGGATGGCTCGGAGCCTGGAGCCTGTTTCCGATTCTGTGTCTCCCTCTCTCTCTGCCCCTCCCCCGTTCGTGCTCTGTCTCTCTCTATCCCAAAAATAAATAAACGTTGAAAAAAAAATTAAAAAAAAATAAATACGAAAATAGTGAGATGGGTCAGAACATGGAGTCTATGTTGCACTCCAGACATTACTGTGACTTTTGGAAGTAGGAATGGCAGAACCAAAGATACAATATACCAAAAAGCATGGGTCTCAACCTGGGAAAATGTGTCCCCCACAAGGCATTTGGCAAAGTTCGGGGCCATTTTTACTTGTCATGACTGGGGAGAGGAGACTTGGTACTGGCATCCAGTGTCTACACACTAGATAGCCAGGGATGCTGCTAAATTTCCTATAACACGCAGGACAGCCACCACCACCAAAGAATTATTTGATGCCAAGTGTCAATAGTGTTGAGGTTGAGAAACCTTTCGGTAAAGCATTAGCTCATGTTGATGCTTTCAGTTTACCTGCTCAAGTTCCTGCCCTTTGTTTTTGAAATATCTTATTATAAATATCGGTAAGTTTCCTACCATTTTGTGCATACTCATGCATATATATACACATGATATATACATACATGATATATACACACATGATATATACACATTATATATATATATATGTGTGTGTGTGTGTGTGTGTGTGTGTGTGTATCCCTATCAAATTTGATATTTTGTGTTCTTTATTATCACCCCCCAATCCTGTATTTGCATTACAGTGCTGCAAAGAACAGCGCATATCCCCACTCCCCATGTAAGAGCATTTATGGTGCTCTAGCGGCTATATTTTAGGTTTTAGGGTGATTAATGTGATTTACAAACAGAATACACACGTGGAAACGTCGTGGGAAAGCGTCATGGCCATGATTTGTTTTTCTTCTTCTTCTTTCTCCCTTCCTTCTCAACCCTTAGTTAAAAATCTGTGAGCTGATTCCAAATAATGCAAAGTCTGTGATGTGCTGGTTGATACTATCAGAGAGTAGCACCAGCTGTCAGAAAAGAAAGTCAAGGGGCGCCTGGGTGGCTCAGTTGGTTAAGTGTCCGACTTTGGCTTAGGTCATGATCTTGTGGTTCGTGGGTTCAAGCCTCGAGTTGGGCTCTGTGCTGACAGCTCAGAGCCTGGAGCCTGCTTCAGATTCCGTGTTTCCCTCTCTCTGTCCCTTCCCTGCTTGTGCTCTGTCTCTCTCTCAAAAATAAATAAACATCAGGGGCACCTGGGTGGCTCAGTCGGTTAAGTGTCCGACTTCAGCTCAGGTTATGATCTCGCGGTCCGTGAGTTCCAGCCCCGCATCAGGCTCTGGGCTGATGGCTCAGAGCCTGGAACCTGCTTCCGATTCTGTGTCTCCCTCTCTCTCTGCCCCTCCCCCGTTCATGCTCTGTCTCTCTCTGTCTCAAAAATAAATAAACGTTAAAAAAATTTTAAAAAAATAAACATTTAAAAAATAAAAAAAAAAAAGAAAAGAAAAGTAAAACCCAACCTCTCTCAAGAGGACCATTCCTCAAGGGAATCTTAAGGGCATGACACTCCTAGCATGACAAGTAGAGGCCCTGTCGTGGAACCCATTTTTATACTTCCCTGTTAATAGTGTCATTTTCATTCCCTCCTTATTTTACTTATGTACTTACTTATTTCCTTTTTTAATGTTTATTTTTAATTTAAAAAATTTTTTTATTTATTTCTGAGAGGTAGAGAGAGAGCATGAGCAGGGGAGGGGCAGAGAGAGAGGGAGACACAGAATCTGAAGAAGGCTCCAGTCTTTGAGCTGTCAGTACACAGCCTGACATGGGGCTTGAACGCACCAACTGTGAGATCATGGACCTGAGCTGAAGTCAAGACACTCAACTGACTGAGCCAACCCAGGTGTCCCAATTTCCTCTATTTTATTTTTTTAAGATTTTTATATTTTAAATAATCTCTACACCCAGTGTGGGGCTCAAACTTACAACCTGGAGATCAAGAATCTCATGCTCAAGGGCTCCTGGGGGGCTCAGTCCCTTTAGCATCCGACTTCAACTTTGGCCCAGGTCATGGTTTCATGGTTAGTGAGCTTGAGCATGTCAGTGAGGAGCCTGCTTAGAATCCTCTGTCTCCCTCTCTCTCTGTCCCTCCCCCACTCTTAGGCATGCTCTCTCTTTAAAAAATAAATAGGGGCGCCTGGGTGGCGCAGTTGGTTAAGCGTCCGACTTCAGCCAGGTCACGATCTCACCGTCTGTGAGTTCGAGCCCCGCATTGGGCTCTGGGCTGATGGCTCAGAGCCTGGAGCCTGTTTCTGATTCTGTGTCTCCCTCTCTTTCTGCCCCTCCCCCGTTCATGCTCTGTCTCTCTCTGTCCCAAAAATAAATAAACGTTAAAAAAAAAAAAAACTCACATGCTCTCCCAACTAAGCTAGCCAGGTGTCCCTCATTCCTTCCTTATTTTAAAAAAACTTTTTTGAAATACAACATACATACCGGAAAGTGCACACATCTTAAGCGTGCTACTTGATGGATTCTAAAAACCTGATCACACCTGTATAACTAGCACCTAAATTGAGATGCTAACCAAGACTAGCAACCAGAAATCCCCTTGCATTCCCTTTCAATTACTACCCCACCTCCCAACCAAGTCACCTTTGTAACTTCTAACAGCATAGGCTAGTTTTACCAGTTTTGATAATATAAATAAGTGAAAGCACACAGTATGTATTCATTTGTATCTGGTTTCTTTCACCCAACAGTGTATTCGTGAGATCCATGCACACTGTTGTGTGTTAGTTAGTAGAACCCTCATTGTTACTGCGATTCGGCATGTGAATGGTGTGCGAACATACCACACTTTCTCCGCCTTACTGTTGAACATTTGTGCATTGAGTTTTCATTTGGGGGCTATTTGAAATAGTGCCGTTATAAACATTCTTGTAAATGTCTTCTGGTGAACATATGTCACACACGTAAGCATTGCTGTTGGTTCCTAAGAGTGGAATTTTGGGGTCATAAATACGCACATGTTTAACTTCAGTATATGATGCCAAACAGGTCTCCAAAGTGGTTGTGCCAATTTATACACCTGTCATTAGTGTAAAAGGGTTCCATTGGTTCTACAATGTTACCAACACTTGATATTTTCCATCTCTTTTCTTTCCAGCCACACTGGCATGTGTGCAGTGGTACTGCAATTGGTTTCAATTTGCATTTTCCATATGATGAATGCAACCGAACACCTTTTCATACGTTGGTCGGTCATTTGGATACCAGCTTTCGTGAGATGTTAATTCCCTATGCTTTATTTAAAAAATCTTATGGGGGGGCGCCTGGGTGGCTTGGTCGGTTAAGCATCCGACTTCGGCTCAGGTCATGATCTCACGGTCCGTGAGTTCGAGCCCCGGGTCGGGCTCTGTGCTGACCGCTCGGAGC
Source organism: Herpailurus yagouaroundi (assembly GCF_014898765.1). NCBI lineage: Eukaryota > Metazoa > Chordata > Mammalia > Carnivora > Felidae > Herpailurus > Herpailurus yagouaroundi. The sequence goes on along the minus strand of NW_024412396.1, from coordinate 28,512,531 downwards.
CTGGAGCCTGTTTCAGATTCTGTGTCTCCCTCTCTCTCTGCTCCTCCCCTGTTCATGCTCTGTCTCTCTCTGTCTCAAAAGTAAATAAACGTTAAAAAAATTTTTTTTAAATCTTATGGTATTCTCCTCCCCCTTCTATTTTATTCCCCTTGCTGTGTAAAGACCTTCTCCCTCCCCTCACCCTGGGGGTGGTCATTATAACATTTGAATTTTTAAGGTAGTGTTCTTTCATTTCATTTTTAAGCCTGTGCTAATTCACTCTTTGCTCCTTTTTCCTTAGGAGCATTTTAATGTATTTTACTGATCAGTTGTTAGCATACTAACGATATAAAGGACTTCATTTGTTCAGAAACTGGAGATGTAGAAGTAGAGCCTAGTAGACAAGAGAAGTCCCACTCACGAGGTTGGGTTTCTGGAAGGTGTTTCAACTTTAGGCCAAACCAGCGCCAAAGAAATCTGTAGTATTGAGGGCTTTCTGATACATCTTTAGTTTGATTAATAAAATGTGATTAAAATGCATATCAAGATTTTTTTTGGTGAAATGCATAAAAGATTACAGAATACAAGATTACTTTCTTAGAAAGCTTGCATAGAATGATTTCTACTTAAGCTTTCACAAGGTAATCTGAGTTCATAATAATTGGTTACAAAAAAAATACACGTGGAGATAAATTAAAGCACATTTCAGTTAAAATTCCACCTTCATATCATATTAGTTCAATTTTGCCAATATTTGGCACATCATTTTGAGCCATATTTTTTTAGTCTCTGATATTTTGTATAAGGTTCAACAGAGAACGACTATATTGTTGTTGTTTTTTTTTTAATTTTTTTTTTCAACGTTTATTTATTTTGGGGACAGAGAGAGACAGAGCATGAACGGGGGAGGGGCAGAGAGAGAGGGAGACACAGAATTGGAAACAGGCTCCAGGCTCCGAGCCATCAGCCCAGAGCCCGACGCGGGGCTCGAACTCACGGACCGCGAGATCGTGACCTGGCTGAAGTCGGACGCTTAACCGACTGCGCCACCCAGGCGCCCCGACTATATTGTTTTGATATAAGTAATCGTTTTCTGCATCATGATAATACACTTTGCCTGGAATCCCCCCAATTTTACATTCTGTGGGAATTGTACATTATACAGTTATCATCAATAAACTTTGCCAGTAGAAATGTATTCCCAATTTCACATGGACTTATCTTTTTAAAAAGTTTTTTAAAAAAATTTATTTTATTTTGAGAGACAGAGTGTGTGTGTGAGTGAAGGAGGGTGAGAGAGGGTGAGAGAGAGAATTCCCAGCAGGCTCCATGCTGTCAGTGCAGAGCCCAACACGGGGCTCAATCTCACAAACCATGAGATCATGCCTGAGCCAAGATCAAGAGTTGGATGCTTAACTGACTGAGCCAATCAGGCGTCCCTGGACTTATCTTTAAAAATCCCTCATAGAGGTGCTCCTGGGTGGCTCAGTTGGTTAAGCACCTGACTTCACTTCAGGTCATGATCTCATGGTTCATGAGTTCAAGCCCCACATCAGGCTCTGCGCTGACAGCTCAGAGAGTCTGCTTTGGATTCTGTGTTTCCTTCTCTCTCTGCCCCTTCCCCCACTCACACTCTCTCTCTCAAAAATAAATAAACATTAAAAAAATCTTTAAAAAGTCCCTCATAGCGACCCATAAATAAAAATCACGAATAAATGGTCAATTAATTTATGACAAAGGATGAGAAAGGATGGTCTCTTCAATAAATAGTGCTGGGAAAACTGGATACCTACATGCAACACAGAGAAACTGGACCACTGTCTTACATCATACACAAAATTCAACTCAAAATGGATTAAAGACTTGAACTTAAGACCTGAAACCATAAAACTCCATAAAGAAAACATAGGGGATAAACTCCTTGATCTCAGTATTTGCACAATTTTTTGGATGTGAAAACTAAAACAAACAAGTGGGATTACATCAAACTAAACATCTTCTTTAGAGCAATGAAAACCATCAACAAAATGAAAGGGCAACCTATAGAAGGGAGAACATATTGGCAAACTATATATCTGATAAGGGGTTAACATCCAAAATATATAAAGAACTCATATGACTCAACAGAAAACGGACAATTTAATTAGAAAATAGGCAAAGGACCTGAATAAACATTTTTCCAAAGAAGACATCCAGATGGCCAACAGATACATGGAAAAGTGCTTACCATCACTTATCATCAGGGAAATACAAACCACAATTAGATACCACCTCACACCTGTTAGAATAACTATTATTTATTTTTTTTAACGTTTACTTATTTTTGAGACAGAGAGAGACAGAGCATGAACAAGGGAAGGTCAGAGAGAGGGAGACACAGAATCTGAAACAGGCTCCAGGCTCTAAGCTGTCAGCACAGAGACCGACACGGGGCTCAAACTCACGGACTGTGAAATCATGACCTGAGCCCAAGTCGGACACTTAACCGACTGAGCCACCCAGGCGCCCCTAGAATAACTATTATAAAACAAGACAAAAAGTAACAAGTGTTGGTGAGAATGCAGAGAAAAGGGAACCCTTCTGCACAGTTGGTGGGAATGCAAACTGGTGCAGCCACTGTGGAAAACAGCATAGAGGTTCCTCAGAAAAGTAAAAAATAGAAGTTACCATATGATTCAGAAATTCCACTTTTGGGCATATATCCAAAGGAAATGAAATCAGTATCTTAAAGAGGTATCTTCCCCCTCACATTCACTGCAGCATTATCAACAATAGCCAATACATGGAAACAACCTAAGTGTCCACCAATGGATGAATGGATAAAGAAGATGTGGTGTATAGATACACAATATAATAGTCATGAAAAAGGAGGAAATCCTGTCATTTGCAACAACACAGATGAACATAAGTGAAATAAGACAGAAAGACAAATACTGTATGATCTCACTACTAACACGGGAGCTAAAAAGAAAAGCCAAACTCAATAGATACAGAGAACAGGCTGGTGGTTGCTAGAGGCAGAGGGTGAGGGAAAACACCGGTGAGGAGGTCAAAAGTTACAAACTTCCAATTATAAAAGAAGTAAGTTCTGATGATGTGATGTACAGCCTGGTGACTATAGCTGACAGTACTGTATTATGTATTCAGAGTTGTAAAGGGAGTAGGTCTCAAAAGCTGTAATCAAAAGAAAAAAAAATATCTGTAACTGTGTGGTGATGGATGTTAATTAAACTTATCGTGGTGATCACCTCACTATATCTACGTATATTGGTCACTATGTTGACCAATTGATACACCTTAAACCAATACAATATTATATGTCAATTATATCTCAATTAAAAAAATCTTTTAAAGCAAGTCCCTGAACTGAAATATACGAGATTTTTTAAATTGTTAGAGTATTTGTTTTTTACCATCTTTTAATTTCTAATTTAATTACTCATCAGTAGTTTCATAAAACAACAACAAAAAAAGAGAAACAAAGTTGTCACTCTTCCCTGCCCACACTATAGCTTAGCAGGGAAAGCACTGACCTCAGGACAAAATCATAAAAACTTTCAGTTAACTAAGGATCGCTGGTAAATTTCCATTTAAATATCTTTGCCTCCTTATCTCTGGTTGCTTTTCAAACTGTTAGGTCACTAAAGTCTGGTTTTGAGACAAAGACTATTCCTGCCCCAAAGTCAGGGGAAATATAAAAAAAAATGAAATTAGTGATTAAGTATATAAGTTAATTAATGCAATCACTTTGGCTTAATCATTTGAAGTCCAGTTTTTTTTTCCTCCAGCACACCTGAAAATACACTAACCCCCAGCTATCAGAATTACACCGAGATCTGTAATTTTTCAATGATGAATTTATAGCGCTCACATACACGAAGAGAAGAAATAGAATCTGGAGGGCGAGTCATACAAAATTATTATATGCTGACATATATATGCCAAGTTTTGCACACACATGCTCCTACATATTTTTAAAAGATCGGTTCTCTAATAGTAACAATAAAATTTTTGTTCCAACTAAGCAATTTTGATAATTCTTTTGAGACACATTTACCTAATGAATAATCACCTTTTAACCTTATACTCTTTGAACACTAATTTTCTTTTTACCATCTTACCTGTTTTTAAGTGTTCAAGTCAATGACATTAAGTATATTCACATCATGCATCTCCAGACCTTTTTCACCTTAGCAAACTGAACCTCTGTTCCCATCAAAGAACTCCCCATTACCTCCTTCCCCCAGCACCTGGCAGCCAGCTTCCTACTTCCTGTCTCTATGAATTCGACTACTCTAGGTACCTCGAGTAAGTAGAATCATACGTTTGTCTTTTTGTGACTGGCTTAATTCAATTAGCATAATGCCTTCACATTTTGTCCATGTTGTAGCTTGCGCCAACATTTCCCTCTTTTTTTACGCTGAATGATATTCCGCCGAATGGCCGTTGCTAGACCTTGAGATTGCTCTGCCTTCCGGCTATTGTAAATAATGTCACCGTGAACATGAATGTGCAATATTTGTCGGATTCTCTGCCTTCACGTCTTTGAAAGAAGTAAAGGAATCCCAGAGGTGGAATAATCGATCACGTGGTAATTCTATGCTTTCTTTTTATGGGGAACTGCCGTGAGTTTTCCACAGTGGCCGCATCATTTTACATTCCCCCACAGCAGTTCACGAGGTGAACACTACATTTTAAAGCCATACCTCTGAAAACCTTGTGTAGAAATCATGTGACCTCAAGATGAGCATTTGTATTTTTTTTAAATGTTTGTAATGTTTATTTATTTTTGACAGAGAGAGAGAGAGAGAGAGAGAGATGAGGGAAGTGGAGGTGGCAGGTATCTCTCCCTAGCTCTGTAGCCAGAGGGGCATTGCTCAGCAAGTCCTGGTTACCCACTGTCCTAGGTGATGGAGACCTGGCCCCTTCTAGAAGCCTTTTCTGTAGGCTCGTAAGTGTATTCTAGAAGTGGTCTCCCAACAGCACTGCCCAGAATGACTCCATTTGCAATTTCCTTCATCTTTGATAATCTCATTGGATTCTCCTCTTTTTTCCCTTGTCTAGACTTCCCATTAATTTCATCTTTAGCCTTTCGGTATTTTTGCCAGTACATGTCTGAGAATTCCTCCGGGTTTCCTTCTACCCGGATTTTTCACACCCTCAGCAGGAAGTTGCTCTCTGAAGGGCTTGTAGAAAATGATTATGTTTTGACTGGGATTTGTGAGGTATAATTGTTGTGACCATCAGAAAGGCAAGAGGGGCTTTTATACCTGAAATACGTGGTCTGTAGAAGTGACTTTTGTCACTTAGGGTTAGGAAGAGGTCATGGAAGAGATGGAGGTGACACAGAGGTTCGTTCTCATGGGAGAGAGGGAGCTTCTGGAGTTTCACCCTCATATGGTGCCTGAGGATTCTCCTGTGCATCCTTCTCTAGCTTCTCCTGTATCTTCTCAAAGATCTGTCCTCCAAACAGGACTGTGGCAAGGACTGGGACTTAACAGTGATCATGTGTATGTTTCAATGCTGTCCTCACTGACAGCCACTCCTGAGTTTTCTGTGCTAGATCCCATTCCTCACAGTCTCTAAGAGGTAAGGTGCCCTGACCACTGTTCTTTTCTTTTTTTAAAATTTTTTTTTAACGTTTATTTATTTTTGAGACAGAGAGAGACAGAGCATGAACGGGAGAGAGAGGGAGACACAGAATCTGAAACAGGCTCCAGGCTCTGAGCTGTCAGCACAGAGCCCGATGTGGGGCTCAAACTCACGGACCGAGAGATCATGACCTGAGCAGACGTCGGCTGCTTAACTCACTGAGCCACCCAGGCACCGCTGGACCACTGTTCTTAGATCTCTTCTCCGCCCTATTCACTTTCCCTAGGTGATATCTACCAGTCCCATGCATTAAATAAATCTTTATGCTAATAACTTCCAAGTGTATATATCCCATTTTGTCCTATTCTTAAAACTCTAGATTTGTTTATTCAACTTCTATACAGTTATCTCAAAATGGATATATAAGAAGAATGTTAAATTGAATATATCTAAAATCAAACTCTTTACTTTTGCCACCCACGTTAATTTTCACCTTCTTCTGTCTTTCCTAGTTCAGTAAATGGCTCCAGCACTTACCGGTAGCTCAGGCCAAAAATCTTGTCATCTTTAACTTTTCATTCTCAACTGTTACATCGAATTCAATCCGTAAAATCCTGCCGCTTTTGCGTCATAAAGTCTACCCATTCTCACCTCCTTCAGTGCTAACAACCTTGCCTGTCACCATCACCTCCTTCCTGGATCCTGCCGTGGTCACCCAACTGGCCCTCCACCCACTTCCAAGCTGGCCCCTCTACAGTCTCACCTCCCTAGTGTTCCTAAGGCTGATCTTTCATCACATCACCTCTGTTCTCAAACCTCTAAGTGCTTCTCATTTGACTCCCAGAATAAAACTCAAAGTCTTTGTCATGTCCTGTGGGTCACATGAGGCCCTATGTCATCTATATCTGGCTGCCACGTTCATCTTATCTCATACTGTTTTTGCCCCTGTTCCTCTATTGTATCCACACTGGACATCCAGACCTTCTTCACACACGCACCCAGAATTCCCACCTCAAAATCCTGAACTTTGCTTTCCCCTAAGTCTGGAACACTCTTCCCACCATTTTTACATGGCTCCCTCCCTCCTTGCATACAGGTCTCTGCTCATATGCCACCTTCTCTGAGAAGTCTTTTCTCATGACCTTATGCAGAATCTCCACTCTCCCCACCCCAACAATACAGATGGTCATACCACAGAAAATGGCTATCCTTGTAGGTCAAAATGGTAGAATATTGTCAATTTCAATTGGTCTAACACACACATACATGTTATTGTGCTTACCTGTCATCCTTTATGTTTTTATGGTTTTACTATTTATTTATTGGCTTATTTTTTCTCCTCCCCGGGAGTGCAAGTATCTTGAAGGCAACAACTTGGATGGCTCACTTCTAGATAGTACCTGAAACAAAGAGGCATCTATACATCACCATCTGCTGTACACTTCTCTCATCTTTGGCCGAGCCCTTTGATAAATTAAGTGCATTAAACAGCTCTCTGTACAGGCACACTGCCGTTTTTGGAGGCTGATCCCTTTCACTCCTTATCAAGAGCCATCCTCTTCTGTTCTCAGATTCTCAGTTTTGAGATCCTGTCATCCCTCTTATACTGTTTTCTCTTTCAGATTGTCTGCTTATAGGATCAGATTGTACTTTCCTCTGAATTTCTGAAAGCTGTGTGCTGACTTTAGGATTCATGTCACAGTCCCCCGAATGGTTTTTTCCAGGCATTTTAACCTCCCCCCCCCCATGTGAAAGATTCCAGCCCCCAGCTTCCTACACTTCTGCTTCAATTACCAGCTCTTTCTCAGAGGTCAGAATTAAATCTAGGAGAGAAGTTCCTTGTGTTTCTTTCTCTTCCTCTGCAAAATGAAATTATCAGCAAGACAAGGTCAAAAATATACTGTATGTTCTGCTTTTAGAGAAATGAGATTTCCAGTTGAAACTCAGTGGCTGGTAAGTTCCCACTACTGCTATGACTTGCAAATGTGTCAATTCTGTGATCTTTTTAGGAACATATTAATCAGAGCTCCATCTTATTTAGCTGAGGCTATTATATTCACTTATGTTATGCCAGGTACTTTCCAAACCATTTAACAGTGGATGGAACTTCAATCATCAATATGACAATGTTTAGGACCCACTCCAAGGGATGCACCCAAAGACTATAACTTGAATCTCTGATTATACTTGAGTCAGAGTGTTTTTTGAATGCCACTGCTGATGAAAAAAAATTAATGATATTTGTTGAAGATGATGAGAGACTTTATTTAGGAACATCATGAATATATGGAGACCACTGCGATGGAATTTCACAAGGAGAGAGATTGGGCTCAACTCTGAACACAGGATGGGCAAGTGGGAATTTATAGCCAAGGAGCACAGTGGGGATCAGTGGATGAAAAATTACTGAGACGAAACATCCAGGGTAAGGGTGGGAGGGTCCAGCTAAAATGACCTAACCGGGTTCTTGCTGAAGACAGGCCAGGGTGATCAGACATCCGCTGGGGGGGATAGTGGAGCATGAGGAACCTGATCAGTTATGAGCGGTGGAGGGTTCTGGTTAAACTGACTTAGCACGGTTCTTGCTAAAACTAGGTTTTATAAGGTGGTGCACCAGAGAAAGAGACTGAGTAAAGTTTGATCAAAGTAATGTATTTTTGCCACAAGTAGCGAAAGGGGGTGGGTGGGAATAGCACAGAGTAGGGATCAAGGGCCTGGATTTGGAGTCAGACATACTTGATTTTGAGTCCCAGTGTTCTATGTATTAGGAAAACAGAAACCAAACAAGTACCTTTAACAGAAAAGAATTTAACAGAGAGAATTGGTTAAATGGGTATCGGAGATGCAAAAAGGTAAAGAAGGAAAAAAAAAAAAAAAGAGGACACTGAGGCACCAGAGGGATAATAACTTTAGGAAGCAGCATCTTCCCTAGGGCTAGGGGACCAAGAGAAGAAGATGAGGGTATCAGAACCTCGAAGCTCAGAGCAGGGCCCTTTATAATTGGGACCCAGACCTCTGGGAAAGGGGTGCCCATTGACTACTGCTGGTATTTGTGAGGTGCTGGTCTGGGAATGTGGAAAGTTACTGCTGCTGAGGTCAAAACCACAGCTGGGGTGAGGCTGACCATACCAGGAAGCAAACAGGAAGAAGCAGTCCCTACTCCCTTGCCCAGCCTTACAGTCTCCTGGCAGCATGCCAACAGAGCACCTATGACGAAGCAGAAATGCGGTGTGCAGAGTCCCAGACTCAGCACCTCGGAGAAGATTGGTTTTGAAACAGAAAGAGATCACCTAGTAACCGGGATAATGGCCTTCAGGACTTAGAGAAGCTCTCTTAGCCTCAATTCCTCTACCTGTGTAACGGGAGGAAATGCCTCCCTTCCAGGTTTTGGTAAGGATAAATGAATGGTGACTATAGATTGCCCGGCAAGTGCATCAACAGCAGCTCTACATGTATGTTCCTGACACCCCATCTTCAGCCTCAATCCAGCAGCCAGAGGGTAACCAGGAAAGGGAGAAAGAAAGATGGTAAAGAGGGAAGAAGAGAGGAGATGAGAGAAAGAAGGGGCAGGGGGAGGGGGAGAACGGAAGGCAAGTGAGATGCACCCCAGGCTTGTGTAGCCCAGTCTAGGGGGAGATTTTACACCACCGGAGGGGAGGGCTGAGGCTCTGCGGACCATCCCTGGTCTTCTTGGGCAGGCTTTTCCCATTTGGAACAGATTACGTGCTCCAGGTGCTTTTCATGACTCCTGGGTGTTGTTATGATTTCTGCAAAATCAAGGGAACTAATAAGGGTAGTTGGAGGTATGTGACCATTTTCTAAAATGTGAAGGCCCAGTGGCTTGGCAAAGGATGACAGCAGGAGGTCTTAATGAGTTAGACAAGACATTAATCCCGGCTTGTTTCTCCTTTTAACTGTTTTTTTTTTTTTTTCCTTGTGTGTCTTTGGCTGGCTCTAACAGCTGTTCCAACTGTGTAATTAAGTCATTTCTAAAAGAGCTGAGCAGCTGGGTCAGTACTATACGTTCCAGTGATCATTGGCTGTCAGGCTCAAGCTTAAATTAATATTCTAAACAGTTATTGAATTTCTGCTGCCCCATCTTCATGGAAACCAGCAAGTGGGATGAGACTGCTATTCCGGCTTCTACTTCTATCAACAAATTCAAGGAGGGATAAAATCCAGAGCCAGCCTGCTATGTCCAACAATATTTCTTAGACTAGCTGTTGATGTGAAAAGTAGATAAGACTAAATTTAGTCTGAGGCATTGGAAATGTGGCTGTTCACTGTAGGCTGACAGGACAATCATCACTCCACCACGCTGAGCTGTCTCTCTTTGCCTCGTGGCCTCATTTCCTTCCTGGATAATAAACATAAATTCCTTACAATGCAAAAGGGTTACTTTCTGGAGGTGCAAATTGAAATTTGCTAGCTGTATAAACTTATGAAATTAGTTTTGCTGGTGGAAGAAATCTTAATTAAAGGACTACTTTGAAATAATGGACGGTAATAAAATATTTTTTGTTATGTTCACCTTGGCACCAGCCACATTCATTTAATGATCTACTTTTCTTATTTAACGGATGGCATTAGATTAGCTTTCCCAACAGTTTCATTTCCAAAAAGTTAATAAAGTCAAAAGCTAAGTATATATAGTAGATCATTAGGTTTTCTGCTTAGAACAACCAATATTTGGGGTGCCTGGGTGGCTCAGTCGGTTAAGCGTCCAACTTCAGCTCAGGTCATGATCTTGCGGTTCATGGGTTTGAGCCCCGTGTCAAGCTCTGTGTTGACAGTTCAGAGCCTGGAGCCTGTGTCAGATTCTGTGTCTCCCTCTCTCTGCTCGTGCTCTCTGTGTCTCTCAACAATAAACAAATGTAAAAAAATAAATAAATAAAAAGAACCGCCAATATTCCATAGTTCTTGATTCTGCTTTGTGTTTTGGAACAAGATGAGATTTATTAGAAAAACTAGTCCCTCTTTTTATACTAAATGCTCTATACTAGGAAATCATTTTAATGATCAGAATTGCAGAGGAAACAGCATCTCCTCCAAATAAGTAAATTGCCCAAATATCAGGTGTTTTTTGTGACTTTTCGTAAAAAGAATTGAATGAAAATAATAGATTTAATGTATGAGAATCAAAATTTGGGAATGTAAAAATTGATGTGTCACAACCCAGTCTTACCAGGGAGCCAGGGACAGGGTTTTAAGCATTTACTCAAGGCAGTAACAGGAGTAAAATTTAACTTTTTATAAAATCATTTTGTTTGCTTGTTTTCTTTTAATTTTTTTAATGTTTGTTTTTTTGAGAGAGAGAGACAGACAGAACACGAGACAGGGAGGAACAGAGAGAGAGGGAGACACAGAATCTGAAGCAGGCTCCAGGCTCCGAGCTGTCAGCACAGAGCCTGACATGGGACTCGAACCCACAAACCGCAAGATCATGACCTGAGCTGAAGTTGGATGCTTAACCGACTAAGCCACCCAGGCGCCCCTTGTTTGCTTGTTTTAAGGTGGGACTATACCCACTTCTCTTCCATCAGGCTTCTTAAGGAAAGAGCACAGGATTTGGGTTCAAAGGCCTTGGTTTGCTAGTCAACAGGGACTAGATTTACAATTCCTGCCTGAAACAACCAAAAAGCAAAACAAAATAAAACAAAACTCCAAAAAAAGAAACAATGATCTTCAAAAATTTGAACACTGGGGAACAAAGGATTGTTACTCTTGAGACGTGATAAAAAGTGAAGTGAGTCTTACAATCTGTGTAAAGTCAGTGCTATCCTACATAAAATCTCAGATGTTTTTCTTGTAGAAATCAAAAAGCTGATTCTGAAATATGTATGGAAATGCAAAACAACAAGAATAGTCAAAATAACTTTGAAAAAGAAGAGCAAATTTGGAGGACTTATACTACCTGATTTCAAGACTAATCATAAAGCTGTAGTAATCAGACAGTATGGTATTGGCCTAAAGATAAACAAATAGGTCAGTGGGATGGAATGGAGATTGGAGAAACGGGGTTACATATATCTGACATGCAATTGACAATCAAAAAAGGTGCAAAGAAAACTCAACAGAGAAAGGACAGTCTTTTCTATAAATGATGCTGAAAAAATTGGCTATGCATTTGCAAAAAAACAAACAAATAAGAAATTCAGCACACTCTCACATCATGTAAAAATTAACCAAAATGGATCAGAGGCTCAAATCATAGAACTTCTAGAACACATAGGAAAAAAAAAAGAATCTTTGTGATCTGGGGTTAGGCAGGCTTCTTAAATATGATCCATAAAAGACAAATTTTATAAATTTGACCTCATCAAAATTTAAAAGGTCCACTCTTCAAGAGACACGAAGAAGAGAACGAAAAGACAATCTACAGAGTGAGAAAACTATCTGAAAAATCACATCTGATACCCAAAATATTTAAAGAACTCTCAAACCTCAATAATTAGCAAATAACCTAAGTTTTAAAATGGGCAAAAGATTAGAATAGACACTTCACTAAAGAAGATGTATGAATGGCTAATAAGCACATGAAAAGATACTTACAGTCATTAGTCATGGAGGAAATGCAAATTAAGACCGCAACGAGATCTCACTACATGTGAGAATATATAAAATGGAAAAGACTGACCATAGCAAGTGTTGGCAAAGATGTGGATAAATGAACTCTCATACACTACTGGTATGTAAAACATATAACCACTTTGGAAAACAGTTTAGCTGTTTCTTAAAAGTTAAAGTTTTTTTTTAAAGTTAAATAAAGTTAAACTTTATTTCTTAAAGTTATATGATGTACCTATCATATAACCCAGATATTCCATTTCTAGCTATTAACCTAAAAGAAATGAAAGCCTATGTCCACGGCAAGGACTTGTACATTAATGTTTATAACAGCTTTATTCATAATAAACCCGAAACAGAAATAATCCAAATTTCCATCAAAGAATGGATAAATTGTGGTATATCCATCCAAAGGGATATATGTCAACTATAAAAAATGAACCACGGATGCACACAACATTAATGAATCTCAGGATAAGTGAGATGAAGCCAGACAAAAAAAAATGTGCACACTGTATGTTTCTATTTATATAAAATGGTATAAAATGAAAACCATAGTAACGGAAGGCAGATCAAAGTTTGCCTGGAGATGGTAGCATAGGGGTGGACAGGAAGGTGGGGTGGGGCAGGGGAAGGACGTCTAAAATGGCTGAGGGAATTTATGGGGCTGATATGGTCATTATCCTGATTATTGTGATGGTTTCACCATTTTATACATATCAAAACTTACCACATTTTACTTTAAATATGTGCAGTTTGCTGTAGTTCAGTTACACTTCAATAAAGTTATGTTTAAAAAGGCCTATGTTGGGGCATCTGGGTGGCTCAGTTGGTTAAGCGTGACACTTGGGCTCAGGTCATCGTCTCGCAGTTTGTAAGTTTGAGCCCCACATTGGGCTCTGTGCTGACAGCTCGGAGCCTGGAGCCTGCTTCAGATTCTGTGTTTCCCTCTCTCTCTGCCCCTCCCCTGCTCCCTCTCTCTCTCATTCTCTCTCAAAAATGAATAAATATTAAAAAATTTTTGAATAAATAAAATAAAAATAAAAAAATGAAAAGGCCTATGTTCGAGTCATAGTTACGTGATCTCGAACGAGTTTCTTGAACAAGTGTACCTGAATTCCCTTTGGCGTCAAAGGAAGGCAGTAATAACAAGCATGTCACAGAGGTGAGAACCTGTAATGACAGCCCTTGCTTGGAAAAGTACTACATCGATGTCGGGTACAGCATCTTGTCCTCCCTGTAAAGAACCTGATTTTACAATTAATCCCTCAGACAGTGTTCTCTCTCCAGGCTGTATCTTTTATCTTCAGAAATCAAAGGACATGATTTTTGAAGCAGAGGTAGTTCAATCTCTTAAAATGCCTTTATAAACCAAGTCCGACGAGGAGAAATGAGAACACACAGGAGATTAAAAAGCAACAGCATAGCATGTGTAGCACTCAAGTGGAAATCACACTTGCCCGATCATCAATGCGCACAAGAAATTCAAACCATCTGGCCTAGGTGTGAGCCACCCCCCCTCCAACTCTCCCACATTCACATGACAAAAAAGTATAACAATTAAATAAATAAATAAACAGGCAAACAAATAAATAAATAACAAAGATCATATGCTTTGGAGTCAGACTTCAGATCAGATCCTGACTCGTCACTCACTGAGTCTGTGATTTGGACAGCTCACTCACTCTTGCTGAGTCTCAGTTTCCTCACTTCTAGACCCATTACCTGTGTGGCTGGCTATGAGGAAGAAACATGAAAAATACCTTGGACAGCACCTGGCACAGGGGAGGTGCTCAGTAAAAGTTTAACAGACTAGACAGTGGTAGATCTTGAGTAGCAATCTCCTGGCCCCAGTTCAATACTCCTTCCACTATCCTCTGCTGCTAGTTTCCTTTGCTACTCTGTAGCAGAGGGGTAATCAGATATCAGGAGTCTTAGCTCTCAGTCTGGCTTGTTACTGTGCAAGGTCATTTTTTTACACCACCATGAATCGGAATTCATTTATTAATTAGGGAAAAGGGCACCTAGAGATAAAATCATATTAGTTGCAGGAAAAAAATCCCTTTGGCCCCTCGTCCAATGCCATTAATTACCAGCTCAGTTCCCAGTGTCTCTCTACTGAAGCATTCTCTGACTGCTACCGCCCCTCTGAGCCACAACCCTTTCAAGAGCTTTACACCAGGTAGCCCTGGTGCTGGACTGCAAAGGATGTTCTTCAGGTGCATAATTGCTGCTGTGGCAGCTCTCAACCACTAGATGGCACACAACTCTCTCCTTTCAGATGAGAAAAGCTAGCGAAGCCGTGGAAGGAAGTCTGAAACCAGGCATATTTCAAATTGGGTGAAAATGCATTTATTTTAAAGAGTTGCCCCCTTCGCTTTCAAATATGGCCAGGACAAACCAAAGAGCATGGAAGGAGATCATGCTAAGGCCTGAGAGACGACGGGAGAAGGGAGGCTGCGTTGGGGGGGGGGACCCAGAAGGGTTGGCAGAAGAGAGGGTGTGTCTTGTTGGTGTTTGCACCTGGTCTTGTTGCCTCCCTCCCTGCTCATATGCTGGCCAGAGCTCCTAACTCCAATATGGGTTATAGGGTTCCCTGTCCCTGACTGAGGGTCTACTTGAGCCTTGACGAGACGTCAAGGTTCCTGAATTCCTCTTCTACTCCCATAAAGATATGTGTTCCTTACCTCTTTTCCCATAATGGCAAGGACATGGTTTTTACATTTTCCCGCATGTTCTCTGCTGCTGAGCAGCCACTCCAGGTAGAACTTGTTGTTGTTACGCCAGTACAGGGATACACGAGTCTATTTTATCCTGTATTTCACCTGAATACACCCAGGCCCGGGCAGCAGTGGTCCTGCCCCTCCTACCAGCCACAGCTCCCTGCAGCCCCCTGCTGAGAGGGTCACCATCTTCCTTCCTTGTCCTTCCTCCTCCCTCAGACTCCACCAGCTGGCAAAAGGCGTATTATGGAACCCAAAGCATTTGTAATACCTCCCCCAGGAGCTCATAAATCTCACTTGCAAAGAAGAGAACATTGCCATTGCCTAAAGTAATTCAAAGCCCTGCACTTAAATCTGGTGTCATCATCTTTCCTATCACATCTTGAGGGAACGTGGTACGGACATACAGACAAATAATTGCAACATAAACCTGAGGGAGTGAGGAGGGCAGGTTAGAGATGATCGCCAAAGCCGAGTGAGTGGGAATTACCTAGTCCCTAGGCTGAGGAGAGGGGCTGGAATGAGGAAACATGTTCTCCTTGGACACAACGGCATGCAGGCTGGAGGTAAGGAATGGCAAATGCAAGCAACAGGCACAGGCAGTATTGTTGTGCTAGAGAGTGAAATGCAGACAGTCACTGAGGAAGCAGCCCCTGCGATAGGCACTTGCTAGATAGAGGGCCTCTTGTGCCAGAGGGAAAGGCTAGGCCTCTGGCTCTAAGTGGTGAACTGAACCACCGAAGAGTTTGATAAGGACAGTTTATATTCTATTTTTTAATTAAAATTTTTTCGTGTTTATTTATTTTGAGAGAAAAAGAAAGAGAGAGAGAGCGCAGGGAAGAGGCAGAGAGAGAGGGAGAGAGAGAGAATCCCAAGCAGGATGTGCCCCCGATGTGGGGCTCGATCTCACGAACGATGAGATCATGATTTGAGCCGAAATCAAGAGTCAAATGCTTAAGCGACTGAGCCACCCAGGCACCCCACAACAGTTTATATTTCAAATAAGCTGCTCTTCCCCTAAGATGAAGGACAGATTTAGGAAAGATATTCCTGTGTCCTGGGAAACCAGTCGGGATGCTATTGCAGTAATTCAAGCAGGAGATGATGTGACCTGAACTAGGACAGTGGTGAAGGCAGAGAGGAGCATTGAGAAGGTCCGTATAAGAGGACCCCGTCAACCAACTGAACGTGAGGGACCAGGGCAGACCCCTAAGTGTCCAGCTTACAAGAGTAAGGAGATGTGGGATCAAGAGGGAGAGCTGATTTGGAAGGAAGGTGATAAAATAGGACGTGTGCATGTTGAATCTGAAGTGCTCAGAGGACATCCAGCTGGAGATGACCAGCAGGCAGGTGCAGCCGAAACCCGATCAAGGGCCTGGGCCAGCAATATTTATTTGGGAGACAGCAACAGATGAGTGTGGTTAAAACCAGGACAGTGGATGACCTTGTTCTGGCATGGAGTGAAGAGGAAGAAAAGCAGAGGGTCAAGGAGTGGGTCAGTGCTGATTCCTTTACCATTGACATTGAGGGGATAAGTAGCAAAAGAGAAGCTACTGGAAAGAGAAATCCAAAGGGAGACAGAGAAGAAATGGCCGGGAGGTGTAAGTGGGAGCAGGAAAGTGCTTTGCCATAGACTCCAAATGATTAGAAGGAAGGAGTCAGTGCATTCAGTGCAGCGGAGAGGCCCAGCAAGGTGAGGAGTGTGGACTCTCCACACTGCCTGGAGACGGGGAGGCTGCAGAAGGCTGGTGGCAGCAGACTGGAGAGCCAAGGGAGCTTGAGAAAGCGGAGACGGCGAGGGCAGATTCCCTTCTGGGCGCACTGGCTGAGAAGGGGAGGAGAGAGGTGGGCGATGGGGTGGTGGCCCTGGGGTGGGGGCCTAGCAGGGCTGAACTGAATATAAGGCAATGAAGCTTCTGTTACTTGCTTGATTTTAAAGTACAGGCATTTATTTTTTACCTTGTCTTTTGAAATCATTATAGATTCACAGGAAGTTGCAAAAACAGTACAGAGAGATTCTACGTGTCCATCACCCAGCTTCACCCAATAGTAACAGCTTACTTTGCTGTCATATATATTATCAAAACCAGGAAATTGACATTGCTAAAACCTATAGACCTTCAACAGTTTTTACATGCACTTATGTGTGCATGAACAGTTCTGTGCAACTTTACCATCAGTATAGATTTGTGCCACCACCACCGCAATCAAATACAGAACTGTTCCAGCACCACAAAGGACTCCCTCAAATTATCTAACCTCTGGTGACCATGAATCACTGTAATTGTCATTTTGAAAATATTAAAGGAATGCCATTACATAGTATTAACACTTAGAGACTGTCTTCTGTCACTCAGTCTAATGTCCTTGAGACCATCAATGTTGTTGCAGTTATCAAGAGTTTGTTTCTTTTTATTACGGGGTAGCATGTGTCATACGGGAATATCACCCTTAGTTCAGCCATTTACTTCTTTGAAAGGCATTTGGGGTGTTTTCGGTTTGGGGTTATTAAGGATAAAAGCTGCTGTGAACATTGTATAGAAGTACAGGAGACATTTTTGTGATACTAGCTTACATTTCTCTGAAATATTTGCCATATTTGTATCGTATGTTAAGTGTATGTGTAGTTTTATAAGAAACATCAAACTATCTTCCAAAAGACTATACCATTTTGCGCTTTCAATAGCAATTTATGAGTGATCCAATTTTTCCATATTCTCACCAGCACTTGGTATTGTCAGTATTTTTCGTGTTAGCATTTCTTTTTTTAATTTTTTTTAACGTTCATTTATTTTTGAAACAGAGAGAGACAGAGCATGAACAGGGGAGGGTCAGAGAGAGGGAGACACAGAATCTGAAACAGGCTCCAGGCTCTGAGCTGTCAGCACAGAGCCCGATGCGGGGCTTGAACTCACTGACCGCGAGATCATGACCTGAGCCGAAGTGGGCCGCTTAAGCGATTGAGCCACCCAGGCGCCCCTCGTGTTAGCATTTCTAATAGGTGTAGGATATAGGAAGCTTTTGTCTGTGTTGTGTTTTGTTTGTTTGAAGGTTTTTTAGCAAAGGTGAGCCTTCGGCACGTCTGTGGGTGGAGGGGAAGCAATGAGCAGCGATAATGGATCGGAGGTCCAGGACAAAGGAGATGAGCGGATGTAGTTCGGAGAAGAAGGAAGAGGCGGGGCGGGATGAGCTTGGACAGCAGGATGTGAGCCTTACTTCTGACACCACAGGAAAGAATGTCAGGATGGCTAAGTGGGTAGAGATAAGCTGTAAGTGAGAGGGTGAAGAGTTGACTCTAAGCAACACGGCAGATGAGACAAGATTACAGGTGGAAGGCCCTGGAGAACATTGTCACCTGGTGGGTAGCAGCGTAGGCTCTGGAGTTGCGCTGATCTGGACTCCAATACCAGCTCCCCCAGCTCTCACCAGCTATGTGACCTCGGGCACACTACCCGATGTCCCCAAGTACTTGGTGTCCTCATTCATAAAACGGGGCAGTAACAGGCCCTCTCTTATAGGACTACTGAGAGAACTGAGTAGGGTTCTCTGCACCCTACCAGTGTAGAGTGGCAATGATGATGGTCACGCAGCAAATCAAAGAACTAAATACGCCAGAGAAGTTCATGGTCCAAACAGTTTGATAATTCGGGGTTTCTCTGCCTTTCTACTGCTTCTCACAAACTAAAAATAACTTGAGGGTAGGCAGCATATGTCTTCCTTTTCTTTGTTTCCTAAGTATCCAGTTCAATTCATTCCTCCTAGAGGGCTCTCAGTAAAATGCTTTAGGTGATGGAATAAATGGGTGGCAGTCATCCGGGCAACAGCTCAGACTCCTGACTCTCAGGCTGCGTTCTCCTTCCACCACACCACCCCTCCTGGTGGGGCTCTCACTTCTGTGGTTGCTACCCCCAACACACTAATCTCTCTCTGTGATCACCAGACGAATAATGAGTCCTTGAACTGGGCTCTAGATCAGTTCTGAAAATGCAAAACTCTATTATTATACACGATTAAAGTCAAGTGACCATTTGTGTTGGTTACAAATTACCTAGTATGAAAAACGAAAAAGGAAAGACAGATTGTTGGACAGGCTTCTTTGAAAATTCCCGTTTTTTTTGTTTTAAGTTTATTTATTTTGAGAGAAAGAGAGTATGAGCAGGGGAGGAGCGAAGAGAGAGGAAGAGAGAGAAAACCCAAGCAGGCTCTGCGCTGTGCGGAGCATGGGGTGGGGGGGAGGGGGGGCACTCCAACTCACAAACTCGTGAGGTCATGATGTGAGCCGAAATCAAGAGTCCCACGTTTCACTGACTGAGCCACCCAGGCGCCCCTTGAATTACCTGTTTTTAGGATCACTTGCATCCTGGGAGGGCTTTAACTTCAGAAAGTTCAACAGGTTCAATGTCCGAGGGTTGAGTAGACCCAGCTCGCTGGGTTGCATCCTCAGTGGGTTCAGGTGCGCAGACAGGTGATGGCCGAGTGCGGTCTAGGCCAAGGAGAGAAAGGCCGCGGCCCGAATATAGCCGCACCCATGCACACCTGTGTCGAGTTACTTGTTTTCAACCTTCGTCCCCACCCCAACCTTCAAAAAAAATAATGTCTTTTAAAAACACCCAACTTCCTGTCCATCTCTCTCTCTTCCCCCCCCCCCCCCCGGCTCCTCCCTCGGATGAGATACATAGAAATGCAGCTAAAATGCCGCCTGCAGGCGTTCAGGCGAGAGGGGCTCCGACAAAACGCGTAAGCAATGGAGGCAAACCAAAGAAGTTGGAAAATCCACAAACTACAGATCACCCCCTCCTCACAACGTTCCAGTCTTGGCAACAGAGGCTCCGCCGGCGGAGGTGGAATTTAACTTTTCCCGGGACTCTCTACAGCCCCAAAGCACTGGGTCCTGCCCAGCAAACCACTCGCTCTGGCCACCAGGGGTCAGGCTGCGGCCGGGACACCCCCGGGCTGAGCTCCGCCCCCCGCTGTCCCCCAGGCCCCGCCCGCGTCCCGGAGAGCTCACCCACACTGGGCCCAGCGCGCCCAGCCCTGGCCTGTGGGATTCCTTTCCCGTTTGTCACAGAGGCTGCCTGGGGTTGAGTTAGGTCCGCGAGGGAATCGTGCCCTCATCTCCATTTAAGTTTGAGAACCACTCACCTAAGGATCACGTGGGGCGGGGGAGGGGGGCGGAGGCGGCGCTTATTCTGGGTCCTGCTTGTGGAGGCAGACTCGGTAGGAGGGTTTGGGCCCCAGAATCTGCGTTTTACGCAAACTCTTTTGAGTAGTTCTGACGCGGGTGGTGCAGGGCCACACTTTGACAAGACGCTGCTTTAAGCGATTATTCAAACGAGGGCAATCCCTAAGTGGAGGGATTTGGCTCTGTGCCTTGCCCTGGACTTAAGTAGGCAGGTGGGATGAGGCATCAGATGTGTGGTCTCTGGCCACTTGAATAAACACCCAAGGTGAGGGGCGCCTGGGTGGCTCAGCCTGTTGGGCGTCTGACTTTGGCCAGGGTCATGATCTCGCGGTTGGTGAGTTTGAGCCCTGCGTGGGGCTCTGTCCTGACAGCTGGGAGCCTGAAGCCTGTTTGGGATTCTGTGTCTCCCCCCACCCCCCCTTCCTCTGCCTGCGCGCTCTCTCTTAAAAATAAATAAATAAACATTAAGCACACACACACACACACACACACACACCACCCAAGGTGGGATGAAGGAGGGTGAGGATGAAGGAAAATTCTTACTCCCTGGTGCCAGATGAAGACCACCACTGCCGCTGGCTCTTGCCCTCTCCTGATGTCCTTCATGGTCTGTGTTCCTTCTAATTTCCGGGCACCGGTTTCCTTGTTTCATCCCCTTTGATGTGCCTCCCTCCTCCTCATTGCTCAGCAAAAGCATCCTGGATTAGAGGCAGCCAAGCTCTCTGCTCAGGAAACTGTGTGTTGTCCTCACCTGGTGCTAAGATACAATTTGCTCCTGGAGCACCCTGATGTCCTAACTGCTTTGCAGGGCGGAGTGGGGGATGAAATACAGCATCAAATATGCTCATCCATGGTAAGATGCAGCCCAGTTCCAGAAATCATAAAAAAATATATATATATGTTTTAGAATTGAGAGAAGTTTCTCTCTTCTTCTCATCATCTGATGTTACTGTATTCATTCAACTCAGATTCACAGAGTACCTTCTGTGCCAAGAAGTTGCTCCAAGCGCTGTGGGAGAGTTAAGCCAGATACATAGTGTGGTTGCCCTCACACGGCTGAAAATGAAAGAATAATAAATGAATTAGTGAATCAGAGTTGGAGGTTGTGACCGGTGCCATTAAAGAAATAAATAGTATTATGTGGCAGAAATGCCATGGAGCGACCCATTTCAGCTGGGTGTTCAGGGAACTTTCTGCGGAGGGGTCAAGGAATTGAGGTTGAAATGAGAAGGACTTGAGGTAGAATATTCCAGGTAGAGAGTACTTTCTTGCGGTTCCAGCTAAGCTCACCCGGCAGCTTGGCCCATGGTGGCAGAATTTCAACTCATTGCTTAACATGTTTTGACCACATGTTTTGAGTCACATGATGCTAGTTCATCAGGATGCAGCTGTGAGCAAGAATGCCGTGGTTTCTGCCCTCCTAACGCTGATAAGTTGGTGCAATTTTTATTTATTTGTTTATTTATTTTGAGAAAGAGCTTGAGAGAGCAGGGGAGGGGCAGAGCGAGAGGGAGAGAGAGAGAATTCCAAGCAGGCTCCATGCTCAACGCAGAGCGTGGGCTCGATCTCAAACTGTGAGATTATGACCTGAGCCGAAATCAAGAGTTGAATGCTTGATTGACTATGCTACCCAGGCGCCCCTAACCTGGTGTAATTTTTTTAATTTTTTTTTTTTGAGAGAGATTATGTGAGCGGGGGCGGGGCAGAGAGAGAGGGGCAGAGAGAGAGGGGGACAGAGGATCTGAAGCAGGCTTTGGGTTAACAGCAGAGACCCCAATGTGGGGCTCAAACTCATGAACTGCAAGATCAGATACTCAACTAACTGAGCCACTCAGGTGCCCCACCTGGTGTAATTTTTAAAGATAAGGTTCTGCTGATGTTCAGTTTCTACATTTACCACTTATCTTCTTCATCATAGAAAATCTATTTTAGTTTGGGACAGTGTGGCCCTTCTGGGGAGGCCTTTGTGACTACAAATACCAAAACCCGATGGGAAAACCATCTGTTGGAGGTCTCCAAGAA
This sequence comes from Herpailurus yagouaroundi, assembly GCF_014898765.1. Taxonomy (NCBI): domain Eukaryota; kingdom Metazoa; phylum Chordata; class Mammalia; order Carnivora; family Felidae; genus Herpailurus; species Herpailurus yagouaroundi. The sequence continues at coordinate 28,490,466 of NW_024412396.1, read as the reverse complement.
ACTGAATACAATGTCCGGTGACTCATATTAAAGAAAGAAAAGCCACGGATCACAACCCGCCCATTTTGGGGGGGAAGAAAGCTTTTCTTTGCTCTCTAGCATTCCCTTCATACCATCCCATCTCACCAGTTCTGGGTGAGAAGAAGAAATGGGTTCCCAAAGTAGAGCTCATATCTTCTATAACTGAATTCAGCCCATTCAGGCATTGTCATTTTGGGAGCCATCTATTGGAGCTGAGCAAAAGTACAATGGCCACGCCTGCCCAGACTTCTCAGACCTCAGAGGGGAAAGAACTCTTTGCCTTTGAATCCCTCAGTTGCCTTTTTGAGTTTCTGACTGAAGATAAGTGTTGGGATAAAAGTAGCAACAATCAATAGCAGAGCTTTGTTCCCACCCTTCCCAGGAAGCCCTGACTTCTCCTACAGCATGAATTGGTAACTGACAGGTGCTGCCAACCCCCTGGCAAAAAACAGATTTTTACCTCTGGGTTTCAGAAAGTTCCTGCTGCTTCTGAATTGCTAATAAGGAAGAAGAGAAAGCTGAAGTAGGGAGAGGACTGCCCCGAGGCCACAGGCAGGCCAGGCTTGGTCTGGAACTGGCACAGCGGGGCTTGTGGGGGTGGCCGTGGTGGAGGAATGAGTGGGAGAAACAGAATCCTGGGCCTTAAAACGCCTGCAGGTTCTGATCAGCTGGTGTGCTGCGAGGCCTGGAAATAAATCTATCTTAAAAAAAAAAAAAAGTCTTTGGAGCTTCTGAAAATCATTCAGGTTTGTAAACACTTGAACTAGGGGATAGACTGATCAACAATCTCCTGCTTATCATTGTCTCCCATCCAGACAGGCTCCGTGTCTCCACCCACTCCCTCCGAATACAAGACCTCTGGTTCCATCTTCTGCCCCACTTTTTGTCTTAGCCCCCTGAGACTGGAGGCTGAAACCTGAGTCAGCCCCAAGCCCATGCCAGGTGGAGGAATTGCCTTGGTCCGTTTCAGTAAAGGCTTTGAGTTACCAGACACCCATCTGCTGGCTGTTCTCACCAAGGAAACGGCAGCCAGATCACTTTCACTGGGCATCAACCCCACATGTCCCAGTGTGCAGGGAGGAAGGGAGATTCGTCCCACCTTCTGGCGCTTTCACTACAAACAGCTCCCATGTGGCTGCCCAAAGCCTTTTGCATTAATAGGCCAACACCTCCCAGAATAGCCTGCAAGGCGTTATCAGGAAGAGCCCATACCCAAAGGAAAAGACTCCCTCTTCCATTCTACCTCCTGGGCTCACATCCATACCGTGTTCATTGGAGATAAACTTAACAGCCCGTTCCTCAAAATGAAGACTGACGGCCACCACACTTGCTTCCATTTGCTGATTCTTTTCTCTTTAGGGTCTCTGGGAACCCAGGGTTCTGTGCTAGTGACTGAAATAACTTTTTAAATTCTTAAAAAGAATTTTAAAAAATTTTAAGTTAATAAGTCTACATTATTTGAAAGTGCTATCATGCCTCTAACAAAAAATAACAGTTTCCTCTTCCCTCCCCAGATGCTAACACTTTCAGTTCTTAAGGTGGTTCTAGAAGTAAAGTATTTACCTCCATATTTGAAAGTAACATTCTCACAAATATTTGTACACTGCTTTTTCAATTTGGAATGTTCTCTGTCAACTTCTTGTTATGAAAGATGAGAAGATACCACTTGTCTACACATTCACTCTCTCTTCTAATACTGAAGGTTCTCTGGTCCTATCCAACAGAGCTTAAACAGCAAGCCTTTAAATATTGAAAGAAAAGGGCGGTTCAGTACTATACCCAGCAAAAATCTCTTTCAAAAACAAAAACGAAATAAAAAAATAAAAAATGGAAATCTTTCAGGCAAAAAGAAAATACCAGATGAAACACTTTATCTGCACAAAGAATGAAGAGTCCTAGAAATGGTATATATGTGGGTAAAGATAAAACACAATTTTTTTCGTATTTTAAATCTCTTTAAAAAATAACTGACCATTTTAAGCAAAAATAAGAACAATGTATTATGAAGTTTATAACATACGTAAAAAGTCAAATGTACTGCAATAACAAAAAGACCCGTATAAATTTCTTATACTATATTTGAAGTGGTGTAATATTATTTTTTTAAGTTTATTTTTGAGAGAGAGAGAGAGCATGAGTGGGGAAGGGGCAGAGAGAGAGAGAGAGAGGGAGATACAGAATCCAAAGCAGGCTCCAACGGTCCGAGCCATGAGCACAGATCCCGATGTGAGGCTCGAACCCATGAACCATGAGATCATGACCAGAGCTGAAGTCGACGCTTAATTAACTCAGCCACCCAGGCACCCCTGACATAGTGTAATATCATTTGAAGGTGGATTATGATAGCTTAATGGTGTATACCATAAACTTTAAAGAGACTATTAAAAATAAACAAAGAGGCATAGGAGAGAAAATGAAATAAAAATCACGAAGCCCAAAGAAGGCAAAGGGGAAAAAAAAAAGAAGGAAGAATAGGACAAGTGAAAGCAAAGAGAACATTGGAACATTTAAACCCAATCATATCAATAATCAATTAAGTGCAAAATTGACCAGAGACATTTACAAGGAATAGCCTAGAATTTTTTTTTGAAATACAGACCCAATGAGAACACGTTCACTTTTCCAGATGCAGAAAACACCACAGAATTCCTGTTATTAATGGTAGTGATGACGAATTGGCAAATGTTTTCTACAAAGGCCAAACAGTAATATTGAGGCTTTGCAGGCTCTATGGCTCTGCTGATAGCTACTTCTCTCTGCCCTTGTAGCCTGAAAGTGGGCCTAGATGATAGGTCAGCAAAGTGCTAGCCGAGTGCCGCTGAGGAGGGAGAGAAACCAGTGCTTGCTGTCTCCATTTGCTCTCCCTCTCCTGCTTCTTCCCGCTCTGTGCAGCTCTTTTCTGGGACTCAGCCCTGTGAACTCTAGCTACCTTGGCCTCCTCAAATTCCCACCCTGTTGTCTCAATTCTGGGAGACCACTGGGGTCTGCTTGGTTCCTCCTCCTTAACTGAGGCCTGGAAACCCTCTCTAGGCCGTGAGCTGCAGCAGCGATAACTTTTTGTTTGTCCTTCTGGGGCTTCCTCTACCGCGCTATGGTAGAAGGTTTAAACATTTTTTCATACATATTTTTTCTCTTTTTAAAGTTGTTTAAGGTGAGAGGGTAGCACTGCTCCTATTACTCCATCATGGTTACGATGTTTCATCGTTGGGATTTTGATTGAAATTGATGGGAAAAAATGATATAATTGAGTCTTTCCTTTTAGGAACATGGGGTATTAATTTAGGCCTCTTTTATTTATTTATTTTTTTTTTATAAATTTCTTTTCAACATTTATTTATTTATTTTTGGGACAGAGAGAGACAGAGCATGAACGGGGGAGGGGCAGAGAGAGAGGGAGACACAGAATCGGAAACAGGCTCCAGGCTCCGAGCCATCCGCCCAGAGCCCGACGCGGGGCTCGAACTCCCGGACCGCGAGATCGTGACCTGGCTGAAGTCAGACGCTTAACCGACTGCGCCACCCAGGCGCCCCTAGGCCTCTTTTAAATTTCCCAGGTAGCTTTCGTGGTCTTCCACACTCACGTTGCTGTTGCCTTTAAAGGCCCCGATAGAGTCTCCTTTGCTTCTCTCTTAGCATCTTATTTATACCCTGTAGCAATGCAGGGACAGAGTTTCAATAAGACCCTGGGGCTTCTGCTTCTTCCCACCTGTAGATCAGAAGAAGGTCTGTGACTTGATCTTAGGGGTTGGCTTCGTTCCAGCTGACTCTCATGATGGCAGAGCAGGATTGAGCAGCTCTGGACCGGGGCCTGGGCTGGGGATGGGAAAACCCTAGAAACATCCCTCGTGGAACCGCAAGGCAGAAACTGGCTTAGAGCTGCTTCGTTTTGGCATAGCTTACCTGAAGCCTTTTTCTACTTTTAGCTACAGTTGGGCATGGATGTACCCTGAGACGTAAAACCTGAAGATTGAATTATTGGTCTACTGGGAGTGCTATCTTCTGTATCTGGTTGTCGGGTCACTCCATCTATCTTATTTATACTCTGGGCCTCTTTGTTGGCGGTTACTAATGCACAGGAAAAAATCATCTCTAATAATATCTCTGGGATAAACAGGCATTTGTGGGCTAGTTAGGGAACTTGGCGACGTTGTGTTCTAAATACCAAACAACCAATTTAGAAGCAAACTTGGAACATAATTCCTTTCTAAGTTGGGAACTATCTGTTTTTATAAAATCCATCTCTCGCCATAATAACAGTAATAAAGTGAGGAGACCTTCACAGACTAGGGTTCACACCAGATGGGTAAACACCCATCGTAAGTAATGAGTTGGTTAATTATAGCTGTGCCCTGTTTATAGACCTTCGATTAATCTCTTGAGTGTACATAACTCCATCACCCACAATGTCTCATAGCATTTGAGGAGGACTTTCCAGAGGTCAGGCTCCTCCATTAATTCAAAATGAATGTGTTAAGAATCAAAGAGCTAGGTGGAATTTAGCTTACTTCTTTCCATTATTCTCAGTAGCGATCAACTCATACAAAGCATCAGAGGAATGACAAGGCAAATGAAAGTGGCAGGGAGGAGATTTGGAAGTATTTTACTGTACTCACATAACCTCCACTCTCATACTTAGCAAAATAGTTATGTGTAAGTAACGCCCAGCTCTCTAGAATGTGGGTGTATTCAGACTTCCTGGGATGATGAGTTCAGTGCCTTGCCTGAACGTTGGTCCACTCTCTGACCTCTTTATCAGTAAAAACATTATCATTCTCACAAAATGCAATATGCTGGGACACTCTGGAGACCCAATGCACCTCAAGTGTGGATCATGCTAGTTCAGAGCAAGTAGTCTGCTTGGTCTGTATTGCTCGGGCTCACTGTAGACGAGTGGGTGCACATTAGCTAGCCTCCCTTGCTGAACTTTTCCTAGTACCGTATGCCCACCCAGACCAAACAAATGACAAGCTCTGGTCTGGGCCCTAGGCATCGCTGTTTTAAATTCTCCAGGTCAGTCTTCTGTGCAGCCCAGCTTGAAAACCTATAGACTAGAGTAGTTGTGGCCATTGTGCCAATTTTTAACATTGGAAGCATCCGTGCAGAGTAGATTGTAATTCATTCTATAAAGCAGTAGTGAGCTTTCTGGTCTTCCCAGGGACGTTGCCAAGTATGGAAACTTGCCTATTTCTCCAGTATTTAGCTTAGAACGTAATGTGTGTGTGTGGGTGAGAGGGAGACGTGAGATGGGGGGGGGGGGGGGGAGAGAGAGAGAGAGAGAGAGAGAGGTGTGAGGGAGGCATAGCTACATAAGTTTCGAATCTTTCTTCTCCCTGCTGCCACATCCTTGTTCAGATCGTCATCTCTCCAGTCCTGCTCCCCTGTCCCTATCTTCTACTGGCACTGATCCCATTATTTCTCTCACATAATGTCTCTCAAACATGTCTCTTTCCGTTTATAACCCCCTTCAATGGCTCCCTGTCCAGAAAACAAAACAAAACAAAACAAAACAAACAACTCAGTGTCCTCCTCTGGGCACCCAGAGCCTTTCACGACTAGTCTGGAGAGAGTCATTATTCAAGCCTAAAGGCCCCTGAATGAGCACTGTCATCCATGGCTTCTAACCTTTGCGTGGACAGTTTGTACCTCACCCCCATCTACCAGAAGGCCCCCTTCAAGGCTCTTCTATGTTCTTCCCACCTCCCACTCCCTATTACCACCCCCCAGGTCTCCACTGCTTCTGTACCAGAGTACTACCCAAATAATGCTTCTATAGGTCTGGCATAGGGGTGCTTTAAAAAGGTGGGCAGGGGTGCTTGGGTGGTCAGTCGGTTACGCATCTGACCTCGGCTCTGGTGGATGGTTGAGTTGAAGCCTCACATCAGAGCTCTGGGCTGACTGCATGGGGCCTGCTTGGAATTCTTTCTCTCTCTCTCTGCCTCTCCCCTGCTCATGCACTGTCTCAAAATAATTTTTTTTTCTTTTTAGAAGTGTGCAGGGACGCCTGGGTGGCTTAGTCGGTGAAGCATCGGACTTCAGCTCAGGTCTTGTGGTTCATGAGTTCAAGCACCACGTCGGGCTCTGCGTGGACAGCTCAGAGGCTGGAGCCTGCTTCGGATTCCGTGTCTCTCTCTCTCTCTCTCTGCCCTCCCCTGCTTGTACTCTCTCAAAAATAAATGAAGCATTAAAAACAATTTTAAAAACAGTGTGCAAATAAATGTCATTTATCACATTATCCAAATTGTAAGTCTGTCTTCCCTATCAGATTCTGAGCTTTCTCTGAGTGTAATGGATAACGTGGTATGTGTAGTAGAAAAAGCAAAGCTTTTGGACATGGATTTGGGCTTAAAACTCTGCTGTTTACAAACTGTAGGATCTTGGGGAAGTTTAACCATTTCCTCAGCTGTAACATGAGTTGACTACTTGAAGGGCTGTGAAGGTTAGACTTGACGTGTGTAATGGCAGATACAGAGCAGGTGACCAGAAATGTTCTTTTCCTTGGCTCCAATTTACTCACAATTTACCAGATACGCTGCAAAATTCATGAGTTTACCCCTCAGCAGAAAGCTTTTGTTTTGGACTGTAGGCTTCCGAATGGCCACATGGCTCAATTCTACACAAGTTAAAGGCTGGTTAGAAGATCGGAAAACACCCACCCTCCTTTCTCCCACCTTAGTGATCAGGGGCATGTTATAACTATTACGTTATTAATCCCCCAAATAGTCCTTGGAATTATTAATCTCACGAGAGCCAAGAAAACTGGAGTAACGAGAAGATAATGGACGTTCTTTCACAAGGACAGCCAGGCTTTTCGGTGCTTTCGACGCCTGTCTACTGACCGCCAGCTCCGGCCTCTCCCCCTGATGCCGCTTTGCTCTCACGCCCAGCCTTGCGATAGGCATGCTTTTAAATGTAACCACTTACTTTTTTAAAATTAAAACACGCCAATGATGATTATTTTGAGGGAAAAGTTAAAGTAGTCATTTTAATTTAAAAAAATAAAATATTGTATCTTATCGAGTGCTTTTAGCCCCACAGCTCAGGCCTGCACAGCGGCTGGCTGCCACTGCCTCTCTGAGCTTCGGTTCCTTCGTCTCTAGGTCGAGAATGAGAACAGACCCCGCCGTATGCAAACACGAGGATGAAGGAGTTAATATGCGAACTCCTCACACACGCAGAGCAGGAGCAGGGGCAGCTCAGTCCCCACCAGCTTCGCCACGGGGGGCTCCGGGCTCAGAATCCTACCACCGCAGACCCTTACATGTTCCTCAACATGGCCTATTATAAGAAAGAAGAACATAAAGAAAACATTCACTCTTTAATGCTTCTTGCTTAATTGAGAACTCTTAAAAAAAAAAACAAAAACCCGGCACTTTAAAGACAAATAAAAAGTAACTTTATTGACTGCTAATCTTACCATGAAATGCCTATAAGAAATCATTACAAAATAATGCAGTTTTCTTTTACACACTTTTGGTATCTTCCTGATATGATGATCCTTTCACAGAAAGGATTATTTACAGTTTATGTAGATATAAAGCTCATTGTTGCAAATACAAATGTCGCTGTATCGAGGCAGTATATACCAACTGGTATACCAACTAGCGATGATATTAACAAATGCAGAATAAATAACAGCTTCATACGTTTCTTTTCCTTTTTTATTTTTTAAAACAATTTCCAAATACAAAACGTAGATAACCAAAATGGATTTTCATATACATATATATAATTCTGCCACAAATAGAGGATCAAAAAGCAAAAATGCTCCTTAGCATGTTTCATTTTTGAAAACCCACAAGACTATGCATAAACCCAATTAGAAAGAGGGTGTGCAAAACCACCAATAATGCTGGCAGAACCCTGAAGACCTGATTCTGGCTGAAGCACAGAGAAACTAAAGCGCTACATACTGAATTAAATATGCTTTTGCCTCGATGTTGCAAGAAACGCTAAGAGCTAGGGAAACGCACCACATTATGATCTGGGCCCTTGAGAGTTAAACTTCCTAGGATTTGTCCCTTAAGCATCTATAAGAAATGGTGGACTATTTAACGACATACTCATAAGTGAAGCTGTCATTAGATGATCCTTCTACCCTTTCATACAGAAGACTGAGACACTTGTACATTCTGGTATCTGAAAACTTTGGTTCTTTTAAAACTTTTGATAAAAACAAAATAATCGCATGACTACAAAACTCTATAGAACTTCTGTTCCTTTTTCCAAGTGTCGGGTTGAACTGATTCGATTGGGATTGCAGTGTCCACACTGGCCTGCCCCATCCGCACGCAGGCGTCCGAGCACAGCACAGGTGAGGCTTGTCCACACTCCCCTTATGTTCATAATACTGACTCCCGCCCCTGGGGAACACTGCATGTTCTGCTGTACCCTAAATCGATTTCTTTGTTACCTGAAAACTTAATTTTGTATAAAAATATGACTGTTTCTCTAGAAAATAATATATAGTTTTTTTTTTTTTAAGAAAACCTGGCAGATAGAAAAAATGGTGTATCAAAATATGGTAAACAAATGTCGTTAAATACGAAATCATTACAAACATCTCATAGAAAGACATTGTGCTAAAGTTCTCTCCTGAAGTGTGAACAACATTGTTTCTGTACACCTAAAGGTTGATCAATTCACTCTCCTGACGAGGTTTCATTATATATCCTAATAGCAGTGGCAGTAACTATTAAAACTGGTCCTTTCTCAAACACTGACATTTTCTGTATACCTTAACTTCAAAATTAAGAAAAAGACACCCTCTGGAGCAGTGGTTTTAAACCCTGTAGCATATTAGCTCCATCTGGAGAGCTTTAAAGGAAAAGGCAATTCCACCTGGACCTCACTGCAACAGACTGATTTTATTGGTCTGAAGTGGGATCCAGACAGTGTTATTGTTTTTAAAGCTCCCCAAATAATTCTAGTGTGCAACCAGGGTTGAGAATCATGGCAAAAGACACACGGGAAAACAGTTGTTCTTAACTCTGCATATATTAACTGATTGTCTGTAGGTATCATTCATTCAGTGACACCTCCTCCACATTAAACAAGAATGACTATGTACACAAAACAGTCATGGAAGCCAAAATGAAGCGTTAGTAAGCTGTAAACACATATAAACACGTACAATCTCAGGTATTTATATATGTATAACATATATGTATAGTTAGGGTGTTTTGCTTAAGCAGAAACAAGCATTACTACAATTTGTTGTTGATTTAAAAACAAAACAAAACAAAACACCAAGCACAAACATTTTCTAAGACGTTTCCATAGCTTTAACAGAAACTGGTTTTACAAACTCTACAAAACGCATGAAGATGTGAACACAACTGATGAGTTACTCGGACGAGAAACTAGCTGGGTCCCAGAGCTTTCGCGAAGAGCAGGAGGAGGACAGGGCACTGCCCAGGCATGAAGGAGTCACAAGGCATCACAGCACACATAGCCTTCTGGTTATTGCTTCATTCATGTCTTCTTGGCCCCGGGCTGCATTTCTGTTATGTACATATCTTTGGCTTGCTAGAACTACAAGATTTTGACCACTTCATTAGTGTTCACTTTGGGACAGCCCCAGCGAGGCGGCAATGGCTATGTATCAGGCAATGGTTTCTCCCTTAACAGGAGAGACTCTCCTTTCTCTCCTCCCTCAAACCACGTGCATGAGGGAGTCACACACACACACACACACACACACACACACACACACATTTACAAGCAAACAAATCAATCTAATAACCTCTTTCACATGATAAAAAATGTGATGTCGTATGATCAAACTGAAAAACAAAACGAGGGACAAACACACCACAATTCAATATTCTGAAGGCTTGGTAACCAGTAAAGCACGTTTCCTTCCAAAGGGTCATGAACTTCTGGGCACTTGTCTTGCTGTACCTTCTCTGCAGTTCTTTTCTCTCTGTGTAATACTTAAAGTGCAATTGTCCCAAGGCTTTTATTTCCATTGCAAATATCATAAAGAAAGAGCTATGTGGTGGGGTGAAGAAAATATGGCACGATACTTAAAGAGAGAACCCGTGGCTTCTCCGGCCTCCAGCAGACAGCAGGCTGCCTGTGTGGCTAGCTACACGCAGACGTACTTTATACAACAAACTCTGGAACTTCGTCATGAGTGAGATCCAGAGAAAAGTACTTGCTGGTTCTTTTGACTGGAAAAGCATCTTGGATGTTGACACACTGCTGAGCCAAGCAGCTGTTGCAGTAGAGGCCTTCCTCATCCAGTTCGTGGCCACACCCGAAAGTGTAGCTCTGAGCAGTGTCTTGACATAGACCTGCAATGCGCAGGAAGTCTTTCTGGTAAAGCCTGATGTCATCAAGGCTCAAGCTGTGTCGATCGGTGGAGGTCTTTGGTTTTCGACATATGGTCTGCAAAATAAAGTAAGGTTAAAACCACGTCAAGAGGATGACTAAAGTGACAGGTCAGCGCTATTTTGCCCTTGTAAAGAGCGACACTGCAAAATCATAGAAGGTTATGGAATCCTTATGTGTTACCAAGTGATTTCCGGTCTGAGGTCCTGCGGGGAAAACAGCACCACTACCAACAGTCAGAGTGGCTGACATTCACTGAGCTCTGATTATGTGCAAGGCTCTCACCTAAACACGATATTATGTATTTACTTGTTTACTCTTCCCATCTGCCCTATGAGCCCAGTGCTATTATTCTCCCCATTTTACAGATGAATAATCCAAGGCAAAGGAAGTAAACGCAACAGAAGCCTGTCTCTAGCATCTCGGAAGTCAAGAAAATGTCTTAAAAGGAGGCTAGATACGTACAGATATAGTTTCTTTTCTTTTTTCTTTCTACTAGAATATGACAATCAACATATTCTATACAGTAATACTTTCATGCTGAGCTCTATTATTATTTTCATAAGAAATGCGGAAATGAGCCAATTACTCAAGGAATACAATTTGAAGAACGGTTTTTTGGGGTTTTTTTTTTTGGTTTTTTTAAAGCTAGAGTTCTTGGATAGAAAAATAATACAAAGTACGGAAAGGTTGAGAGGCAAGAGGCAGCTCCCAAACACTGTAGGAGGTGCTGTGCCAAATACTCCACACAGCGGGCAACAGACTTACAGAACTCATTATCCCCAGAAGTGGTACTGGCTGAAAACATAAATAGGTTAAAAAATGGCTCAGATAATTACATGAACGAAAGATGCTTAATGGGTTATTTATGGAAACAGGGCACTGTACCTCTCAGCTTTCGCTGCTGAACACCACAAAAGCCAACCTCGTTAGAATAAGAGATCACTTTTTGCTAAAGGCAAAAGCACCAGGAAGAGAGAACAGGGTCTGAACCCAAAACCAGTTTATTTGGAAGTATCACATCCGAGCACTCCCTGAAGAAGGTCCCCTGGACCCACACGGCTTCCCAGGTGCCAACGGGCTTTCCCACACAGAATTCACTAGGTCACCCTCACGAATCCACACAGCAGGCACGCAAACGCGCTTCCCATTTTGCAGGCGTGGAATCTGATCCTCAGCTGTGCACCACAAGCACTTACGTACAGGAAGATCTAACACCGGGTGACAGAACCGGGTGCAAACCCGGGCAGTGGACCCTGGGATTTGTAATCATCATGCTACACATACTGCTTTAGAAATTATTCACTGGAGTATTCAAAAAAATATGTCATAAAACATCATGTGCACATAGAAATGAAAAAGAAAACAGGGAAGAGAGAAGCACACACAGAAAGCAAAAAAGACACAAAACCCAAAAAAGACAGAGATGGACCAAGAAAGAGAGTCATAAAGGAGAGAGAAAGAGAATACACAGGAAATAGAGGTGAGTATATCAGCTGTGGAATAGATCCAGACGCTACAACCATGAATTTCAGAGTATTTTATCTTCTGATATTTTAATAGTCTAGCAAGTGATCACAGGTTATCAAACAGTCTCACTCAGCATACTTTGAAAACGCAATCTGAACGGAATAATCAGCGTGGAAACGTTTCTGCCATAACACGCCTGACAAGAAAATTATTCTCTCAGTTGTTGAGGTTCACACACACAACCTGAAGTCTGAAGTTACACACTTCCCACCTCTATAAAGTGGGAAACAAAATATATAATTTATCCAAATGAAAATCAACTCAGAGATGAATGGAACTAGCAAACACAATGGTTATCAACTGAGGATAAAGCTAGAATGTACCTAAGAAGAATCACTGCCTTATGGTTCTTAATTTTTGCTCATTTATATAAATATAAATGTTAAGTTCCAATTTAACATTTTCTGTAACTTCAGTGCACAACTTAAACATTTTGATTCCTTCTGTACCTGTGGAAGAGAGTCCGTACTCTGGCCACGAAGCTTCACAACTGTTTCTGAGGAGCTAGAGGTGGAAGAACCAATTTCTTTCACAATCAACCCTGAAGTAAAACACAGAAAAACAACAACAATGAAGACTTCCTTATTCGTACTTTTTGCCACCTATCTGACACATGCTACCACCAAGACTGAAAGGTCAAGTATTAACCGTTCCTGAAAAATCTCACTGTGACTCATCCGTGGTAGACAACCAGCCTAGGACACATCCCATCTCCTGTCTCACAGTAAATAGGGGGGAGAGGGATAAATGTGGGATCAGCGTACAGGAAGGAGTTTAGAGTCTGCCTTTTCTAAGGTGAACTACAACTTCTAATTAAGCTATTTATGATGAAATTAGTAACAAAAACAAAGACCGTAGATGTAAAGCAGTCTCCCTCCTAAAGCTAAACTGTGACATGGCCGTCTAGGTTTGGGTCCCTTTAGATGGACGGTTAAAGTGTAGTGTGGGGCTTGACCTCCAGAGTCACACGGATCTGAGCCGGAAGCAGGCCCAGAAAAGTAACTAACTGTGTATGCTGGCCAGTGACTTAGCCCCCCTATGTTTCGGTCTCATCTTATAAAGTGGGCCTGACAGCAGTGTCTATCCAACAGAGTTTAATGACGACTGACGAGTAAATGCATGGAAAGGGCGAGGTACAGGGCCTGCACACGGGACACACCCAGCTCAGAGCTCCTCGGGCTGACAGGGGCCCTGTGGCACTTGCCTCCTACAACAAATCCTGCTGGGGAGAGGCCACGAGTGGGAGGCCACCCTAAGCATTCAGTTCTAGATCTCTGAGAGTGACAGGGCCCTAAATCACCCTAGTGCCCAGGAGGCACCTCCTAATATTTTGGAAACAGAAATCCAGGGCTGAAACTTCCCTCTGTGGCTCTAGCATGTTGAGTGAAGCACCAGGAAAAAATGTTTCGTAAGATAAAACTGCTAACAAGAATTGGATATGGAAGTGGAGATCACTGACATTTTTCTTGCAAATAGATGAAGCAGGTCAGTCAAACCCCAGATTCTTAAGGCCAAATGGCTTCTCAGATAAAGCGCATTCTCACCTTATAAAAAAGGGACCTGGAGTGCAATGTGATTTTTATTTAGCTACTTGCTGATAACCTCAGAAATGGCCTTTTGTGTTTTATCCCTTAACTCTTTAGAAATGACGTCTAACGATTCAGTGACGAGTCTATACCTTGTATATATTAAGTGTTTCATATTTTGTTCAATTGAAACATGGAAGGAGGACATTCTTGGTTTACATGTAGACAGTTTAAAAGCCTTCAGGTGGGTACTTATGTTTTGGGGGTTGGTACAGACTGCTTTAGTAGGGGGTCTTTCTTGAGAATATCTTTATCTTTTAAAAAGCTTTAAACTTTTAACAAATCCTCAGAGGATGACGTGGACTGGTGTCCTTGGTTGGCACTTGGCATGGGTCCTTCTGGACTTCCTGGTATATGTGTCCTTGGCCACCATGTCTGTAAATTATGTGCTCCCAAACCCAAACTCCGCATTAGACAAGTCAGCAGCAAGTCTGGTGCTGAGAACACTAACTTGACTTGTACCAAACTTCCATCCCTATTCAATCTCAGCTCCATGCTTGAGAAATAATGTTTAAATGCTCAAATTGTAGGGGCACCTGGGTGGCTCAGTCAGTTAAGCATCCAATTTCAGCTCAGTTCATGATCTCATGGTTTGAGTTCGAGCCCCGCATTGGGCTCTGTGCTGACAGCCCAAAGCCTGGAGCCTGCTTCGGATTCTGTGTCTCCCTCTCTCTCTGCCCCTCCCCTGCTCGCGCTGTCTGTCTCTCTCTCTCTCTCTCTCAAAAATAAATAAATGTTAACAAAAAAAGTAAATGCTCAAATTGTAGAGAATTTGGAAGAGAAGGATGATGCGAGGAAGAAAATAAGCTCGTCACAACCCCATCATCCAGAGAAAGGCTATTAATATTTTTATGTATTTTTTCATATACATATATACATTTTTGTAATTTGAGATCATCCTGATTATACAATTTGTGCTGTTTTTCTTACCTATCTTTCTTATATTATTAAATATTCTTTAAAAGTGTCATTAGTTAATGGCTGTACGATATTTCACTATATGGACAGCATATAACTGCTCATTGTTAACCATTCAGGTTCTTTTTCAATAAATAACATTTCAAAAAGCATTTTTTTTTTTTTGTATAGAAACCTCTTTAAACAGCCACCCTATTTATTTAAATTTTATTTCTATTTAAAATTACAAAATCTTATCATAAAAATTAAACATAGAAATATATAAATAAAAAGCCAAAGTCTGTTTCCCTCGTCTCCCCTCCTCCCGTGGACACTTTGGTGTATATGGTTTGGACAGTTTTCTTTCCACAAAAATACACATGCACATATCGAGTGAGAGCATGATATCCATGTACATATAATGTGCATAAAATTGTAAATTTATATTTAATACATGTGTTAAAATGTATTTGTGAGGGAAGACATCTATGTGAGAAAGTAAATGGGCAAAGAAACGGGGGTAAAGTTTGGTTTGAGAACTCTAAGCCTGAAGCATGACCAGAGCAAGCAGCCTGACGAATCTGCGTTTGCTTAGGCAGAGCGGTTCTCTGTAACCACTGGCAGGTCTATTCCCCGCAGAGCATCTGGAGGCCATGCTTCTGCTAGGTGAGCAGAGGAAATTCTCCAATAAAAGGAGCCTTGTGCTCTTACAGATTCAATGCCAGGATGAGGGGACCATGTGTACTGTGGTCTTGTTTCTCTCTCATTCCCAGCACCTGTTGCATGGGTGAGGGTCACTTATCAGGGACCGTGGGTCTTGACACAGCAATGGCAGGTCACCCCAGTTGTAAACAGGGTCTTTCACTCAAAGCTCAAAGCGGCTGACTAGTAAGTACCTGGGCCATTTCGACTTCACTCCTAAGGTATGTTTTTTAGACAGAACGGAGACCAATTCATAAAATGTGGCGAGAGCAGTTAGGAGTGACTGAGGTTTAAAAACAAAACCTGGGGCGCCTGGGTGGCTCAGTCGGTTAAGCGTCTGACTTTGGCTCAGGTCATGATCTCGTGGTTCGGGAGTTCGAGCCCTGCGTCGGGCTCTGTGCTGACAGCTCGGAGCCTGGAGCTTGCTTTGGATTCTGTGTCTCCTTCTCTCTCCGGCCCTTCCCCTCTAGAGCTCTGTTTCTCTCTCTCTCTCAAAAATAAATAAACATTAAAAAAAATTGAAAACAAAACCCATACTGTGGTTTTTGGCAGTAATATTGAAGGGTAATATCTTTTATTTGATAGAAATAGATTATTATATATCGTATTATATAATCCCATAATAGGTTTACAGTGAATGCAAGTGTCCTAGTAGAGTTAATCAAATACAGAATATAATAGGAATGCCTTTTTACACCAACATTTTTTGACACTTTTTCCTCCATACTCCCATATCCACTCTGATCTAGTTGGGGAAAAGCAATACAAACCAAACTCGGAGACCTGACTTCCGTTTCTAGCCACATAAGCGTCTGTCCCCCTCATCTATGGGTTTTCTCATCTGTAAAAAGGAGGTCTCCGAGGTCCCTTCTAGATGTATTCTAGGATTCTCTGATTATCATTTGTAATAGCAAAACAAAACAACAGCAACAAAGAGAAAACTGTGTTTTACCACTTTGTGCTGAGCACAGGGGAGAGGATGCTAATTCCCCATCCTAGATGCTTCTCCCCTTCTGTTCTCTTTCTTCCTCACAAGGTACTCGACCCTGCAGTCTATGGCACTGACTTGGAAAGGTTCTGATTCCAGCCCTGTTTCTGATCGAGAGCCCCACCCTGACCCTTCTGTTTTCTGAGGCACCTGCTCCTCAGTCCAAGACCATCCGCTAGCTCAGGAGAACTTCCCACAAGAGCTCACCAGAGTGTCCATTCAGCTTCCGTGACATGAGCATGTCCTCGGTGATGTAGATGCACATGTCTGGGCTGACTTCCAGAGACTCTTCATTCATCTGTTCGAGGTCCCTGGGGTCATCAACCAACATCTCTATTTCTGACACAGAAGAAGAAAAAGACGTTTAGTGACACGAAGGGAAATGGATGCCAGCATTCGTAGCCACACTTTGCGGGAGGCTCTGTAATTATTCAGATTTTAAAATACATTTGCTAATGAGAATCTACAATAGGAAACTCTAGGACAGTTCTCAACCAGATGTATTTGCCCTCTTTTTCACAGGGTTGCTGTGTTACCTACATGTCTTCTAATGCCACGATTGAACTGTGTTATTCTTTCCTCTGTGAGAAAGAAGGAAAGAGCTATACCACCTTGCTGAGATGACAAAGGGCAACTGAGACTGATGGGCCACATGCCTAAGCCAGAGCAGACTGCTGTCACCTGCACAAGGAGTAGTTCACGAAGCTCCCCATTTCCAGACCTGCCTGCCTGCAGGGCATTCAGCTGACTTCACTAGAGATCCACATGAATTCTACGGTCAGCAAGCAAATGGGCTGCCGTTTTCCTTAATGAAGTCGCTACCCTTTCCCCAAACCCGAATGCTATAGCACTTGAGGCATAAAAATAATAAAAAAGATGCCCACATACGTTAAGTTTGGCTGAGACAGTCTGGTTTGTCTCTCCTTAACAGAGTTAAGCATCCAGGTGCTTTCTTTTACATTCCCAGAGTTCTGGCTGCATAGGAGGAATTGAAGAAATACTAAATAACCAATGGCCCGGGCTCAAGTCTTGTTGTTGTTGTTTTTTTTTTTTTTCCTCTGCAAAGTTTAAGACATTTCTGTTGCTATCACTGCGTCTCTGCTGTTGTCCTCACCGGTGCCTATTTAATCTGGGAACCAGAAATGCAGACGCGAGTGCTGCGGCACCGACCTCTCCTCTACTTGGGCTAAACCGCCAGGACTCAGCCTCCACTGGCGTCCAACCCTGTGGCGGCAAAGGATGGTGACCAGAGGGATGCTTTGTTCACCGACACGAGCAACTCCCCCAAATCACGGGGGAAGGTGCAGGACACCTGTCCATTACTACCCCCTGGCTGTGCCCTACACAGCAGTTCTCCAGAAGGGATGCTTGGGGAAAAAAAACCAGAAACAAGACGAGGCAAGAGGAAGAAGGGGGCGAGCGGCAGCGGCTCAGCGCTGCCAGCTTGGAAAGCCGCGGCGAGCGGCTTACCGTCGTCCTGCGAGTCCTCTTCCGGCCGGTCCTTGCCGCTGCTCTCCACCCCGGAGGTGTGGGAGCTGCCGTGGCTGGTCGTGGAGCTGCAGGTCTTCAGCTTGCGGTGGATGGCGCTGCCAGAGTAGCTGTCCTCCGGCCCTGCGTCTCGGGGCTTGGTGTCCGCCTCAATGCCCGACGTGTGCGAGCTGCCGTGGCTGGCGGTGGAGTGGCGGGACAGGCGCTTGTGCTTGGCGCTACCCGCGCTGCTGCCGCTGGCCCGGGACCGCTTCTCCAGCTGGTCCACGTCCAGGTCCAGGCTGTCGCTGATGTAGGACTCCCGGTACTGCTTCTTCTCTGCGCGGTGAGGAGCACATTCACGCAGGACGGCGGGCGGGGGGGAGGGCAGGGGAGGGGGAGACACGCCTGGTTAGCCTACAGGGCACATCAGGCTAAGAACGCATGCAAGTTCACACCCAGGATCTAGTTAAGCAGGATCACACCCAGGATCTAGGCGCCGTGAGGGTTCTGACCCGGGTGGGTGGGAGGGGGTCAATTTAGGAAGATGAGCAAAAAACCAGTACAACGGATTTGAGCGAGTACTGAGACTACTCAAAGGATTTTGACCCTTTAAAACTCGGAAAAGTGCCATTTGAAGTAGAGTCGCCAGACCACCTCTTGTCTGCAAGTTGTTATTGGTCCACAGCGATGTAAGCTCAGTAAGTGAGAATAAATACTTAGAGATTTTCAGAGCAACCTGACAGTGCCGTGACAGCCACTAAGGTGATTTTGTATTTTATAAAAGTATCAGTCCACGGTGGATGAGGAATGTTAAAAATCTGGTCCTTCCCCACAAATAGTTTCAGAAGCACTGCTATGGAAGACTGTTTGATAAATATAATTACACTAATTGCCAATGATTTCATTTATTCAATTTGGCCCATTCAGTAGCTCAGTTCTGACTGCTGAATATAATTTAAAATAAAACTATTCTTCTCTAAATTTCCTTCAAAGAGTTCTAACATTTAGTTTTTCATTAGTGAAAACTGCTTTTCTCCATTTGGGGTGTGAACTAGTGAGGTTTTACCATCTACTTAGAAAACACAGTCATCACTACTGGTTTGATGATTTATACCTATGTGGCCTCTGACTGACAAAACTCTTCTTTGATTTAACATGTCAGTGCCATTCTTTAACACCAAGACGCAATGTTAGAAAGTCCCTTTTATCAAATGCTAAAGCAACGATCACATTAAGGCACAAAGTTACAACTGAGTTGCAGGTATACAATACTTTTGTGTCTCAGGTCAGAACTGTAAAACAGAGAAATACTTTAGATTCTTTGTATTCTTAATACTGATGACAAATAACACATTAGAACAATGTTAAAGATGGAGAATGCATTTGAGGAATGTTAAATTGATATTATTTCAGAAATTGCTAACTTGTAGACTAATTGGGTTCTCAGAGGCCTGCTGATGAATTTAATTGTCTTGTTTCTTGGGTAAGTGAAATCACTTGCACTCCTGGTGTCTGAAGTATAATCTACACAGCTTCCTCAGGGAGGGAAGAAGCATTAGCAGAAAGAGAAGATGCGCTCTCCAGGATGCAAAATGCAAAAATGCTTGCAGAAGGCGATGTGTACGTTTTTGGGCTCCAGCCATTCATGTCAATTCTAGGGAATCAGGCTGCATCACAACAGCGAGAATGCACAGCCACACAGAAAGCAGACTGGGGCAGGACACCAGAGCCCAAAACACACATCTGAGACAGATGTGCATCATCTGAAATCCATGTTTTAGGGCTAGACTGGGTTATAAACATTCCTGTTTTCTGAAGACAACAGGGGTTGAGATGAAGACGGAGAGATAAAAGGGTTTGCAAAATTCTCATACAATTTCTATTCACTGTGGTTTCAAAATACTAGCCACGTGGCACTTGGAAAGGTGGAAAGTGAAAAAACAGTTTTCTAAAAAGTTCTTTAGGGTGCCAGAGTTCTAAGACAAGTGGGAATTGTGGCTCTAATAACTTAAAAGCTTTCTGCCTCTTTACAAATAGCCCTTTTACTCCCAACCCTTCCCAGCAGGTTGGGAGTCTATTACGGTTACTCTAGTAACAGAAGGCAAGCACTCGCCCAACTGTGGTCTACCTCACAGGAGCCTAGCGTAAATCTGCTTCGTGTCAGCGTGTCAGCACGGCCTTACTGTTCTATGTGGCTGGCCAGTGTTCCCTTCCCAGAGCTGTATCACAGACCTGGTACAAATAAAAAGTGTGATGAAGGAAATGCTGACGTGATTATGAAGTTTATTCTGAGACCTGGGAAATGCAACCTCTTAACTCCCTAGTAATCACCGGAGTCAACAGCACAGATTACCAATGTGTTGGTATTCTTTGGATTCCCTCTGTTGTAAAAGCCCAGAGACCACAGAGCTTTTCATATATTATTTTGGAACAGAATGCAGTGTGACCTCTTGGAATATGGCCTAAGAATAAGCTCCCACTGTTGAATAAAGTTGGGTTAAAAAAAAAAACTTTTGTTTTTAAACTTTTTTAATGACAAAGGCAATCTCCCCCTTCTAAATGCTATGGAATAATTCTTGTGATCATCTTCTACCATAAGATGCGAAAAGAGTATCTCAGACAAGATGGATCTAAATTAAATTTAAGAAAAATACACTCTCTTTCTGTGCTGTTTTTTTGCTAAGAAAAGGGCTTTATTGTAAAAGTGATGAAGACTTTAAGCGTGAGTGAAATAACTGGCATCAGGCCAAAACTGGCCCAGAGAAACTTAATTTTGGGTGTTCTTTAGACTCTGAGGGATCTCTAAGTAGAAGAAAAGAAGTATGTTTTCTTTAGAAGAAAAAAAAGATATCCGCCCAAATCTATCTACATTTACCCAAATAACAAATACAATCCACACCTTTATCATTCCTTCATTGCCCTAATCGCGAAAGCCCCCAAATGCACTTGATACTACTAGGCGTGGTAACAGACCAAACCCTGCCCTCTAAGAACTGAAAATTCTTTGTCATTTTACCTGAGAACCTATAGGGCTTCTGGAATTCATTCAGGCTCTAAAGGGCTCCCCTTACGGTCATCTAAGCAAGAATCTGCTAAAATGCTGGCAAAGCTGATGAGATAAAGAAACTTCTCAAGGCGCTATAAGCTGGCCATTTAGGAATGTGACCCATTTGGCACATGATGGGCTCTGCACATAAGTCACCTATTCTTACAAGTTCCCTTGGCGCTTCTGTCCCATCTCGAGTCCTCCTAATAATCATGTCAGCATTGGAGAGAGGTGCTTGTTATCGCAATGTGTCATCGTGGGGAAGAAGGGGCAGCCTGGCAGCAGAGGAAGCCCATACACCTGGTGGTTATACACCAGTTCTCTCCAAAGACAAGAAAGCAGTTTGGTGGCAGACCGTGCAAAATGATTCATGTTCTAATGGCTACTTAAGATGCAGTGGCATCCCCAAACTGGGTCTCATTTAGTTAGAGATAGGTTTTGAGAGAAATTGATTAGATGTGCAAGCTTCTTTCAGGTTTTTTCTTAACAGGACAAGTATTTGTGTTTCTGTGAGAAAGCTGGGGTCTGAGAGGTCGAAATCTGTTTCAGATAGGGACCTAAGGATATGAATCTGCATCCAAATGTTCATGCAGATATCCTAAATCTAATCCAATTGAATTATAAAAACTACCACAATGGGAATCTACAAAACAAATGGAAGACATTGAAATAGGCAGGGGCGCCTGGGTGGCTCAGAGCCTGGAGCCTGCTTCTCATTCTGTCTCTCTCTCTCTCTCTGCCATCTCCCAACTCATACTCTATCTCTCTGTCAAAAGTAAATAAACACTAAGGAAAAAAAATTTTTTTTAAAGAAATAGGCAAATGAGCACAGTAGCATTTTGGGGGATCAGAAGTTCGTGTGTGTTAAATGGAAAAACCCTGGGTGCCATGACTTAAGATGAAGGGCTAACCAGTAGAGTTGAAGCCTGCTCTTAGAGGCCCCAATCCCTGCCTTCCTCTTCCTTACCGTGACTCATTCTCCTTTTCAGGGGCCCCAAATGTATCTCAGCAAAGCCCCCACAGGACTGGCTGATATAATCCTCAAATGGAAACTTCTTTCAGGGCACTTAGGTGGCTCAGTTGGTTAAGTGTCGGACTCTTGTTTCAGGTCAGGTCATGATCTCACAGTTTGTGGGGTCGAGAACCGCGTTGGGCTCTGTGCTGTCAGCGTGGAAACTGCTTGGGATTCTCTCTCTCTCCTTCACTTTCTGCCTCTCCCCCGTTCTCCCTCTTTCTCTCAAAATAAATAAACATTAAAAAAAAGAAGAAGAAAACTTCTTTCTCCTTTGTCATTCCTGCTGACCCAGACCTGGGGTCCTCTCAGCAGTCAATAAGAGAGACTGGAGACATTTCTGTCTCCCACCTTTATTGTTACTTTAATCTAAGGAGTAATTGCACTGGAAAAAATTCCAGACTCCAAGGTGCTCGGAGTCGCAGATAAATCTTGCCCTGCATCTTTATGTGGTGGCTTTTTGCAAGGATTTTCAAAGCAAGTGTGGGGAAACGTTAAAGAGACTGTACTTGGGGATAGCTAAATGATAGCGATGACCTCAGGTATTTGGGACAGGTGCTGGGACGGTGGTGAGATGTGAGGCGGAACACGGCCCTGAATCTGGAGAGGCTCAGCCCTCGAATCCCATTTTGCAGGGCTCTAAAGCCCCAACTGATGGCAGCTACAGACTAAGGGGCCAGACGTGGCCAAGGCACCGTGTGTGCTTCTCCCGCCCAACACTCTGCCATACCTTCGTTCTCCTCCAGCTTCCGGATGTGGCGCAAGACAGGCTGCAGATTCATGTAGAGGCGGTGGCTGTTACTCAGGAGCTGGAGGAGGTGTCGGGAGCGCATGGGGCACCCTGTGTAGTAGATGAGCTTCCTGGCGGAGGGCAAGCCATCTGGCAAAATCTCAAATTTCTTACCCTGTGGAGCAAAAGCACGAGTCAGCTTTTGGAAGGTAAGTCTCTAATTTGCCAAGGTCCCCTTCATTTTTCTCTTTAGTAAGGAGACGTGCAGATTCAAAAAGAGACGTATAAAGCTGCATTCAAAATGCAGCGAGAGATAAATTGCTCTTTTCCTTTTCAAAAATGTCCCAGGACAAGGATTACCAAAAACTCAGGGAAGTGTCTAGCCAGGGTCATCCGGTCGACACCGACCGGGTATGATGGTGGAGGAGTATCTTTGGTTTCTCTGGCTAGTCAGGCCATTTATACAATGGAGAAGAGAAGGGCTCATCATGAAAGCATCTTCAAATGCAATTCCAACACCCTAATTCAGCAAACAAGATGACATTCTAGAAGCGTGATGCATTCAAATATTTGTTAAACACTAGGTACCAAACACTGTGCTAGTCACCAAGAAAACAACAGTGAATAGGACAGACGAGGTCGCTACCTTCACAGAAATACATTCTGGTGGGAGAGATGGCAAATAAACATATAAAATAACTATAGTTTGTGATAAACTCTGAGGAGGAAATAAACGAGGAGTTATAAGAGCAAACACTATAAATACCTTTTTAGGGTTAAGAAAATACGGAAAACTTCTTCAGCTGGATAAAAGAGGGAGGCTGGGTGGGGGGCACCTGGCTGGCTCAGTTGGTAGAACATGAAATTCGTGATCTCAGGATTGTTAAGTTCAAGCCCCACACTGGGTGTGTACGGTTCATTTAAAAAAAGGTGGGGGTGGGGTGGGAGGGGATAGGTGGAAGCTAGAGGGACAGCTCAAGGGATGAGACAGGAAAGAGAAAGGAAGAGATATAAGTACCGTTAAGTATTTCTATCAGAGATACCAGGAATCTCATTGTTTAAGTTTGGGATCATTAACATAAAGTTCATTAACATAAGCTGAGGGTGAGAGTTTGGCAGTTTTTTATAGTTATGGAAAACTGTAAGTTTATTTATTTTGAGAGAGAGGGAGCACACACGCATCTGAGCTAGGGAGGGGCAGAGAATGAGAGAAAGAATCCCAAGCAAGCAGGCTCTGCACTGTCAGCACAAAGCCTGGCCTGGGGCTGGACCTTACAAAACTGTGAGATCATGTGACCTGAGCTGAAATCAAGAGCTTAGCCAACGGAGCCATCCAGATGCCCCAGAAATGGAATTATCAATTCCTTCACCTTTCCTATGAATGAACAGGGCAGCAGGATTGCATAAGGAATACTGCGGACACAATGATTCTCAGCCAGAAGGGAGAAGTAAAGCAGAAAGAGGCATCTTCTAACCACACACTTAAAGTCAATAAAAAACAATATGGCTCTGTGTATCTCGGTTGGGAATGGATTTTTCACCTCTCGATTTTTCATTTTAAAGGAACCACCAGTGGATCCCAATGCTAGAATGGTAATAACTGACGCTGAATGAGCACTAGGCAGGTATTGACTCATTTAATCCTCAGAATCAGTCTATGGGGGAGGACCAATTATCTCCATTTGGGAACAAAGAAACCAATGCACAGAGGTTAAGTAACTTGCTCAAGGTCACACGACTGGGGCAGGACTGGGCTGGCTGTGAGAAGAATCATCTGGGAAGTTCATTAAAATAGATGCCTGGTCCTCAACCCACACCCTCTGAATCAAAACTCTCTTAGGGGAGGAGGATGAGGCCCAGAAATCTTTATCTTAAAACAACTCCTCAGATGAGACCGATGCAAAACTAGATTCAGGAACCACTGTGTCCAGGACCCTTAAGAGACTCAATTTCATAAATGCATTTTATGTCTACTCAATTTGGGACATGACTGGGGTAATGGGCTAATAATTTGCTCATTTTCATACAGCTCAGATCCTTTCACAAAGGGCCTAAATGAGAGAGACCAAGTGAGGAGGAAGCAGGTAGGGCCCCATTTGATGTATGAGTGAAGTGAAATCAGATTGAACTGGGCCCAAGTAATTAAAATAATGTAAAGTCAGGAACAGGTCTTTGACTTCACAGGGCAGTATGGAGTCAGAACGCAAATGCTCTTTGGCAATACAGCCCTTTATTTATATAGACCATGTTCTTTATTTGTGTATGTGTACAAATCCTTATCTTCCTCCTTTGTGTATTTTTTTCCAACAATTTCTGAACAAAGAAAAAAATATGGATTTTAATGACCACCAGATATACATATTATTAACTGTAATTCTTTGAACCCTGCCCCAAACCGGATAGAGCCGGCAAAGTAGAGAAACAGCTGGGAAAAATCATGAATTTGCTCTTATAACAAAAAAGAGGATACTATTCTCAATATTCTAAAAATAACACCATTTTTTTCCTGTTAAGAATTGTAGACCTTTCTTTATAATGATGAGTTTCAAAGAGTTAGATATTAATAGAAACATCTTTTTATATCACTCTTTATTCTTTGCTCAAAAGAAGTAACTTCCAAAAGAACTGGCCTACCCCCACGCCAAGAGTAATTTATCCTGTGATTATGGCTTTCCGTTTTCTGATCCCTCTGATGTAGGCTTTTGAAAATCATTCTCTTTGCTGAAGTCATCTTGCACATTCTCCCACTACATTTCTTCTGCAACTAGAATAACTTAGGATAGCACGGTGGGGACCAGACTCACAAATTAAATAAATAATTTCTTTTGCTGTCAAATTCCTTAATTTTAGATTCATGACCTATGAGTGGCAACGAATAGAGCACACACATAAGAATATAAGAAAGTGAGTTGTCTTCATTTTCAACTTTTTAAAAAAAATATCAGCTTTTGTGCCTGTCACAGCATTATTTTTAAAAACAAAACAGGGAACAACGAAAATCCACAAAAACAAACAACTGAGCAATTTTTCTTTAGTCAGTTACTTTAAACTTACCACAAATACCAACTTTCCAACATTTGTCCAGGGGAAATCATAAAGTAATTGTTTCTCTTCATCTAAATTCTGTGGAAAAAAATTTTAATGCATACAGAGTTACTGAGGAAACTGCCAGACACTTTAAAATGGCTCTAACTTCTCTCCCAGAAAACTAAAATACAGTAATTAAAATCTGAAAGAGATCCTCAACTCTCTTTGGAGATGTTCAGACAGTAATTAAAAGATTAGTGAGACAATTCTGTAGCTTTGGGTTCCTGAGTGACTGCATTAACTGGCCTTTCAAGGCAACCTTTTCCCTTTGAGCCTATCCATAAATTTAAATAAAAAATCCAAAAAGACTCAGGCATTGGAGAGATGAGATAAGGCACTCAGACTTTCATAATTGGATATTGTGCCTACATCAAGATAAGAGATTCTTATATTCTCCCTGGTCTCACAGAAAGAGGGATTCTCTCTTTCCTGTTGATGGCTGTGGTATAATACCATCCCACCTGCAAAAGCGTGACAGGGACAGGGGACAGGCTATATCGGAAAAGTGTAATGAAAATTAAAATACAGTGGTCTGCCACTGTATTAAGATGTCATTTTTTTTTTCTTTACACAGTTGTAACGCTCCAGAGGAGCATTATAATCAGGATATTTAAAATCAGTAACACACAAAGAAAAATGTTTGGATGTTAATGATCTGTTAGTGATGAACCTGAGCCAATCTTGGGCTTATTACTTTCTATTCTAGAGGACTTATTACTGTCAAGGTTTGGACTGTATCACTTCATTTATCCTACATCATCCCCATTTGTACTAGACAAATAGGAAGTAATGGCCAGTCGATGGCCAGAAATGAACCAGTGAACCTGTCCAAGGACCACACAGGTACACTGTCAACATGAGACATGGCGGATGCCACTTGACACTCATTTCTCATTTACTGACCTGAAAAATCTGTATTCCCCGCATGGTCAGTCCAAGCATCAGAGAAGCTTCAATTTCCCTTTTATCCTATAGAAATAAAATCATATGAAACAGTAGTGGGTTTTGTTTTTTTTTTTTTTTTGTACAATGGACAATTAAACACCAAAGGGAAAAAACAGGAGGAGAAATCTGATTAGAAAATTTTTGATTTAAAATAACTTCATTCAGGGGCATCTGGGTGGCTCAGTCCATTAAGGATCCGACTTCAGCTCAGGTCATGTTCTCACAGCTCCTGAGTTCGAGCCCCACATCAGGCTCTGTGCTAACAGCTCAGTGCCTGGAGCCTGCTTCGGATTCTGTGTCCCTCTCTCACTCTGCCCCTCCCCCTCTCGTGCTCTGTCTCTCTCTCAAGAATAAACATTAAAAACAAAATATAAATAACTTTGTTCATCTTTTTGCATCCCTAGCTTACCATAAGCTTTAAGAAAATCATGAGCACATACACATGAGCAAGGATATATTCTACTTTTTAAACCACTGAGATTTCAAAGGATTAGTGTTTTTACTATATTATATACACTTTCATATCTGACAATATTCTAAATACCGCCATCGCTGAAAACTCTAGTAAACAATACTATTTTTGCTGCTTGCTTATTTATTTATTTATTTATTTATTTATTTATTTATTTATTTATTATTAGTTCTCTTTCTTTTCCCAGATGTCAGAATCTTGAATCTAATATCATAGATATATTCTGAGATGCATTAGATTTTATAGGTTTCAAACTATGTAACTCTCCTGCCTCTGAAGCCAAAATCAGAGGCACGCCTAAATATTTAAGACTGTCATCCCATGAGGATAAAAAACTGTAAAAGCTTTATATTCAGTTTGTTTGGAAAGAAAATACTTATTTCTAAAAAGTTCAATTGTCACTTGCCAATATGATATACATTCTACCAGCTAAACTATAAAAAAATCAACTAAAATGAGTGTAGGGGACAAAAACCCCTGAAATGTTCTCTGAATTTTAAATGTACTCTGAAATATGACCACATCTTTGGAGTGCTCATATGTAATAATGGGATATAAGGTATGAAGTTCAAAATAGAAGATAAACAAAATCACAAAGTAACTAAATTATTTTCATTATGAAATTCCTCAATAAAAATAAATGAGTATGTTTAGTGCCAAGAATATGGGAAGAAATATTTTTAGAAAATGCATCCTCATCTGGTATAGTAAAGACAAGATATGGCCTATTTTCACTATTTGGGCTGTTTTCTCCAACTAATATGTTTTTACATCAAGAAAGGCACATACAGTATAGGTTCAGCAGGAGAAATCAATCTATCACTGTGAGTTTAGGTCAATTTCCTCTTCAAGGCTACTCTGATTGCTTCCTGAAATAAGATTGTGCTCATAAAAATGCTGGCTGTGCAGGCACAAGGCATGTACTACTGGGAGAGGGACACAGAAGTTTTTCCCCCCAGAATGTTTCCTATCCTCTGTCTACCTGATTTCCACTTTACGAGCAGTTTTAATGGCTGCCACTTGATTTCTCTAAAGAATGAAAACTCCGCCCATGAGGTAACAATATCTATTTCCCCACTTCATTCAGTTTCATTATTATTAATTATCTTGCTTTAAGAAGATAAGAGAGTCATTTCCTTTTTTTTAAATTTTTTAGCATTTATTGATCTTTTGAGAGAGAGAGAGACAGAGCACAAGTGGGGGAGGGGAGAGACAGAGGGAGACAGAATGCAAAACAGGCTCCAGGCTCTGAGCTGTCAGCACAGAGCCTGATGCGGGGCTCGAACTCATGGACTGTGAGATCATGACCTGAGCCGAAATCCAACACTTAACGGACTGAGCCACCCAGGTGCCCCAAGAGAGTCATTTTCTATGCCATGTAGAAGTACCACATCGTAAGCAAATAAAAGGTAAATCTTTTAAGCAAAAGATAAATTCCTAACAGGATTCTTTAAAATACTATGTTTCCCTATCAAGTGAGAAGCACTTGGTATTTATTGAGCACTGATTAATGTACCAGACATTCCACCTGGTTATTTCAGATTCATTACATCATAGAATTTTCCCAACCTCGTGAGATGTATTGAACCATTCCCACTTAATAGATGGTCCAGAATTATAGTTCTATTTGCCTAGGATCCCATAACAGTGGTGATGCAGGGTTTCTGATATCTGACTGTAAAGCTACACTCACTCCTTCTTATACACCATTCATATTTCCTGTACATTTTAAAATATAAACTGATTGTCAAATGCCATTTATTTGCATTTTCTCATATAAACTGAGGTGTCACAAATGAAACCACTCAAGGAAACAAACAACTCCGTCCTTCAGGAATTTGGCCAAAGAGATCTTATAGAACTCAATTATGCCTCTCAAGGATGACAGGACATTAACAATTTCATCTCTTGGGCACAGAAGTGAGAAAAAAAAAATACCATTCTTTGGTACCTAATTAAGTTTTCTGAACCAGACAAGAAGATCATCCAGTAACATATCCAAACTACAGCCTAGTCTCCAATGGTCTAGTTATGCTAAACTTACCACAAAGGGTATAGTAGTAATAAGAAGCACATTAATAACAATGATAATGGTAACAACTTAACATCATTCTGAACATGTGCTGGGCACTATTTTTATCCACGAATTCCTTTAGTCAAGTAGACCTGGGTTGAATCCTGGCTCTGACCATTGCTAGTTTTGTGGTCTTTGGTCTGTTTCCTTCCAAATAGAAGCTGAATATCACAGCTTCTATTTTATAGAACTGTGAGGATTTAAAAAAGAAAATAAAGCGTGCCGCATAAAAACAATACTCAGTAAACACTAGCTGTTGTGGTTGTTCTTCTAATTAATGGATACAGTGCAGGTATGGCTTCACTTAGAGGAACATTAAAAATTACATCAAAAAAGTTACAAATGTTAGTCCCCAAGGCAGAGATGCAGATTTGGAAAGGAGAAAAATAACTATTTCATAGTCACTGAAAAGCCAGACTCACAATTTGAAGCCACTTGGCATCTCAGCATTAGAACCATTATAAAGGGACTCTATCATGCTCCCAGGCCTGAGGAAAAGCATCATTAACTCGAAGACTGAACTACCATGAGAAACAGTTCACATGAATCCTTTTTAAAAAAAAAAAAAAGCCCACTAAAAAATGATATGACAACTTTTAATAAAAGCTTCTTCAAATCATGAAGGTATTTTGTCTTCAGAAGCTGCAGACTTGGGTGCCTGGGTGGCTCAGTGGGTTAAGTCTCTGACTTGGGCTTAGGTCATGATCTCACAGCTCTTTAACGAGTTCAAGCCCCATGTTAGGCTCTTTGCTGTCAGCGCAGAGCCTGCTTTGGATCCTCTGTCCTCCCTCTCTGCCCTTCCCCCGCTCACTCTCTCTCAAAAATAAACAAACATTTCACAACAACAGCCAAAAGCTGCAGGCTGACTACGGTTTTGTACCTTATACAATCTGTAGTAATGAACGGCAACATCATCCAGTCGGACGGCCTCTTTGATGTATTTAAGATGAGCCTCGGAAGCTGTCAGCGCAAACTGATCTTTGTGCATGTTTGGAATGTGCTTCAGGATGTAGTCCTTCCCTCTCTTGGAAACAACCTGTTGGAATACAATGGGTATGCACTGCCACATCTGTTGGAGTGATGGGAGTCCTACCCTTGTCTCCCAAATGATGAAAGGACAAGGACCTAACATAGGTCATGGAAACTGGCTAATTTCCACCAGGAAATTTCCCACTTGTATTCTGTTTTCACCATCTGTTATGTTACGAGGCTGAATCAGCTAGTACTAGAAGCTCCAAAGTCAATTTAGCTGTATATCTGAGAAGAAAAATCACAAGAAATGAGAAAAATATGTTCTCTTGGCTTTAAACTCACCAAGAAAAAAAAACATGCAAACTTGCAAAATTTTGTACACATCACTGTTTATACTTGCAAAATTATTGGTACTACGAAATACATCTACTGTCAACACATCTTCAGGTTCTGGATCCTACTTAACTCTTCTAAAATTACAGCCACAGAGTGGGAGGTTCTAAATGTTAATCCAAAGAAGGCAGGGGACTGGGAGGAATTCTCTGAAACATTTTTGGTTTTTGCATAAAAGGCTGATGTGAACACTCTATTTGAGTATTTGTGAGGAAACAATTTCATTCAAACATTCATTGCAATTCACTATGGCTTAGTTTTTCAACGGACAGTAGCCTGGGCCTTTCAATGCCCAAAACATATAGTATCCAGCAGCTGCAGGCTAAGATTAGCTAAAAATCTTAGCCAAGGGGCGCCTGGGTGGCTCAGTTGGTTAAGCGTCCGACTTCAGCTCAGGTGATGATCTCACAGTCTGTGAGTTCGAGCCCCAGGTCAGGCTTTGTGCTGATGGCTCAGAGCCTGAAGCCTGCTTTGGATTCTGTATCTCCTTCTCTCTCTGCCCCTCCCCTGCTGATGCTCTGTCTCTCTCTGTCTCAAAAATAAATAAAAATATTTAAAAAATTGAAAAAAAAATCTTAGCCAACTTCATAAGGATTATAAAACATGGAAAGGATTATGCAAAGAGAGCAAAAAGAGTAGTGCTTAAAATCATCAGAATAAAAAATAAAGAATTTTTAGTTTTAAATGTTTTTATAGATATTGACATTTTGTTTCTTCCTATTATTTAAACATGATAGATTGCTGGCTAATATTGCTGAGAACTCAAGTTACAGATTTTTCTTTCAGACTCCTTTTACATGGAGATCACCTAAATTAGTATTTGTTAACTTTTCTCGGCTTAAAGAACACACAGAAAATAATATTTGCAAGGGCACTGAAGTAAGTGGCTTTGGTGATCCCAAAGTATCTCAGTGCTCTGGAAGCTATGGCGCACTGACTGGGAAGATCTGATTTAAAAGACCGAGATTCAGCAAGTACGTGATGACAACTTACCGGATGTAAACATAGGCTAATTTGGGTTCCACAGACACTGATATGTAAAAGCTTGATACCTTTTGTGGTTTCTCTTTAACAACTGACATGCTGGCAATCAGTTCACAAAAATTTATATTGAGCACCTCAATGCGAAGTGCTGAAGAAACAGAAAAGGTATACTTTAAGCCTGCCCTTTTGAATATACTAATAAACAGTTCACTGGAGGCAAAAGATAAACAGAAAATAAGATGTAAAACACTACGCATAGCGGGGGCTTCTAGAGCCCAGAGGAGGGGCACTGGGTACCTAGCCAGTCTGCCCAGAAGGAAATACATCTGAGCAGAGTCTTGGAGAATGAACAGGAGTTGGCCAGGTCAAACAGGGAGAGGGGTTCTGTTGGCTAAGGGAACTTCAGGAAGAAAGGCCAGAAGTGCAAAATACTACAGGGCGTTTGGAGACATAGGGATTGCTGGATGTTGTTAGAGCGTAAAATTCAAGGTGCAGGACAACCTGAAAGGAAGCTGGAAAGGCTGGCAGAGATCAGATCCTGGAAAGTTCCTCGGTTATGTGTGGGAGCCTGGCTTTCACTCTGTAGGTGAGAGGGAAGCCCCTGAAGATTTAAATCAGGAGCAAAATCCACTCATCCGCAAGCTCTAAAGACAGGGGCAAAGACAACAAGCCCCCACTCAGTGCTGCTGAGTGCTGATGAGAGCTGGAACCTGGGGGACGGGAGCAAGGATGCTGGGGAGGGCACACGACAAACATTCAGGAAGCCTACCACAAGGAAACTTCAAGAGAATTTGATTTCTTAAGCTGGTGACGGGTAATCAAGTATTTTATGTTCTAGGTTGTTTCGGTTGGTTTGGGCAGGCCAGGGAGAAAGAAGGGTGATGGGGAGAGCTCTGCAGGAGACTCAAGTTTCTGGGTGACTGGGTGGATGGCAGTGCTACTAGCTGACATTAGGGACACAGAGGCAGGAATACATGAAAGCAGGTGGGAGAAAGATGAAGTTGACTTGGGACATTTTGAGTTTGAGGTGCCTATGGGTAAACAGCTGTCTCATGGACACAGAGGAGAGAAACAGATTTGGGAGCTACTGACACATAGGTGGTTGTTAAAAAAAAGAAAAGCATTCGTTTGGAGGAGATCCCCAAATGAAGAGTGGTTCTATGTCAAATGCAGCCGAGAAATGAAGTGGAAAGTGTCCACAGAATTCGGCAACTTAAAGGTCACTGGTGACCGTACGGACAGCATGAGGAGTGGAGAGGAACATCGGGGACAGAAAGCAGATGGAATTGTGTTGAGGAAATAAGGTAAAAAAATCAGATTTTCAACAGAGGCCTGGAGGAAGGGTGGGCACAGACATGGGCAGGGTTGGGCGGAGAAAGGACAGTTGAGACAGTTGGAATAACCTAAATTTGCCTGCTGCCGTAAAGGCGTGGTTCCTCTCTCGAGAGTGGAGGAGATGGCGGTCAGGGCAAAGTGACTATTTAATTTGTTTTCTCAACATAGGAAAAGCTGTGAATGATCTTACTTTTCAAAGTGTAATGTTTTTCTCCCTTCAAAGGGAGGAAAATGATGCTTGAATTAAGAGTAAATAAGAAAGTAAAGACCAAGCAACTGCCAAAAGAAGGCTGGTAAGTTCCAAGTTCCACCACATTTAGGATGGACAGAAATCCTCTTCCCCTTTAACTGGAAGGAGCAGATCAAATATATCAAGAGATCATGTGTACAATGCTCTTAAGTGTTAAACTTCTATCTGGGCATCACGAAGGGTTTTACTGGCCACAAACATCTGTGTTCCCATTTCTCGAAGCAACCTGAGTAGCAGCATAATGAACTAGAAATGTGCTAGAGAAAACACTTTAAAACTTGAAAACAGTGCCTACCCAAGATGGGAAGTAAGCCTCCGGCTCAAAGTATTTTCCATAGTGCTTATTCCTTTTGAAGTTCCCAAGATCAGCCTGCAGGGCAAAGGCTGCCAGCAGGAAATAGGCCTCTTCTCGGAGCACACACTGAGAATGAAGAACTTGTTTTCTCAGGTGCCAGTAATAATAGTATCTTGCTGCTCTGTCACTAGGAAAATAAAAGAAAACAGAACTCACATTTGATGGAACAATCCAATGGCGTGTAAACAGAACCCAAATCCTGCTATCCATCTGGTGACAAGAGCTCTTCTGTTTCTGTTCCCTCTTCCTCCCTCCACACTCCTTGAAAAAAAGTGGGTTGGGGGTTGAGGCTAATACCTGATTGCTGCCTCACCCAGGTTGCAGGGAGGTAGGACTCCAAGTCTGACTACCCCAACAGGCAAAAATAACATTTCCCGAGGCCTATAACATTTAATTCATTCAGAGAATGGAAGCAAGATCTGAATCATCCATTCCAACATGGTAAATATTTCACTGAAACAAGTATTACTCTAGAAGCCTAGGCATTTGTTGTCTGCGTTAAAGTAACTTTGCTGCAATAATGCGGCACATATGACAGAAACAAGGACAAATCTGAGGGGACAATCCTGGCTTTAATGTTTTGCTCCTCTGTTTTGTTTTGTTTTTCAGCTGAGCACATTACAAATACCCTAAGGTCCTTATAAAAAAAATTTCTGTTTAAATGCCCATTAAAAAAAACTATAGTGTTTTGTTTTCTTTCTCAGAATGAACTGGAAAAAAAAAAAGCTTGCTTTAAATCTCTCTCTCCCTCTCTCTCTTTTTTTAATTAAGTGGATGTTACTTTATGGGTGTGGTTTTATAGGAACATGTTATGACAGTCATGATACTCCTCACAGATGGAAATCCTACTAGTGCACTCATTACAATCCGTTGAAGTCAGAAATAAATATAGTTCCCATTAAATACATTGAATAAGAAGTGCTGACTGGGGAAAAACATGGTCAAGCTCCAAAAAATGTCACAGGCAAATGGGATGCCTTTGTGATCAAAGTAAAAATGCAAGAAAAAAAAAAGAAGTGTGTGTGTGTGTGTGTGTGTGTGTGTATTTAATGAGCTTACTTGCCTCCCCTATTAGTTTAAGTCAAAGGTTTACCTGAGATTTACAATGCATTAGCTGATGACAATAAAAACATGAGTTTATTTTAACTAAGATCATGTTTAAGTATGATGAGTTTAAAAATAAAGCGTTTATGTAATTTTTTCCCCATGGGACAGAGTACTTTTCAAGGCATTTCTTTTTATAATGCTGACCACACAGTGTTTGGACTAGTTCATCCCTGGGGAAAAGAGCAGAAGTACAGGGATGAATTAAACATTCATTAGCCCCAGGGGGTTAATTTGTGGCTAAATAATGTATTTTCCTTCTTTTCAGCACATTCCATACTTAGTAGGTAAATTGAGCAAAAATTTTACATAAACTCCAAGTAACTAAGAAAGTTTCTTGGCCTTTAGAAAAAATTATTTATGGGCTAATATTTTTTACTTTTTAATTTACATATGGCAATAACACAAATATTAAGAGCAGATCTCACATATAACTTATTAGCCAAATGTATCTTTGTATCTTTTAATGGAGTTTCTCAGAGTTTGAAAGTAAATAAGGAAAACAGAGTTCACATTTCTAGTATTTTCCATCAGCATTTTCTATCCATTAACAAAACCAACTCTGAAAGCTTTCCAGCACTGAATCCTCCTATACAAATGATAAACTGAGCTTTTGAAATGGTAAATTCTGAGTCTGTATCAGTAGCATAGAATTGCTCCTGCACCCACCTCCAGAAGAAGAATCAACTACCTGCCCTTGCCAAACTGCATCTAAGATTCTCACAGGATAGCTCCACTGGGTGTAATCTTAGCTTTAAGGCCCCTGCCAAGAACAGAAGCAAGACCCCAAAGGTGGAAAGAAAACCAGGCTATATCGACACCATTTTTACAGGAGAGTTCTTGCTGCTGCCCTACTCCCCATCTCACCACCAGAAAAGAATACAGTCCTTTAATTAATTTCTCCATTCTTCACAAAAGTGCTAGTTCCTTCTTGAATGAAATATCTTCTTTTTGGTGAATGACTGGTTATCGAAAATGGGGAGTACAGACAATGTGAGGCAGTGACATTGTTAACATTTTCATCAATAGTCTAACATTATCATTCATCCATTCATTCATTCATTCCACAAATATTTAGAGCGCTTACTGTGCCTCTTTTCTAGGAACTGAGGATACATGAGTGTACACAAAGATTTCTTTTAAAATCCTTGCTCTTTTGAAATGTGTATTCTAGCAGATGGAGACAAACACACACAAGAACTTTATTTGGTTATGTTAGAAGGTGAGTGCTTGTGGAAGTGAAGGTTTAGAGTCTCTCCCTGTCCTCATACCTGATCAATCTGCCATTTTCCACATAGTACTGCACACGGAAGTGAATGATCATAGGAGGTCCAAATTGGTCAATACCCTAAAACAAAGACACATATAAAAAGAAAGCTATTTTTAGTAACTGCAAAATGGGTTTTAAACTCAACAAAATACCATTATTTACAAGATACTTTTAAACCTTGAAAGGTTTTATCTACTTCTAATGGGGCTGGGTGGTGGTGGTGGCTGGGCAGAGGGTAGACAGTTGTCCATTATGGATATTAAGTTCATACAAAACTGGGAAGTTATAAAGCATCATCATGTATTTGATACTCATTCACTGTAATGCCAATGACAACATAAGGGAAGATAAAAATAAATGCCAGTGGAAATTTCTAGTTGAGATCCAGTTCCTCTCTCAGCTCTATCCCCTGTGGTGACCATTTGCTCCTCATTACAAATGTTCTCTTGTTCCTCTGACATTCCACATACCAAATTCTAATATGCTGTTTGTTTATTTAGACTTTAATGTTCCTTACTTTGTAGTTAGCTTCCAAGTAGCCTTCCCGTTTATTCCAAGAATTCTTAAATACGAATCGGAGGATCTAGGATTAGACATTGGGGACTTATTCCTGATTAATATGGTGGAAACACTAGGCAAATTCCCTGTGAATGATGCCCCATGTAAATGGAATTGATGTTTATTAAATAAAGGCACCAGTATAATAAAGTAATAAAGTATCAAAGTACAGTAAAAGTAGATTTAAAAATTAGGAATAACTTCTAGAACATCAGTTTTGATGGCTAACATAGCCACAGAAGAGAAGCAAGTTCTTTTCCCATGGTTCTCGTTTCAAAGTATTATCCCCAAATTACTAAAAAGTTATTATCCAACATGATTTAAACAGATACCTGAAATCTATCATACGCTATAAGCTATTAATACTTTATTAATGTGACATTTTAGAACTTACACATTTCCCTTTTCCATTCTCTACTTCATAGTGTTTTTATGAATTAAAATTTAAAAAAATTAAATATTTTTCTAATGTCTAATAACTAGAATAAACCTTTAAAAAAAATCAAAATAGTTTTGCTCATAAATGTAATCTCACCCAAGTGACTTCGTATTGTCGTACCTTGCTGGCCTCTTTCTTCCATTCTTTTGGACAGTATTTATACAGCTTTTGTGACAACTCCATATAGACATGTTCATTATCTGCACATTAAAAAAGGAGGCAATATGATAAAGAAAAGATGATTTTTTAAAGAAAATACACACAAAAATGGGTTCTTTAAAAAAGCCTCACAATTTGTGAATGTGCTCTGAATTCACATATAAAACGTGAACAATCAACAAGATACTAAAAGACAAAAAGTTGGCTAGACATTAATGAGATTCTTTAAACTATTTTGTGTTCGCAATACAGAACACATCTTATTAAAAATATGTAGTATTTAGAAGAAATACTGGCTTCCACATCCTGCTTTTACTAAGTTTCTATGGTCAATCCTAATGCATAGTCAAACTTCCAACTCTGTGCTTACTTGCTCTTAGAGAAACATGCTTTTGCTTAGCTCACAGAGGACTCCTGTCATAGCTGCAGAATAATGAAACAGGGCAGAAACACCATCCTAACTGCTATGTAAGAAATGAGACAACATTGAGGATAATTGCCTATTTCCAAGTGACGGGTCTGACCCATGCTTTGTGAAGAACATCCTTTAAGACAATTTCTTCTCTGTGTTTTCCACATAAAACACACCCTGGTAAAACACACTGTCTTTGGACTGATCCCGTGGAAAGATGAGAAGAATCTCATGCAAAAAAAATAATGCTAAATTATTTCTTCAAGGAGATGATGTTCTTAAGATGAACAGAAACCATGATTGCTAAAAACCCATGTAACAATAATCTAAACATATGAAGACAAGCTGTTAAAAAATATTAAAATTTTCAGATTTCCCCAAGAGAATATTTTAAAAGAGAGATATTTCACAACAGAAACCTTCAGCATTCCTATCTTGTACAAAGTTGTAAATCTTTTTAAAATAGTTTAGTCCTTTTTCTCTAACCATCACTAAGGCAGCATCCTCGTGGAAAGCTCTGCATAAAAATGTACTCACTCTGGAAGGGAAGGGTGTCTCTTTGACTTCTCCAAGGATAACAGACCTGACCACACTGTCACTCCTGACTGAATGCTGGAGAGGTTTGCTTGAAAAAGAGCCATAAGAGAACAGGAAGGGTAGAGTTTCTCTGTCTATAAATGGCATATTAAGCCAGCCAATTTGAATGAAAGGGATAAGAGGTCCCAGAGACCAAAACAAAACAAAAACAAAACAAAAAAACCCAAAAGGATGCTACTTAAATCCACTTATCAGATCAGCCAAATTATCTCCCATATCTCACATGCTACCAGTTAAACATGAAGTGAACAAGACCAGACAACCTTCTTGTTGAATATGGTTTGTGTTTGGCTTGAATTCCCATCTGAGGAAGCAATATAATGAACAGAATGGAGACTGTTCAGCGTAATAGCACATACTTTTAAACTACCACTGTATCTCTGCCATCTGACAGTCTGATCATGGCTTTATATTTTAAGAATTCTAAAGCATATATCAGAAGTCTGCAAAGTGGGTGAAGTAATCTCCAGCTGACACCTGAGAAAACTGAAGTCGAGAGAAGTCAAGTGACATTTCTAAAGCTACATAGCTAGCTAGTGGTAGAACTAGAATTGGAACAAGGTCATCTGC
Organism: Herpailurus yagouaroundi; assembly: GCF_014898765.1. NCBI lineage: Eukaryota > Metazoa > Chordata > Mammalia > Carnivora > Felidae > Herpailurus > Herpailurus yagouaroundi. The sequence continues at coordinate 28,452,176 of NW_024412396.1, read as the reverse complement.
GTCCCTTTCCAATGTTCTTTCGCCACACTACAATCTCTCTTTTAAAAAAGAGATCTTAAAAACTCGTAGTTTGAAATCTAAGGAAGCCATAAACTGGTTTTATTAGACTGACTTGTTAAACAACACAGATCAACAATCTGGCTGTTGTGGTAATAAGAAAGAATTAATTTTGAGTTTAGAATAAAAGAAACAATTTTTAGAATCTATAGAGCATCTTATTTCTCCCAAACCCTTCCTTGAAAGAATGACTGAGGGATGTACTAATAGAAACACGGAGCTAAGCATCTGTGCTTTTATTGCTTTAACTACTACAGGAAAAAAACTGAAGAGCAAATGGTTGATTCATTGGTTCCTGAGGTGTTCCCTGCTCCAAGCTCGCTGGCTTCTCCTAAAAAGACAGCTGAAGATGGTTCATATTTTGGAGGAGAAGGGCTGATCATGATACACTTTCCAACTTGGCAGATCTAAGCTTTTTATGGTACTAACCAGATTCTCAAGATGTCATAAGCCTTTAAATTTAAGCCGATTCCAGTAGTAGAATATGATTCATCTACAAGTATAAAATGTAATTAAATACATTTCACACAAAAAAAGTATTCTTGAAAAACTGAGCAAAGATAGAAAAGGTTTTTTGCATAAGGGTAAATTAGAGAAATTTAAACATATGACTTGAAAGAAAAAGCTTGTAAGGAAAGGCTGCAGGTAAACCCTGGGAACTTAACTCTAAGGTATTATGGGGGTGGGCAGGTGGAGGAGGCTTCATGTGAAGAAAGCCTTCACATAAAGTAAAAGTAGAAACTGATCCCCCATCTTTAAGTCTTATTGTCTGATTGGAAGAAAAGGAGAAGGTGTTAAGAGGGAAAAACAGGAAACAAGAGCAAATTAATAGATCACTGTTATACTATATGGTCAACAGCAAGAAAACTTGAATAGACGAAAGCCATTTTTCTTATGCCTAAGTTTTTTAATGTCAAAAATTATGAAACACATTACAAAAACATGCAAGATAATTTCCTACTAGCTCCAGCTGTTCCCTGAGTGCAAGGAAACAAAAATCAAGCATGGTTCATAAAAACAGAAAAGAACAAATACAAAATTTAGACTCCTGAAAAGGAACCGATTTTTAAGTTCAAACTATGATACACGGCCTAAAATCCTAAGTCTTGTAAGAAATACACAACAGTTAAGATCAAAACACAAATAGTAGACTAAAAATAATGATGAATTTATGGGTATTTTGCCAATCACAATCTTATCACAATACGCCCAAATCAAGTCACAGCCAGCTATAAAATATCACTTCCTCGGTGACAGTTGGCTAAATATATCAGAGATGGGACTAAGACCTACTTTGTATAACACTGAGTCCAAACAGGTGACAGTCCTTTAGCCTGAGTAGGTCACACACCTGGACCAGCAACTGGTGACACAGAATTTTAACCTGTAGAGAAAAACAAACAAGCACACAAAAAACACAACCTGAGACAACAAGTCACTCAAACCCAAATACTGAGCCACAATCAGGCAATTTAATACACCCTGAATGTATGCCTTGAAAGGACAAGCCAACACTAGCAAAACCACTGTTGGTTCATGGAAATTGCTTTAATCTGCGTTGTGTTTCAATACTGATTATCACAATACGAATTTTTACAACATGGCAATAAAGTACCAATGCAATCTTGTACAAGACTCATAAATCTTATGACACACTGACGAGGCCTTAATTCTAAACCCATGGCGCATGGTAAATATTTCAGAAGGTACCCAAAACAGCCTACTCAGATTATCAGAAGCATGAATTAGGCAGGTATCTTTACAAGGAAGGTTTTCTTCTTGATGGTCTAAGCAAAATACTTAGATATTATTACAATGAGTGAATGAGTGAATAACTAGCTTTTATTTATTTTACTTTTATTGTTTTATACCTTTTAAGTACCTAAACAAGGGTCCTTTCTAAGTCCTAGTATAATTCAACCATAAAAAATCATATTAATTTGGAACTCTGAATAGGCTATCCTGAAAAGTCACATGTTGAATAATAACATAGTCTTTAACAGACACAGTTTTAATGATTTCTCCAATATTTAATAAAGTATTTTGGGGGACAGTAATTCTGTTGGGTCTGTCTCATTGAATTCAGAATCACTAAAGCTTAGAGCTGACTTTAAGAGACCATATACAGGTCAATTTCTTCATGTTATGGATGATTTCTTCATGTTATGGTCAATTTCTTCATGTTATGGTCATGTTCTTCAGTAGGTTAAACGTCCAACTGGTGATTTCAGCTCAGGTCATGATCTCATGGTTCATGAGTTCAAGCCCCGCAACAGGCTCTGTGCTGACAGTGCACAGCCTGCTTAGTATTCTCTCTCTCTGCCCCTACCCTGCTCTCTCTGAAAGAAAGAAAGAAAGAGAAAGAAAGAAAGAAAGAAAGAAAGAAAGAACGAACGAACAACCCACAAAGCTTAAAGTCATATAAGCTAGTAAGGGCAAAGCAGCAACTCACAACTTTGCTCATTTAAGTATTAAAATATTTCCAAATGTGTATTTTAAAATATATACAACATGACAGTTTATCATTTCAGCTATATATATTATGTGGGGCATTTGTCCCTCACTTGTACTATACTTGCAATGATACTGATGCCACTTACAGTTTTAATGATAAATTCTAAATTAACTCTGAATTCATGACTTTTTATCATACCTTAATATGTGATTCAGAAAATAAGAGACCCCTGAAACCCCTTGATAACTGAAAGCCAAACAATGCAGAATGGTGATAATTCCAAGTGAAGGTTTGCTGGTCTTTCCACATTATTAAATGGCAACTAATCTGAAGCACCTTATCTAATGGAAAGAGCAAAAGGTATTTATTTAAGACCAAGAGCACCAATTCCGCTGCTTAGAAGCACCAGGAACTCAATGAAGCTGGGATCGTGTCTTATCTTATTTTTAGGATATATAGTTGGCACTCAGTAAATGTCTGATGGATAAAAGCAGGTGTCTGATGCCCATTTGGGCCTCTTGCTTTTGTTCTGTTCCAGGACTATGGGCTAGTCTCTGGCCCACTGAGCACATCACTTTATGAATGTGCCACTGAAGAATTTAGGGAAAATGAAGAATTGCAAACTCACAAACACCACTGGGAGACTATATTTGTCAATAGGAAATCATCTTCTTTGTTCATTAAAAAAAACTGTGTATTTTGAGTTCTATATTGTCCTAATTCTACTTTACAAATAAGCTTAACCAACATGATAAAGTAAGGGGAAAACTATCAAACGTTATATAAAGTTGAAATACACACTGCAAATTTGAGACTTAAGATGCCATACCATTTAGGATACCTTTAATCCTTAGTTTTTACTGTATTTTAAAATGTTATAAACAAAGCAACTGGGATAAAATGTGATAAAAAAGTTAGCAGAAAACTTCCAAACCACAAACTATACATAAAACAAACCATGTTGTAACTGTAACTGTTGTTCAAATAATGCTGTACATTTCTCCCATATATCCCATATACTTATTATTTTTCTGCTAATTTAAATCAAGTATTTGGGGCCTACTGATAAAGCTCTGTAACAACTATGGAGTAAGTAGTGTTCTTGTTTAAAATTGTGGCTCTGAAGTCTTACCTTCTGTGAAAAAAGGCTTGAGTTTTTTGTATTTGCATATTATGAGTCTTGAAGGCTACATTTTAGCTGATTGTGAAATTTTTCAAGTTCTTTAACCTTCAGGAGCAATGGAGCTTTAAAAAGTGCTATAGGGTATATGAAGTATTAAGAATAAGAATTAAAATATTATCTAAAAATATCCTCTATATGGACCTTTTTAATAAAAAAAAAACATTTGGTCCTAAATGTCAATGGTTATTGAGCAATCACATTTAAAATATATTCCAGGGGCATCTGGGTGGTTCAATTGGTTAAGCATCCAACTTCAGCTCAGGTCATGATCCCGTGGTTTGTGGGTTTGAGTCCTGCATCGGGCTCTGTGTGGACAGCTCAGAGCCTGGAGCCTGTTTCCAATTCTGTGTCTCCTCCTCTCTCTCTGCCCTTCATGCTTATGCTCTGTCTCTCTTTCTCTCAACAATAAATAAATGTTAAAAAAAATTTTTTAAATATATTCCAGAAAAAAAAAGAATTGTTTACCTTAGTTTTAGTGAACAAGTATAAAACTCTTGGCCACTATTTATATCACTCAAAAATTTTGTGGCTCTTACATTTACCATAATTTTATTTCCAAAATTTTCCAAGTTGCCATATTTAGTATTTATCTGATGATTAAAATCATTTAAAACAGCCCCTACTAGTTCAACCTCATGGAGAAACGAGAATGATCAGATACTAAATATACCTCACATGTAGAAAGACAACATTCTATCAACTACACGTCAAGGAATAAACCATCTTTGTGTAAAAAATATTTAGAAATGAAGAAAAATATGAAACCATTGATAAAACTGGTTTTGTTACAGTTAATTTGCTGTGTTACAGCCATACAAATAACATTTGCTATTTTATGAATGCAGAGATAACACTCGGAAGGAAAAGGCAGAGCTCTGGCAGTCCTGCACTGGTTTTCCAGCAATGAGGGGCCTCCATACTACTTAACTGAGTCCCTCCTCCCTCCTTTGTTCAATCACTTGCTAGAGAAGGGTCTGGACATGGCAGCGGGGTCTACATGCCCTGGAATAAGAAGATCTCAACAGGCCCACAGGGGGTTCGGATTCTCTATTTGAGTTCCATTAACAGAGCTCCCAAATGAAATGCACAAACATAGCTCAAAGAAATTAAAACAAGCGCTACTCTGTTAAGTGCTCACATACTGAGCAATGCTCAGCTGCCACACACTACAATTAACAGTTTATTCATGTTACATCTTTAAATCCTTACAACGACCCTGATGAGGACAGTAAGATCATCTCTACTTTACAGATGAGGAAACTGGAGCAAAAAAACCAACTTGCCCAAGGCTGCAGAGTATGTCAAGGAGTAGAGATTTCAACTTCAGTCCCTGTGACTCTAAAACCCTCCTTTTTTTTTTTTTTTTTTAAATGTTTGTTTATTTTTGACAGAGAGAGAGAGAGAGACAGAGCATGAGCCAGGGAGGGGCAGACAGCGAGGGAGACATAGAATCTGAAGCAAACTCCAGGCTCTGAGCTGCCAGCACAGAGCCTGACGAGGGGCTCGAACTCACCAACCGCAAGATCATGACCTGAGCCGAAGTCGGATGCTCAACCGACTGAGCCACCCAGGCACCCCGACTCTAAAACCCTCCTTAATGATGATGATGTGTGGCTGTACAATTCATGATCACAGTCCTGCCCATCCTGTAGGGATATTACACTAATGTTACAAAATAAGGAAAGTGAAGAGATGTAACATGAATCTCTGATGAGGAATTAAAGTAATAATAGCAGCTACTATGTAAGTGTTGGGAATGATGCTATGCACTAACAATATACACAATTACATAGTATGATTGTAGCATGGTTGTTATTCATAATTATCTTCCTTAGCTGAGATTTTAGGACAAGTTAATCTCTTTGAAAATTCTAGCCGGCTCTCGGTATTCTTCATGAAGCCAGATTAGTCTTCCTTCCACTCACCTGAGGTCAGTAAGGTTTTGTTCCGTATCCTGTATGTGCGCATAGATGCACACATGAACACAAGGATATACAACCCTCTGGGTGGGAACATACAAATGGAACTGAGAGAAGTTTCTTAACTTCTTATAGCTTAGGCTATATGCCCTGGATTTTGAATTTTAAAAAAATTTAGTATCTTTATATAACTGTATATAAAAACTGAAATAGCATATTCACCTGTATAAGCAAAATTACATTTTATATATTTTGACCATGACCACACTGAAAAAGATAAGCTGCCAAGTTTTATTAGATTAAAAAAAAAAAAACCCAAATGTTGTAAAAATGATAGCCTATCACTTCACATATTCAAAAACAACTTTGGGTACCCTGAATAGCAATGTTGCTGATGAACAGAAATTCTGCCCCACAGATGATAAAATTCATCCAAGAGGTAGGTTTGATGCTCAGACAATTCCTATAAGCAAAAACGAGGTTATATTAGTAAATCAAGAAACTAAAACCCAGAAACTGTGGTGGTTGTCAGAATAAAACCAAAATAATTACGGTGATAAGCAGAGCCATTTCCTGTGTAAATTTTGTAATGAAGCTATTTAAATGCCATATATATTCAGTATAACACTTAGAAATATTCTTTTATATAGCAATTGGGTTAACAAAGAAAACTAAGGGGTGCCTTGGTGGCTCAGTAGGTTAACCATCTGACTTTGGCTCAGGTCATGATCTCGCAGTTCGTGAGTTTGAGCCCCACACTGGACTCTGTGCTGATAGCTTGGAGCCTGGAGCCTGCTTCAGAGTCTGTGTCTCTCTCTCTCTCTGCCTCTCCCCTGCTCATACTCTGTCTCTGTCTCTATCAAAAATAAAGATCAAAGAAGAAAAAGAAAAAGGAAAAAAAGAAAACTAATTTAAGGCATTGCACTGAGGCAATATTTTTCCTAATTCCATCTGAATACAATCAGTAAAAGGAAGAATATGAAAGTCGATAACAGGGAGAGGAGCTGAAAAGTGCTAGGCATGATTCTGATTACCATAAAACTGTTTGGCAGTGTCTACCAAAGCTAAACACAGGTATCCTTTATGATTCACAGTTCTGCTCTTAGGTGAGGCTCAGAAATGTATACACATGTGCATATACATAAAATGCTCTTAACACTTTTACTCATAGTAATAGCCTAATACTTACAACAACCCAATATCCATCAACAATAAATGGATAAACAAATTGGGCATATTCATACAATGGAATATTACACAAGAATGAAAAAGAATCAGTGTTATGTGCAATAACATAAGTGAATTTCATAGGCCAAGTTGACTGAAAGAAGCTACATATAAAACAAAACATACCATGTAATTCCAGCTGCATGAAGTTCAGAAATAAGCAAATTACTCTATAGGGGAGGGAATACTTATTACCCTTTGGGTAGAGATGACTGACAAGGAGAAGTCATAAAAGATCTTTCTGGGGTGCTGGAAATGTACCGTATCTCAAGCTGGATGATGGTTATAGGGGTGTATACACTTGTAAAAATTCTCTGAGCTGCATGCTTATGATTCCTATACTTTGCTGTATGTAGATTATAACTCAGTTTTAGAAGTTAAGAAAAACAGTACCATATTCCTCAATGTCCAGGTCAACTAAGAGAGTTACCCTTGACTCATGAACCATAGCAACAGCTTAGTGCTCAAGTGCACAGCCTGTCCTTAAAATTGGCTAGACTTAGGCTACGATTAATGATCAAGATGCATATTAAGAAGCTAGCAATTATTACCATATCATGTGTGTGACAACTCAAAAACATTTAAAAAGCAAAATCATATTATAGATTAATAAAAATTTATATTTCAAGACACAGTTTTAAAATAGCAAGGTGTTTGTTTTTCTATAATATAGTAACCAAAATTCTGTAATTCACCGCCCCCCCCCGCGGCGCCCAGGTGAAAGAATATTGAGGGCAGTTGCTCTAAAGCCATAATTCAAAGTTTGTAGACAACTTTAACCCCCCAATTCTGTCACATTATTAATGGTCTCATTCTGTAGTGCTCTCACCCTTCACCAGGTAATAACTTGAATGTGGCCACTGGTGGGAACAGGACGTTCAAACATTTCTAAAGTCGAATCTACTTACATTTATGATGATGTTCAGAGATTCATCGTTGGGAAGGAAGATACACACACTCCGGCGGTCTTGCATGACTCTGTTGTTGTGGAAATTCAATTTGTTCATCGTGTTGTGGGCTCTCCAGTGGTCAGGGCTGGGCTCCGAGTCCTCGGCAATTCCTCTGGTTCCGAGCACTCCAAAGCCAAACTCCGTTCCTCATCACACGCCCTACGGGAGAAGCAGCGTGATGTTCCACTACGTAGGTTTCATAGCTGTAAAAAAGCCCAAAAGCCAGCCATAAATGAAGGCAGTGAGACTGGTGAGGAGAGAGACAGGGACATGAGCAGCAGTACAACTGTTTCTGTTGGCACAAAGACAGCACGTCTCAACGCAAGGGCTGCCTGCTTTAATAAATGAGAACTCACTGAAATTCATTCTGTATTTTGCCCACTATCAACTCTTTCAAAACTTTCATTCATCGTCATGAATTAAACATAGAGCCAATGAGCGCCTCATACATTTGAGGCTGTGCTGTGCACTCCAGGGCTCACAGAAGCAGAGAGAGCCTGCCTTTGAGAAGTTTCCAGTCTCGCATGGGAGATAACAAAGGGTTCCATAAACAAACAGAATGACAAACCAGCAACAACAACAAAATTCTCAATCTTTTTTCCCATCGCAAACTCAAATAAATGCCTTGGCTCTTACATCACATTCCTTCTTTAACTGCTGTGGTCTGGCTTTCACTTCCTTCACTTCACCACCATGGCTCTGCCAAAGGAAGCCAGTGACCTCCAGACCATCAGCAGAATCTGGGATTCACTTCAACCGATCTCTCTTACCAAGGTTAAGCCCTCCTGACAACTTTTTTTCTCCCTGAGGTTTTATGGTGCTGCTCTCCCTCCCAATTCTTTAACCTGACAATGCAAACAATTTTTCTGTTTCTTTTCACCAACCAATTAATGCCTAGAAATAACAAAACTGTATCTATCAAACCATGTTTGTATATAAAAGGAACTGTGGATTTTGTAGATACCCTCTCATATCTATTCAGTTTATTAAACACATTTTTAAATTTCTCTCAGGTTTTCAATATATGCAATTTTTTTTGCAAGTAATGAAGATTTTATCTCTAATCTTCAACACTCACACCCTTTGTTTCATGTCTTATTGCATTGGCAAGACTTTGCAGAATAATTTTAAAACGGCAGGGGATATATTCTACTTTTAATGGGTGTGTCTACTTTTTCATATATTATTGCTAATATGACACTATTCAGCCAAGATTAAGACTAGTTGCTTCTCAAACAGTAAATATTTTTCCCCAATAGTAATTATTTATATTGTCTCTTTCCAGCTATATTTGTATGATGCAGAAAAGAATTTCTAAGAATACAAAATTGTTTTGCCAGAGAGTATAACCACACATTTTTCTTTCTTTTTTTATCATCACTTATATTCAACACCAGTGCTCATCACAAGTGCCCTCCTTAATACCCATCATCCATCTAGCCCATCTCTCACCCACCTCCCACCATCAACCCTCTATCATTAAGAATCTCTTGGGGTTTGTTTCCCTCTCTCTTCTTCCCTACCCCCCTTCCCATATGTTCATCTGTTTTGTCTTTTAAGTTCCACATGAGTGAAATCATATGGTATTTGTCTTCCTCTGATTGACTTATTTTGCTTAACATAATACACTCTAGCTCCATCGACGTCATTGCCAATGTGTGTAATACCCCCCCCCCCCCCCCAACACACACACACACCATCTTCTTTATCCATTCATCAGCTGATGGACATTTGGGCTTTGTCTGTAGTTTCGCTATTGTTGATAATGCTGCTGAAAACCTTGGGGTACATGTACCCCTTTGAATCTGTATTTTTGTATCCTTTGGGTGAATACCTAATAGTGTAAATGCTGGATCGTAGGGTAATCCTAGTTTTAGTTTTTTGAGGAACCTCCATACTGTTCTTCCGAATGGCTGCACCAGTTTGCATTCACACCAAAAATGAAAGAGGGCTCTCCTTTCTCTGCATCCTCACCAACATCTGCTGTTTCTTGTGTTGTTAATTTTAGTCATTCTGACAGGTGTGAGGTGGTATCTCATTGTGGTTTTGATTTGTATTTCCCTGATGATGAGTGATGTTGAACATGTTTGCATGTGTCTGTTAGACATCTGGATGTCTTCTTTGGAAAAGTGTCTATTCATGTCTTCTGCACATTTCTTAACTGGGTTATTTGTTTTTTGGGTGTTGAGTTTGGTAAGCTCTTTATAGATTTTAGATACTAACCTTTTATCAGATATGTCATTTGCAAATATCTTCTCCCATTCCATAAGCTGCCTTTTAATTTTGTTGATTGTCTCTTTCACTATGCAGAAGGTTTTTATTTTGATGAAGTCCCAATAGTTCACGTTTACTTTTTTTTCCCTTGCCTCCAGCAATGTGTCTAGTAATAAACTGCTCTGGCCAAGGTCAAAGAGGTTGCTGCCTGTGTTCTCCTCTGGGATTTTGATGGTTTCCTGTCTCAAATTTAGATCGTTCATCCATTTTGAATTTATTTTTGTGTATGGTGTAAGAAAGTGGTCCAGTTTCATTCTTCTGCATATCGCCGTCTAGTTTTCCCAACACTATTCATTAAAGAGACCGTCTTTTTTCCATTGGATATTCTTTCCTGCTTTGTCGAAGATTAGTTGATCATATAGTTGTGGGTCCATTTCTGGCTTTTCTATTCTGCTCCACTGTATCTATGTGTCTGTTTTTGTACCAGTACCATACTGTCTTGATGACTACAGCTTTGTAATATAGCTTGAAATCCGGGTTTGTGATGCTTCCAGTTTTGTTTTGTTTTTTTCAGGATTGCATAAACTGTGTAGATTGCTTTGGGTAGTTTAGACATTTTAACAATGTTTGTCCTTCTAATCCATGAGCATGGAATGCTCTTCCATTTCTTTGTGTCCTCTTCAATTTCCTTAGGCGTAAGTATTCTATAGTTTTCCGAGTACATAACCACACAGTTCTAACAGAAAAGCTACTGTCAGTGCTCACATAAATCAACGCATAAATGAGATATAATCTGGTCTATTTGCTTAAGGCTAAATGTCCATCTGTTATGAGCAGGAAGATGGGAGAGAATATAATCTTATATGGCACTATGAGTAAATACAAACTAGCATTTCTTTTTAAAGTATGAATAAAATGCCACCAACAATGAAGCTACTTAAATTAAATAAAAACAAATGGTAATCTTACATACAGTATTTCCTTATTAGGAAGGTGACCGAAAGCCCCCTTACAAGTATTCTGTTTTTCTTAAAGGATAATAGCAATTGTTTCACATTAAGATTGTAGCCAGCACGTCACCCTATAGGGTCACTGGAGGTCAACACTGAAGTTTATGTCCAGTACGGGATGGTTAGCCCATGTGTTATATGACCACAAACTAAGTACACGCCAAATCCAATCACTGGTCTGAGAGATACACACTTGCAGTTCAACAGTTCCAAAGCACCAATTGGAAGACCCATTTTGGCTGCATCAGAATCACTTCAGTGTCTGTAAGAAATACAGAATCCTGAGTGCAGTGACATTTCTACTCACTCAGAATCTCCCAGGTCAGGACTCAGGAACCTTAATCTTTTAAAAAAAAGCCCCCAGGTATTTCTGACACATAGTCATGTATAAAGACCGCACTTGAGTTAACAGAAGGAAGGTACTGAGCAAACAGTTGAATATAATACTTTCATAGCATACACTGGGAAAACATCATGAGGTACAGAATGAGGAATAAGCAACATATAAGGACTTCTGAAAAGTACTCAATATTTTCAAAGGTATAAATTCCTAAAACAGGTCAAATTTTTGCATTAGAACACTCCCCTGAAAAGTGTTACTAGGTGACCTAGGGATAAATAAGTTGGAGAAACAGGGGACCCTATATATACCTTCTCCGAAACAAAGTGTTAAAGGCTCTGAGGAATACTGCAGGCAACTTCCTAAATCTGTTTAACTTAATATTTCTCATATTTACTTGGTCACCAAATACTTTCCCCACCTCTAAGACTTATCTATTAAGGTCCTATAGAATAATATTCTTAAACATACTATTTGAGAAATATGGTTGTAAAACAATTTCCTTGTCAATTTCATGGCAAATTTTTTTCCTACATATTGATCTATTCTAATACTTAGGTCTCCTTTCTGCTATTAAAATCTTTTCAAGAAGAAATACTAAGCTATGACTAAACGCATCTTATTTAAATTCAAACCCTTAAGTGATATTAATCCAGTGTAATTCTTATTTAAATCTACACTTCAAATTGAGTTATTCCTATAATTTTCCATTCCTAATTAAAACAATTAAAAGAGGGATATTTCTACTAACCTACTTTCTAGAATTTAAAAAATAAACTAAGGAAAAAAACATCTTCTGGTGTTTGAGATGTTTCTAGAGCTTCATTAAAATAATTTTCAAATTTCATTTGAGTACAATTCTTACTTATTTTATGATTCAAATAATGTAATAAAAAAAGGACTGGAAGAGGATTACTGAAGAAAAATTAATGAAAAGCAGAGTCTTTAAGAAGCAGCACTGCCTAATTGCTGCCTTTTGTGCTTTGAGGATGGCAAACTAAAATGTCCTAAAAGAGAGATAGGATTACGTTTTTATTTTACCCAGGACTGCATTAAAACTGATTAAAAGATTCCAGTGAAACAGCAAAATGCCTATGTCTCTAATACACTCCAGTATAAAATTTAATCTGAAATTGGACATTCCTAGGGAAAAGAATTAGGCTAAATTTATACCTATTTGAGTTGTTGAAATTAGCCTGTGAGCCATTGGCTACCTCTGCTGTGTCCTCAGCTAAGTCCCAACTCCGCCCCAGGAGGGCACATTTCCTACTCCAGGCAGTCCTTTTCTGCCCAGTGATCTTAGGCTAGATTACTGATTTTAAGACAGGTATCCATGAACATACCATGTTGTAGGATCAGATTTCCAGGCAACAAAAACACATCTTTAATAATGATCAAACCCCACATCCTGTCGTCTTTATTAATACCCAATTTACAAATAAAATTTGTTAAGCTATTAGATTCCCCCACTTGAATTTTAAACCCACGTTATTATAAGTCCCTTACTTCCTGATAAACTGCACTGGGTAGTTACTTTGTTTCTTTTAAGAAACAGGAAGCTACCATCTGGTATGTGTGTATGATGAATAGGGATTTTCTTTTTTTTTTTTTTTTTTTTTTTTTAGAAATTATTAGAATTAACCTTTAAAACTGGGTCACCCCAGAATGAAAGTATGACCTTTAGTTTATTATCATGCATCAATAATGGTTATTAGTTGTGATAATATAGCACACTCATGTAAGATGTTACCAACAGGGGGAAGTGGGTACATGTGGGTATGTAGGGACTCCTATACTCTTTGCAACTCCTATATTATTGAAAGTATTCTAAATTAAAAAGGTTAATTAAAAATAAAAGAACTAGGTTACCAGAAATTTCCAACACACATAATATAGTCTCACTCTGAATGGAAGCAAAGGAGGATTCTCAATTCTGAGACTGTCACCCTAAAAAAACTGAAAGGTGGTAATGTGCTATGGTGATTACTGTAAGGCAAGCATGGTTAGTAGTCATATTTCAACGGTCAATAAGGTATCTTTACTACCTAACAAAAACAAGATGAAAAATTATCTTGGAAAGCTGGATCACAAAGAGCCCTTTTAATTTAATGACTATACATTTAGGAAGCTCAAGTTACACACACAGTATTGTATTTATTTGCTGAAAAGCAGAATACAACAGCAATAGAAGACGTGCCCCTGCATCCTTGAGTTTGAAATCTAGTCAGGAACATACCACTGACAAGAAACTTAAGATGATGATATTGCCTCTGCTTCCCAAGAACACATGTATCCTGACGGATAACTCTCATGGGATGACATAATAGCGGACAGCATTAAGTATATGAATACTGTGGCTAGTATCATTTTGGCATAAATAGTATATGGTCTTTCAATGTATGGTATCCTAAAAGTGATATCAAAGTGCCTTTGGTAAAATGAGTTGGGTTTTTTCCTCATCATTTATTCATTCATTCATTCCATGTATATACATTGAACACCTACAATGTACTGTTGTCGTAAGCACTGAGTATATAACACTGAACAAAACAAATATCCTGTGATGGTGGAGAAAGACAAATATATAATGTAGATGGTGATATGTACTGTGAGGAAAAATAAACTTAGAGTAGATGACAGAGTTGATGGAGATCAGATGGTAGTGTAGATGCTATTTCATACAGAGTAATCAGGGGAAGCATCTCTGGTAAGTAGATATATGAACTGATAACAGAATTAAGAGAGGGATGCCATTTTCTTCCTTCCTTCCTTCCATTTATCCATCCATCCATGCCTCCATCCATCCACCTCAGGAAGACTTTTCCAAATAGAGGAAACAGCAAATGCCAAGGTTCACCTACTGTTCAGAAAAGGCACTGATTATAGCTAACATTTAGTACACACTTACTATGTGCCAGGTGCTCCTGTTAAGGACTTATGCTACATTAAATAAAACTGTAAACTCTTTGCCATGCTTCCCATTAAGAGATGGGATCTATTTCCCCTTCCCTTGAATTTGGGCTGGCCCTGTGACTGACTCATATTCAGTTAGAAATTCTGCTTCATGGATGACTCATTTGTGCGAATACACTGTTATTCCAAAGCACTATCTTTACACTAACAGTTCGGTAGTGTATGTTTCTTGTCTGTCTCCCCTACTCAGACTTCATTTAACCTCTGATTGGCAGGTGTAGTATATGCTCATTAAGTGAGGGATGTTTCACTTACTACATACATGTCCTTGGACAAGGAAGATTCTATAGCAGGGTTTCTTAACCTTGGCATTATTGACATCATGGGTAAAATATGCTTTGCACTGTGGGACATCCTGTGCATTGTAGGACGTTCAGCAGCATCCTTGGCCTCTACTCACTAGATGTCAGGAGAATCCCCCCACCTCCCAGTTGTGACAATCCAAAATTTCTTTGGACATTGTCGAATGCCCCCTTGGGCAAAAATCCCCCACTGTTGAGAACAAGTTTCCTTAGAGTCATTACTTTTTAGCATCCAGTTGTTTTTTAAAATACATACACATTTTGTTTTATTGCACTTTGCTTTACTGGACTTCACAGATGATGTTTGTGTGTGTATGGTTTTATTTGCTTGTTGACAAATTTAAGGTTTGTGGCAAATCTGGTTGGCACCACTTTTTCAACAGCATTTGCTACCTTTGTGTCTCTGCATCACATTTTGGTAATTCTCACAATATTTCAAACTTTTTCATCATTATTACATTTATAACGGTGATCTATGATTAAAGATCAGTGATCTTTAATGTAACTATTGTAACTTTGGGGGAGGGGCGCCATAAACTGTGCCCAGATAAGACAATGAATTTAATCAATAAATGTGGGTGCTCTGACTGCTCCACCAACCAGCCATTCCCCATCTCCCTGGCCTCTCCATTCCCCATGAAACAATATTGGAATAAGGACAATTAACAATCCTACAATGGTCTCCAAGCGTTCATATGAAAGGAGGAGTTGCACGTCTCTCACTTTAAATCAAAAACTAGAAATGATCAAACTTAGTAAGCAAGGCATGTCAACAACCAAAATAGGATGAAAGCTAGGCCTCCTATGCCAGTTAGCCAAGTTATAAACACAAAGGAGGAGTTACCGAAGGAAAAGTGTTATTCCAGCGAACACACAAATGATAAAAAAGCAAAAAAGCTTTACTTAGAGGTCTGGATAGATCAAACTAGCCACAACATTCTTTTAAGTCAAAGAGTAATCCAGAGCAAGGCCTTAACTCTCTTTAAGTCTGTGAAGGCTAAAGGAGCTGAGGAAGCTGCAGATGAAATGTATGAAGCTAGCAGAGGTTGGTTCATGAAGTTTAAAGAAAGAAGCCATCTCCATAACATAAAAGTACAAAGTAAAGTAGCAGGTGATGATGTAGAAGCTGTAGCAAGTTATCTAGAAGATCTAGCTCAGGTGGCTACACAAAACAGATTTTCAGTGTAGACAAAACAGCCTTCTATTGGAATAAGATGCCATCTAGGATTCTCATAACGAGAGAGGAGAAGTCAATGCATGCCTTCAAAGCTTCAATGGACAGGCTGACTCCTCTCCAGGGGCTATTGCAGCTAGCAGGTGACTTTAAGGTGACTTTAAGCCAATCCTCATTTAGCATTCTGAGAATCCTAGGGCCCTTAAGAATAATGCTAACTCTACTCTGCCTGTCCTCTATAAGTGGAACAACAAAGCCTGGATGACAGCCCATCTGTTTACAACATGGTTTATGGAATATTTTAAGCCCACTATTGAGACCTACCACTCAGGAAAAGATTCTTTTTAAAATATGACTGCTCATTGACAGTACATCTGGTCACTCAAGAGTTCTGGTGGAGACGTACACTGAGATTAATGTGCTTTCATGCCTGCTAACACAACATCCTTTCTAAAGCTCATGGATCAAGGAGTCGTTTCGACTTCCAGGTTTTATTATGTAAGAAATACTTCCCATAAAACTAATGTTACCATGGATAGTGAGTCCTCTGATGGACCTGGGCAAAGTCAACTGAAAACCTAGAAAGGAGTCACCATTCTAGATGCCATTAAGAACATTCGTGCTTCATTGGAATAGGTCAAAATATCAATAAGAACAGGACTTTCGAGGCAGCTGATTTTAACCCTCATGGATGACTTTGACGGGTTCAGTGGAGGAAGTAACTGCAGAGGCAGCAGAAATAGCAAGAGGACTAGAATTAGAAGTGGAGTCTGAAGACGGGACTGAATTGCTGCAATCTCAGGATAAAACTTGAGCGGATGAGGAGTTGTTTCTTATAAATGAGCAAAGAAAGCAATTTCTTGAGATGGAACCTATGCCTGGCGAAGATGCTGTGGCAATGACAACAAAGTATTTAGAATAGGATACAAGTTCAGTTGATAAAGCAGCAGGAGTGTTTGAGAGGACTGACTCCAATTTTGAAAGAAGTTCTACTGTGGATAAAATGCTATCAAACAGCATCGCATGAGAGAGAGAAACTGTTCATGAAAGGAAGAGTAAACTGATTTGGCAAACTTCATTGTCATATTGTAAGAAATTGCCACAGTCACCTCAACCTTCAGCAATCACCATGCTCATCAGTCAGCAGCCATCAATGCAGAGGCAAGACCCTCCAGCAGCAAAAGAATTACGACCTGATAAAAGCTGAGATGATAATTAGCATTTTTTAGCAATAAAGTATTTTTAATTTAGGTGTGTATATTTTTAAGACATAACAATATTGTGTACTTAATAGACAACAGTATAGTGTAAACATAACTTTTATATGACCTGGGAAACCAAAAAGTTCATCTGACTCACTTTATTGCAATATTCACTTTTCTGCAGTGGTCTGAAACCTAACCTGTGATAGCTTGAGGTAATGATGTACGAGTAATATACAAGTTAGAATAACTGCATTTGAAATGTAGTTATTGAATTGATAAAAATGATAAGCTTGTAAAGTGGGGATATAGTAAGAGGTAATATGATGTGCTACTTAAGAGCATGGAGAGATTGCCTGGATTTGGATCCACCTGAAACACCAGAAACCCAGGTGCCCGTGGGCAAGTCTCTTTACTTCTTCGTGTCCATTTTTCTCACCTCTGAAATCAAATTGTCGTGAAGATTATTAAATTGGCTACTCATTTACTACCAGGTAACATTATTGATATCATATTACGGAAAGTAAGTGGAAGAATGGCTTTTTGTGTAATACGTGGTGTTGAGTTCTAAAAGAAATCGTGTTTTTCTCTTGTTCGTAGCTAATAGATTATTTCATTTCTATATTTAATGATGACATTTGCTAGACACACCGTGGGGCTGGGAATGGCAAAGCACCTTCCAATTAAAGTGGACTCGAATTGGTGCCAACTAATACTTACCATACTCTAAGGAATAAAACTATGCAGCCAGTCCTACAAATGTTTGTACCTTTGACCCAATAATCTGACTTCTGGGGACAAAATGTGTAAGAAGGAAACAACCAAAACACATCACACTTTTGATCAAAATTACTCACTGAACTATTATCCATCAGAGTAAAAACTGGGAAAAAAACTAAATAGTCTAACAACAGGAATGGATTAGTAAATTATAGTACATCAGTAAAAAGTACCATTTATTGAACACATTCTTCCCGAATCACAAATACCCACTGTAGCCCCAAATTACTCTTTAACTACATTTTCAGAATAGAACTAGCAGGAATAAAGAAAGCCCCTAAATCAAATAGGTACAAAGAAAGACAGACAGTAAAAAGACAGTAAGACAAGGAAGGAAGGAAGGAAGGAAGGAAGGAAGGAAGGAAGGAAGGAAGGAAGGAAGGAGAAAGAAAGATAGAAAGAAAGAAAGAAAAGGAAACAAAACAAAATGAAACAGGGAGGGAAGGGGGGAGGGAAGGAGGGAAGGAGGGAGATCCAGAGTATTCTGTTAGTCGGACAGCATGTAAACTAATCGGAATTTGAGTCCTCCAGCACTTTGTTTAAGTATGCTCCTTCTTGTCTCTCACATCATTTCTAAATTCTGGCCTTAGAGACCTTAAAATCTCTATTAACACAGTAGGAACAATAGGAAGTAATACAATTGTATTTTAAGTTAAATGCTAAAGTGTGTGGTAAAAAGAAGGTTGTATCTGGATTTGTGGAAAGGCTGTGAACAGAGGGAAGTGCAGCACAGAGGAAAAATGTCACAGAGGGAGGTAAAATGGCTTGTATGCAGTGGGGAGAAAAAGAAAGGATTACAAGGGTGTAAAGTCATACAGATAAGGGCCCCGGCTAGGGAGGCAGGACAGAGGACCGAGCCCCTCAAAAATTCAGTGTTGCTGTCCCATGATGCAAACTCAGACTGGACAGATGAGAAATCAGGCTGTGGAATGTTCCCCTGAATGATAAGGCATTTCCTTCAGTACCCTGACCAGGTTTCTGAGGAGACTCAGAATGAGGAAAAGACAGTCTCTTCAGTAAACAGGGCTGGGAAAACTGGATGGCTATAGGCAAAAGAATGAAACTGGGACACTTTCTTACACGATACAGAAAAATAAACTCAAAATGCATTAAAGACCTAAATGTAAGACCTGAAACCATAAAACTCCTGGAAGGAAACTTAGGCAGTAATTTCTTCAACACTGGATTTAGCAACATTTTTCTAGATGCCTCCTAAAGCAAGGGAAACAAAACAAAATTAAACCATTGGGACTACACCAAAATAAAAAGCTTTTGCCCGGTGAAGGAAACCATCAACAAAACAAAAAGACAACCTAATGAACGAGAAAAGGTATTTGCAAATGATATATCCAGTAAGTGATTAATATCATATATAATGAACTTGTGCAACTCAACACCAAAACCCTCAAATAATCCAATTAGAAAATAGGCAGAGGACCTCAATAGACATTTTCTGAAAGAAGTCATATAGTGATGCTCAACATCACTAATCATTAGGAAAATACAAATCAAAACCATGAGATATGACCTTATACCTGTTAAAATGGCTAAAATCAAAAAGACAAGAAATAACGAGTGTTGGCAAGGATGTGGAGAAAAAGGAACCCTCATGCACTGTGGGCAGGAATGCAAACGGGTACAGCCACTGTGGAAAAGAGTATGGAGGTTCTCAAAAAATTGAACATAGAATTACCCTATGACTCTGTAATTCCACTACTGGGTATTTACCCAAAGAAAACAAAAACACTAACTCAAAGGGTGCAGACATGCACCCTTCTGTCTGTTGCAGCACTATTTACAACAGCCAAAATATGGAAGTAGCCCAAGTGTTCATCCACAGATAAGTAGATAAAGAAGATGTGGTACATATGCATACAATGGAGTAAAAGCCACAAACAGGGATGAGATCTTGCCATTTGCAAAAATATGGATGGACCTCGGGCGTATTAAACTAAGTGAAGTCAGTCAGACAGAAAAAGCCAAATACCGTATGATTTCACTTATGTGTAGAATCTAAAAAACAAAACAAACAACCAAAAAGCAGAAATAGATCCAAAAATACAAGAACTGGTGGTTGCTAGAGGAAAAGGGGGTGGAGGAATGGGCAAAATGGGTGAAGGAACATGGAATGAACAAGTCACAGGTATAAAAGGGACAGCATACCGTAAAAGCATTGTATAGTGACAGAGGATAGCTATACTTGTGGCGTACATAGCATAACGCAGAAACTTGCCGAATCACTATGTTGTACGCCTGAAGTAATGTAACAATGCATGTCAACCATACTTCAATTAAACAGAAAAAGTAATGGGATCTTTACAATTACTTTAGGTATTTCAAAACCCCTGATAAAAGCTGGTGTATTTATCCATGGTAATATTTCAAAGAAAACTAAAAGATCATTCACTTAAGTCATTTTCATACCAGTTTTCAAGTGCTTATTTTGATGGCACATTTGGTTTTACCCGCCAGATTTAAAAAATGAAAATTCACTTTGACAGACAATCTTTTCATAAGGCCCAAGGAAGGTGGGGGAGAGGAAGGGCGACAAAAATGATCCCAGGGGTCGAAAGGCTGTGATATAGTTGCTACATATACACTTAAAAATAATCTTAGTTACAAAAAATGAATATATATTCTTCCTGTGTCTGGTCTACCATTCTAGTGCCTTTCTCCTCTACCATACATCGTCACTGTACTCTCTCCCTTGGATTTCTAGCTGTTCTGTCTTGTTTCACTCTTCAAGTCCGCCACCCCCTCAATGCTGCCAAGGTGACCTCATGAAACTGCACATTCAATTTTGCATCTCACATCCCAGCTCACACATTCTTTCATGCCACAGCACTTCCACAGGACAACTCCTAAACTCGAAGGCACAACCTTTCACCTTCGCGTTGCATCCAGCCTCCATGTGGCCGTTCTGTCAACTCGTGTTGTACATTACTACAGTTGTTTTCCTCAGAGTTCTCTGAACAAGTCTTACTGTCATATGCCTATGCTTTTGACCATCCTGTTCCCCCTGCCTAGATATCCTCCCTCACATAGTATTCACCCACGTCCAAAAGAACAAGAACAAAATACCGTATCTTCGTTCTCCCCAGAAAACTCAAGATACTTGTCCGGGAAGCATGCCTCCACATGGCTAGGCAGCTGAGGGGCATTTCACTTGCACTCTTATCACCCTTGTCCTTGTTGGCAAGTTGTCCCCCCCACAGAGAACTGGAAAGTCCTCCAGGATAGGATGAATGTCTGTGGTAGGCAGAGACATTGGGTCTCTAATAGGTACACAGCAGGACGCAATGAGTAAATTATTTATCAATTCACCAGAAATGTGAATTCTCTAGCAATTAAGATTAAATTTATGTTTTTAAAGAAGCGCTCTCCAATCCCCACCCTAGAAATGGGGGTCAGTATTGGTCACAGCTTCTTGAATATTTTCTGCATGTTAGTTACAGAAGAAAAGGTGCGTATTTTTCCTCATCTTTAAATGTGATAGCCAAACATAAAGGAAAATAATCTCCAAAACTATCAACAAAATACAGTTTCTAGGAAAGTCTCCCTGTATATCAAGTTAAGCTAACTTATGTGAAAGCAAATATATAAAAAGATACATTGGGTGGGATGCATTATATTGTAAGTACCAAAAACATCAAACTGAAACTTGAACTCTGTAACCAAATTGCCTGGGTCTGACTATTAGCCATCTACTTCCTAGCTATGTGACCTTGGACAAATGCCTTTGTCTCTTTCTACATCTCAGCTTCCATATCTGTAAAATGGGAATAACAACAGTAACTACTTTAAAGGATGATATAAGGTATATGGTATACACTACAGACATGTTAACTATTAGTAGTTAGGCTAGTTAAATGCTATAAGGGAAATTTATAAAAACCAAAGTAACTTGAAGGCAACAAGCAGGATGAAAGGGCCCGTGGGTGGTTTGATGTGGTAGTTTGAGATGTCATCCAGAACCTAGTTTCCTCTTGGTACCTTGGAATCACTCCACTTTAAGGCTTGCTTCTCTCAGAGTGGCCAAATAAACCAGAATGCGGAGGCAAACAGGAGTAATGATACTAATCCTAACTGAATGTCTCAAGTCACCAGCACGCACCGCCCCCCCCCCCCCCCCCCCGTCCTCCCGACACACACTCAATATAGGGCAGGGGCCTGCACGTAGATTAGCTGAGGCCACCCAGGGCTCACCTCTAGAGCTAGAGGTAGGATCAACTTCCCCTCAAGTACATAGACACCAAAACAAAAAGCTGAGTACATTTGGAAAGCCTGGGAGATGAGGGGAGATGCTAGATAGGCAACCAAGAAGAAGAACAAAGTCAAGGGTAAAATTCATGAATTTTAAGCCAGAGAAACTTGATTTTGCATAGCCATCTGTATTCAAAAGTCATATCGGGTTTAGCAACCAGGCACAAAAATTCCTTTCAACCAAGATGGATTTCTAGCATGACATCGCCAACAAAAAGTGCTGTTCTCAGGGAAAATCCTCCAACTTAGAAGCATCTGCTTCTAATTTCCACAATGAAATCTTTGATTCCTTCATTCATGGGACTTGCGCTCAATTCTCTCTGACAGTGGAACTGCAATTTTCTTGATAATGATTTTGCTGTGAAATTCTCATTATCTGGTAGAAATATAGAAATCCTTATATTACATAGGAACCTTAACATTAACTTTACTTATTTTTCCTCTGAAATATTTTTTTTTTCCAAAGAGACTTTAGCACCCCTAAGAAAGATTGAATTAAGGATTTGGAAAGTTTCTAGCTTTAACACTGCAGAAGGACTTTTCATGTTATTAAACCGTTTTTAACAACAACAAAGTAAACACACACACCAGAGAGGTAAAAGTCCATTGACAGAATAAATAAAATACGGTACATTAAGGCAATTCAGCAGTGAACATTAATGAACCACAGCCACACGTGAACAACTGTGAATCTCAAAGACAATGGTTCAGTGAAAAAACAAGTTACAAAAGAATATATACAATTCATCAAAATCAGGTGATGAAACAATAACTCATTCAGGGATACAGAATACATATTGGTAAAACTGTTAAGAAAGGTAATGAGTAAGTTCAAAATGGTGCTGGATGGGGTAGTCTGGGAGCAGGAGATGTCTTCAGAAAGGGACAGGAGCTACAAAGGAGCTAGAGAATTATTTTTCTTATACTTGATAGTGGATATAATGGTGTTGATTACTATTACTGTTTAAAATGTACACAGACATTATAGGCATTTTTCTATGTGTGTATTTCATAATTAAAAAAATTATCAGAGGTACTGTTGTTGAAAATGCTGTGAACAACTACATATTGGTGACTAAACTTGAAAAAGATATATAAAGTATGACATGTATGCAATCCTGTTAAAATAAATAGCCTGTTACTTTTTTTTTTTTTAATTTTTTTTTTCAACGTTTATTTATTTTATTTTTGGGACAGAGAGAGACAGAGCATGAACGGGGGAGGGGCAGAGAGAGAGAGGGAGACACAGAATCGGAAACAGGCTCCAGGCTCTGAGCCATCAGCCCAGAGCCCGACGCGGGGCTCGAACTCCTGGACCGCGAGATTGTGACCTGAATAGCCTGTTACTTTTAACATAAATTGAATCCTTTGAGGATCCTATGCAAAGACTTTACAGCAAACTAAAATAATCTTTATAAAATATTATTGTACCCACTACATAAGTGTTTTCATGGCCCAGAAGTGGGAAAAAGCCTTAGATATTCTGGTGTTGTTAATGAATTTTTACAGTATTTACAAGTTAGTAGTAGGCATATGTATTAATTTCTAAGATTCTATCTACTACTAAATGGAAATAATAACACAATAGAAGAACAACCAAATGAAAATTTGACCACTGTATCAGATCTCACAGATGATCTACTCCAATCCCTTAATTCAATTTTACTTTGTAAGTTTATTCATTCATTTTCGAGAGCCAGCAAGCGAGAGCGCGCACAAGCGAGGGAGGGGCAGAGAGAGAGGGAGACACAGAATCCGAAGCAGGCTCCAGGCTCTGAGCTGTCAGCACAGAGCCTGATGCAGCGCTCAAACTGACAAATTGTGAGATCACAACCTGAGCTGAAGTCGGACACTTAACCGACTGAGCCACCCAGGCGCCCCCCAAGCCCATAC
This sequence comes from Herpailurus yagouaroundi, assembly GCF_014898765.1. Taxonomy (NCBI): domain Eukaryota; kingdom Metazoa; phylum Chordata; class Mammalia; order Carnivora; family Felidae; genus Herpailurus; species Herpailurus yagouaroundi. The sequence continues at coordinate 28,428,234 of NW_024412396.1, read as the reverse complement.
TTTTATAGGTGAAGAAACCAATGTGGTGAGAGAATGATCTGCCAAGATAATACCAGTTAGTTTTAGGTACCCAGTATCCTTTTTTCCCCCCCAGGATTTTTCTTCTCTAAATTCTGTTCAAAAACTCCCATGAGTAGGAAACAATTTAATTTAATCTAGTCTGTCTTCAAAAAGTTCATTTTTGATATGAAGTTAAGAAATATGTTAAAACGATTTACTAAAGTGAATGTACTCAAATGCTAATAAGACCTGCCTTCCACCCTGACAGTTGTAGCATTATATGTAAAGAAGTTTACGAAGCCAGAAAAAGAGTTTGAGGTGCTAGGAATCCAATTTTTACCTTGATACACATAAATGATGGGCTGCAATTACTTTGTTAACCAGACACACCCGAAAGAGTAGCATTTGCATCAGGGCACACCCTCACACATGTGCCCATACTGTTCATGTGCCAAACGTGCAGAAGGGCATGAAGTAAACCTCATGGGTCCAGGTACTGTTTACAGTAAAAGATCAAAAGCACAATCTACAGACTTCAAAGTAAGCAATTCCTCTGGACATTCTAACAAGGCTTCATACTGCTACAAAAGTTCTTATTCAACACCTCTTTGGGGGTTTTGCTGTGAGTAAGGTAGAGACAAAGTTGTCACATAAACTTATAAAGATATCTGAAAATACCAATTTAAAAAGTCAGAGAAAACAACTATTACTATTATTATTATTATTGTTGTTGTTTTTTTTTTTTTTTTAGTGAGAGAGAAAGAGAGAGCACACATGTGCACGCACAAGCAAGGGAGGGGCAGAGACAGAGACAGAGAGAGAGAGAGAGAGAGAGAGAGAGAGAGAGAGAGAGAATCCCAAGCAGGCTCCATGCCCAGTGTGGAGCCCAATGTAGGGCTTGATCTCACAACCACAAGAGCACGACCTGAGTTGAAATCGAGAGTTGTATGCTCAACTGACTGAGCCATCTGGGAACCCCAACAATGATTATTTTCATCATTAAAAAAAAAAGTCTAAAACTCTGACTTACAGTTTTAAAAGTCCTTGCTTCAGAAAACTGATGAAAATGTTCATTTTATATAGGGCTTCCCAGTTATATATAGCTACCCCATCCCCCTGGGGCATCATCCAGTCATTAGCTAATCTCCAAGGAGACTGAGGTGATTTGTGCTATTCTGGAGAAACACAAATCCAAGACTGTTAAGACGGATGTGAGGAACATCACTGGGAGCCACGGCTGCATCCCTTAGGTTTTCTCCAAGGTAACCTTCAATCAGAAGTTGGCTCTCTTTTATCCGTCATCCAGCATTTAATTCCCTTAGCTTACTTGTAGAAGATAACCACCATAAATTTGCCAGGTCCATCAAGTGTGAAATCTCATTTTCAAGTAGTATTTACCTATATAGTAATATTCTATTTCCCATACACCAACTCACAGACCTTGTTTCTAGAACTCTTCTCAACCAGGTTTTGAAATAAGAGACCAAAGCCAACTTGAGTGTTACCTTATATCCCAAAGAGAATAGAAATAAAAGTCATTTAACAGTGAATCTCTGCACTCTCTGGTGAAGTCCACACTGTCCAACAGTGAGTCACTGAATAGCCCAGTCAAGTTGTCTCCATTTGACCTACCTGTTCATCGGATTTTCTGGTTCTGTGATGTGCATCCCTCTGCATACCGCCAAAAGACAACATTCCTCCTGATACTAATCATCCTCTAATGCTGTGAGAGAGACTTAAAAGCCTGATTTTTAAAGGGTGTGGAGGAAGGAAATCAGAATTACAAGTTACCCTACAGTGACAGGGTTAATCCTCCATGAAAAATGGAACCACAACTCAACGTTGAAGTTAAAAACAAACCAATCAAACAAAAAACAGAAACCAACCTATCTCTGTTTAGTATTGCTTTTTTTTTTTTTTTTTTTTTTTTAATGGCTCTAATCATCCTGGAAAGGCAGCTAGTCTTGAGGCTGACCTACAGACTATTATCCTGAATAAACCAAAAGAGCAGACTACTCCAAGGTCAGCCATTCTTCATGGCAGGACTACTGCCCAATACCAGTGGTCCATCACTGTCCTCCTACTGCCTTAATTCTACCAAGAAAATGTTATATACTGCCAGCAAATGCCATAGAATCATTATCACCTCAGATCCAGAGGCAAAACTATTCAAGTATTCAAAAAGTCCTCATTAAGAGATGAGTGCCTATTTTCCTTCATGACCTTCACATTTGGAAAAGTGAATTAAGAAAATACGTTGTTGGTACTAATCATGGGCTCTCTAGGGAACGCTGGATGAAAATTCTTTTTCAGATAAGATTTGAAAAGTTGTAGGTTGTCTGCTGGTAACCCTCGATACAGTTGGCGATAATGAAGAGACAAAATCCTGAAAATCCTTCTAAGGAGTCTTTCAAAAACATCTTCCAATTGCGTTACTCTGTCTGGAATTTGGAAATTACTTGCTCCTAGAAGTCATGACAGTTTAAGAAAAATCTACAGTTAATATTACACTTAATGGTGAAAAAGTAAATGGTTTTTCCCTAATATTGGAACAAAGCAGGTATGTCTGCCCTTTCGACTCAAATTCAAAGTTGGAAGACTTAATATCTGATTTTTCAGACTTACTGTAAAGAGTACATACATTACTTAAAGCAGTGTATATTTTTACTTTTTTTTAAGTTTATTTTGAGAGAAAGAGAGCATGTGTGCATGTGTGAGCAGAGGAGGGGCAGAGAGAGAGAGAGACAGAGAGAGAGAGAATCCCAAGCAGGCTCTGTGCTGTCAGCATGGAGGCCCATGTGGGGCTCAATCTCACAAACTGTGAGATCATGACCTGAGCTGAAATCAAGAGTCAGACGCTTAATGATAGCCACCCAGGTGCCCCTAAAGCAATACAATATTGGCCTAAAGATATGTCAGTTGATGGAATAAAGAGTCCAGATACAAACCATATATCAAAAGTCATTTGATTTTTGATAAAGGTGCCAAGGTACTTTACTGAGGGAATAAACTTAGAATTGATTTCGACCCTAATACAAAGATTAACTTGAATCACAGATCCAAATATAAAGGCTAAAACTGTGAAACTTACAGAAAACTTCTAGGAGATCTTTGTGATCAAAAATTTTTTTAAAGGAAAAATTGGACTTCTTTACAATTAAAATTTCTGCTCTTTGCAAGTCAGTTTAAAAATGGCAATGCAATCCTCAGACTGAAAAAAATATTTTTAAACATTTATCTAATTAAAGACTTACATCCAGAATACATAAATAGCTCTTACTAACAGAAGAAAACTCACTCAAAAATATGGCCAAAAGATTTAAACAGTGACTTCCCTGGAAAAGATACACAAATGGCAAGTAAGCATTTGAAATGATGCTCAATATTATTAGTCATTAGGAAAATGCAATTAAAAACTACAGTGAGGGGTGCCTGGGTGGCTCAGTTGGCTGAGTATCTGACTCTTGACTTAGGCTCATGTTATGATCCCAGGGCTGTGGGATCAAGTCCCACATTGGGCTCCATGCTGAGCATGGGGCCTGCTTGGGATTGTCGCTCTCTCTCCCTCTGTCCCTCTCCCATACTCACACATGTGCGCTCTCTCTCTCTCAAATAAAAAAATAAAAAACAAACTACAGTGAGATACCACAATGCACACCCCTAGAATGTTTAAAATTGAAAACACAGAGAATACCAAACCTTGGTGAGAATCTGGAGCAACTAGAACTCTCAGACACTGCTGGTGAGAATGTTAAATGATATAACTACTTTGGAAAACAATTGATAGCTTCTTATAAGGTCAAACATTCATTTATCATAGAACTCATTCTTAGGTACATGAGTAAGATAAATGAAAAGATACATCCACCAAAGACTTACACTTGCAACCCTTATCAAAATACCAATAACACTTTTCACAGAACTAGAACAAATAATACCAAATGGAACCACAGACTCCAAATAGCCAAAGTAATCTTGAAAAAGAACAAGGCTGGAAGCATCACCATCCCAGATTTCAAGATATACTACAAAGTTGTAGTAATCTAAACATAGTAATCTATGGTACCAACATAAAAACAGACACATAGATCAATGGAACAGAATAGAGTCCAGAAATAAACACATGCTTATATAGTCAATCTATCACAAAGGAGGCAAGAATATACAATGAGAAAAAGACCATCTCATCTCTTCAATAAATGAATGGTGCTGAGAAAACTAGAATGTTACATGCAAAAGAATGAAACTGGGCCACTTTTTAACACTATATACAATAGGACTAAGGACCTAAATGTGAAGCCTGTAACCTTAAAGCTCCTGAAAGAAAACATAGACAGTAGTTTCTTGGACATCAGCCTTAGCAACATTTTTCTAGATATGTCTCCTGAGGCAAGAGAAACAAAAGCAAAATGAAACTACTGGGACTATACCATATCAAAAGCTTTTGCACAGTGAAGGAAACCATCAACAAAACAAAAAAGGTGACTTAATGAATGGGAGAACATATTTGCAAATGATATACCAGAGAAAGAGTTCTATCCAAAATATACAAAGAACTCATACAACCCAACATCAACCCCCCAATAATCCAATCAATCAAGAATGGGCAGAAGACACGAATAGATATTTTCCCAAAGAAAACATGCAGGTGGCCAACTGACACATGAAAAGATGCTCAATGTCACTAATCATCAAGGAAATGCACATCAAAGAAATATCAGCTTATACCTGTTAGAATGGCTAGATTCAAAAGACGAGAAGTAAGTGTTGGTAAGGATGTAGAGAAAAAGGAATCCTTACGCACTATTGGTGGGAATGCAAATTGGTAGAGCCACTGTGGAAAACAGTATGGAGGTTCCTCAAAAAGTTAAAAACAGTTTAAAAAAAAAAGCTATTATGACCCAGTAATTCCACTACCGGGTATTTACCCAAAGAAAACAAAGACACTAATTCAAAAAAATATATGCACCCCTATGGTTGTTGTAGCATTATTTCCAATAGCCAAGTATGGAAGCAACCCAAGTTCCATCCATAGATGAATGGATAAAGAAGGTGTGGTATATGTGCACAATGGACTATTACTCAGCCATAAAAAAAAAAAAAAAGAATGAAATCTTGCCATTTGCAAAAAATATAGATAGACCTAGAGGGTAGAATGCTAAATAAGATAAGTAGGACAGAGAAAGACAAATACTGTGTGATTTCACTCACAGAGAATTTCATTCATGGAATTTAAGAAACAAAACAAACAAAGAAAAAACAAAAAGAGAGAAACAAAAAACCAGACTTTTAAATACAGAGAACAGGGGAGCCTGAGTGGCTCAGTCAGTTAAGCTTCTGACTTTGGCTCAGGTCATGATCTCACGGTTTGTGAGTTTGGACCCTGCATTGAGCTCTGTGCTGGCAGCATGGAGCCTGCTTCGGATCCTCTTTCTCCCGGTCTCTCTGCCCCTTCCCTTCTCTCTCTCTCTCTCTCTCTCTCTCTCTCTCTCTCTCTCACTCACTCTCTCTCTCTCAAAAATAAACAAACACTTAAAAATAAATAAATACAGAGAACTGGTGGCTGCCAGAGGGGAGGTGGGTGGAGGGATGGGTGAAATAAATACAGGGAATTAAAAGTACACGTCTCTTGATGAGCATTGAGAAATGTATAGAATTGTTCTATTATATTGTACACCTGAAACTAACGTAAAATCATATATTATCCGTGAATAAAAATTTTAAAAATATAAATGAACTGGTGTGCCTCAAATTAAAAAAAAATTTATACAGGAACGTTCATAGTAACTTCATTCATAATAAACTTCCATTCCCAACTGGAAACTATCCAAATATCCATTAATAGCAGATGAATGAACAAGTTGTGACAACTTAATATTACCCAATTAAAAAAAAAAAAACCAAAAACTTGATATATGCAACAAAATGCATGAATCCAGAAAGCATTATGCTAAGGGACAGAAGCCAGATACAAAAGCAAAGCACAAAAAAACTACAGGTCACATGATTCGATTTACATGAAATTCTATAAAAGGCAAAACTAAAGATCAGTAGTTGTCATGGATAACTGGGGTGGGAGGAAGGAGAAAAAGGAGAAAGTGGTGGAAGAGAAGAGGACTAACTAAAAAGGGGCTGAAGAAAACTTTTTGGCATGACAAAAATGTTCTATATCTTGACTTTGACACTGGTTACATAATTCTACACATTTCTCAAAAGTTACCAAATTATCTACTTAAAATTTGTGAACTTTATTTTTACTGCATGCAATTTATATAACTAAAGATTTGATTTAAACAAATTTAATGAATCTACATGTTCATTGAAGCGCCTTATGTGTTTAAGTAACACCACATTACTTCAAACCCTTTGCTGCATGATGCAGGTATTCACAAAAGTGATACAATTATTACCTAAACTGGCTAAACCCATGGCTTCAGAAAGTTTAAACTTGACCTTAAAAATTGAAAGGCAGGAATTCATGGTGATTTGGAAAAACACTACAATTTTAAATGATACTAAGTAAAACCAAAAGTTAGGGCCTTTTGATGTTTACCAATGGTATCACCTGGTAAGAATTCCGGAGAGATAAAAGAAAATTTCTTGTTAAACAAAAATAGCACAGCAGAGTTTTAAACAGGTAGCATTTCACATATCACATGGTTTAAGTGTTCACTGGTTTGTCTGTCTCCCTCATCAACCAGGCTCTAATTTCCAGAGGACAGGTCCATGCCTTGGTCATCATTGAATTTCCAGCAAAATGCTCGGCATATAAATAAGAGTTGAATGAAAGAAAGATTTGCAGATGTTCTCATGCTAAATTCGGGTTCATTTACACAGTCCACATGTCTAAAACTTCCTACAGAAAGGCCTGTAGTATGTTTCCATAAAACACTAGCACTTAAAGATTATAATGTTCTAAAGGGAAATCAATCGAATGTATTTAATGTCTCACCTTTAAATGTACAATGTGCCATCATTCCAAAAACACCTTTATTCTGATTTTCCTTTATTAACCAATCCTACAAATTACTAGAGGTTTTTTCAAGGTAACAGCTGCTCTGAACAAAGGATTAATAGTGTGAAATTTTATGCACGCCTTGCTGTCTTCTAATAAAATCCAATGATCAGGAATTTTGTGTCAAGTTAAATGCATTATCACAGGAAGTACAATATGTTTGAAAAGACTACCCTAGGGGCGCCTGGGTGGCGCAGTCGGTTAAGCGTCCGACTTCAGCCAGGTCACGATCTCACCGTCTGTGAGTTCGAGCCCCGCGTCGGACTCTGGGCTGATGGCTCAGAGCCTGGAGCCTGTTTCTGATTCTGTGTCTCCCTCTCTCTCTGCCCCCCCCC
>NW_024412396.1:28331179-28420784 GCF_014898765.1 Herpailurus yagouaroundi | reverse complement strand
TGGCGCAGTCGGTTAAGCGTCCGACTTCAGCCAGGTCACGATCTCACCGTCTGTGAGTTCGAGCCCCGCGTCGGACTCTGGGCTGATGGCTCAGAGCCTGGAGCCTGTTTCTGATTCTGTGTCTCCCTCTCTCTCTGCCCCTCCCCCGTTCATGCTCTGTCTCTCTCTGTCCCAAAAATAAATAAACGTTGGAAAAAAAAAAAAAAGAAAAGAAAAGACTACCCTATCTAGTTCAGACTGACACAAAAAATTCTCTATGGCAACATCAGTGTAAGCTAATTAAGGAACAAAAGTTGATTTAGTATCGGGCAGAAACCAAAATTGACTTAAAAAAATACTAAAAAAAAAAAAAAAAGAAATCAAAATGTCACACCGTATTTTGCAAATACTTTAGAAATATTTTATCACCAGGATGACTGGTAGCAAGAAAAAAAGAGCACAGGCCTCAGAGTCAGAAGAGTATCATGTTCTGGTTTTTCACCAACTGTTTCAGGTAAAGTTGTTAAGTCATACAAATTATTTAACCTTCTCATCTGTAAAACAGGAACTACTACTCTGAGGATCAAATAAAGTAACCTACAAAATGTCACATAGAGATAAATTATGATGATGCCGGAATATCTAGTTAAAGGAAAGACATGCTCACCTTCCTTTAATTTTTGAGAAAGGTAATATATACAAATCATGGTTCTTAATCTGATAAATACCATGTATCCTTGCCCCACAAGTACGCATCAATGTTTCATTTTCCGCTCACCACCTGCAGTCCAGGGTAAACGCTGTAACAATCGCTTCTTTCTCCTGCCCACACCTATGGGTAGTAAATGACCACCCAGATAACATCTATGATAAGACCCTGAGGTGTCTCCATGGGATACCACATTTACAGAGCACTTTCAAATGCATTATTTCATCTCAGTAGTATATCCCATTATCTAACAATAACTTTAAGATGTGTGACCTTGGCATCTGCGTGGCTCAGTGGGTTGGGTGTCCCTCTTGATTTGGGCTCAGGTCATAATCCCAAGGTTGTGAGATTGAGCCCGGTGTCTGGCTCTGCACTGAGCATGCAGCCTGCTTAAGATTTTCTTCTCTCTCTCCCTCTGCCCCTCTCCCCTGCTCATGAGCTCTCTCTCTCTAAAAAATTAAAAAAAAAAAAAATCTGTGACCTCACTCAAATATCAGATGTAATTCAACTTCTCAACGATGATTTATTATAATACCAAAGTCTAATGACAGAATTCTTAATCGTGCTGTATAGCTACATTTCTATCTGCATTTAGGTAGAAAAACCTTATCAATTAATATGCATATACCATCTGAAGATTTATTACTTTACTTTACACTTTAGCATCTCAAAGAGAATTGAGAGAACACTATTTATAGTTATTCTTACGATTACATAATTATTCCCATAATCAAATACATACATATATATATGTGTGTATATATATATATGTGTGTATATATATATATATATATAAATTATCATAGGAAGCTAATCAATGACATCTTGATTTATTTCTTTGAGGAAAATGTCCTATTTTATAACTACACTCTTGGTAATTTTCAAAATTCAATCTTTGTTTAGTTTTTGAAAACTTTAAATTTATATTTTTCACAGAGATATAATTTATATTTTTCAGTGTGACATTAAATCTAACTATATATTACTGTTATGAAAGTTGTATTTTGTTCATATGTCAGATTTGGGAGATACACAACATGGATTTTCATAAACACAGTTTTTAGTTTGTTTTATGGATCAACTGCTCCTGGCCTGTGAAAGGTTTAAATTCATAAGGATACTTATAAAATAACTTTATTAATATCCTCAGGGGAAGCACACACACACACACACACACACACACACACACACACACGCACAATTTGAGTAGAAAAGAAACAAAAAACTAGGAAGGAGTAGAATCTCTGTACATGATTTTAGTTAAATTCTTGTCTGTGAGCCTTTTCATCCCATCATAGAACATACGACATGCAGAGTTGTTTTTTTCTTTGTAATAGAGGATACATAGGTGATCAGATGAAGCAGGAACAGAACCCAGAAGGGTTGAAGAAACAGAAGGCAGGGGAAGCTAAAACTCACATTCATAAGGAGGTCAAGACAACAGCAAAGATGGGTGGCGCAGCAAATATAAAAATTTCATTTAGAAATAATCCCAACTTTTTGACCCCACCCCCAATATGAAAGTAAGATAAGACTATATCAACTATTTTATAAGAAATTATGAGGTCCGTTATCATCTCGCTCCTAGGCACAGGGCCAAGCACATCAACTCAAATGGTGGGAGGGTGTCATTTCAGGACTACCTCCTCACAGGCAATTCGATCATCACAACGAGGGTGGACACCACCACATGTCAAACCAAGGAGGAAAAACTGCAAGAATGGTTGAATGGGCGTTTCCAGTGGATTAGGCTTGTGTCTTGGGCCCCAGCGCGTGGTGTACCATCACTAAGAAAACATCTGGCATGAGGAAACAAGAAACGTTGTTCTGATGCAGGCTGGGAGGAAATCCCTAATTGAGGTATTTCAAGAGACCTTGTTTTCTTGCACTGAGAAATCACAGATAATTTCTATTGCTGCATTCTATTATTAATGCTTAAAATCCAATCTTTTTTTATGCTTTTGAAAGTTTATGGAACAAAATTTGTATTCTTCATGGCCTTTTGAATGTTTAAGCAACAAAATGTGTATTTCCAATGCCAATATTAAATATGAATACATGTCACTATTGTGCTATTGATATACATCATTTATACATCAGACTCGGGAGATACACACAAACACAATTCTGTTAACTTTTTTTAATGGGTCAGATGCTTCCTGGACTCGCTGAAGGCTTAAATCTAGATGGCAGCTCTCTCACATCATACAGATCAGAAAGAATAAAGCCACAACGCTGTTGGGCTGAAGTCAAGAGTCAACAGTTTTATAGGAGCTATGAAAGAATTCAAGAGAGTAGAAATCACCTCTTATGTGTCCTCAAACATTACTGCCTACCTGGGAAGACATGACTAACGTCCATAACACAGACAATAATATCATACCAGAAAAAGATACACAAACTCAGTCACCACTGCAACATGTCTGGTCAGGATTCAAGCACTAGAAAATGGAATTCAGTTGACCACAACCAGGCTACACAAGCCCCCAAACATTTCAGAGCCTTTCCCAACCCCTTGGCAATTGAGAATTTGTTTCAGGCCCCTCAACTGAAAATAGTTCATACATTAAAATGCATTAATTTAGATCCTTTATCTATAATATGGTGACTACAAATTTCCTGAAAACGTATTGGTAAATTATGAGTCTAGTTCAAGAATACATAAGCCAACCAATCATTAAAGGCAACTTTGTTTTATAAGTTAACTAACTTCCATTGGCTTTCCTGCTAGTTTTTACTCTACAACTAAAATTCATGAAAACTTCCCTTTATATTTCTGTAGGCACCAGTAAAAGCAAATAATTTAGTAAATAACATATCATCTGTTAAACACCCTCTTCACAACTTAAAACTGACATGGGCTCAGTTAATGAATATTTAAGGTTAAAAAGATTTATCTGGTACTTATTTTAAATTCTACATGACATTTGACATTTCTTAAAAACTATTTCCTGATCTGATTTCCTTAAATATCCTTAAGCTCACATCTGAAAATCTTGGGTGAATTTGAACTAAAACTTCCTTCAGTATGTTAATTTTTCTGAATCTCTTTCTATAATTACCAGTAACATGAGTTTCTCAACAGAAATTTCAGACATGGCACCACTACAGCTGACCTTTGTTTCAGTGTGATGCTAAGCTATGCAAAAAATTAACTTTACCACTATATTTAGATGGATTTAGTTAAGTATAGAATTCTATTTTCTTTGGGGGGAAAAATGCCTAAAGCATTTCTGATTGCTGTGATAAAATATATACACCACACAAAATTCCACTCTATTTTTTGGCTCACATATGCTACTAACTTTACCTCTGAAGTTTTTCATAATACCCTATTACATCACTCCAAGATCATACTAATAAACTATTAGTATTTTTTAGTCACGGGCTTGGAAAGATAAAATAAAGGTACTATCCACTACTCACTCTTGAGGGAATAAGTCAGTTTATTTTTTATATCCTACTTTCGGAAGCCATAAGAAATGTCCTCACTGTAAACATCTTTAAAATAATTAGTTTCATAAAATAAAAGTTAGTTTGCGAGTTAGCTATATCTGAAATTTCTAGCCCAAATTCCTTTTTGTCTTTCATTTACTTATTTAAATAGAGTTCAATTCAGGTACCAAACAAAGTAAACTCTAGAGTTATAAAATATAATTCATTCTTCATGGGGCACCTGGGTGGCTCAGTCAGTTAAGCATCCGACTCCAGCTCAGGTCATGAGCTCGCAGTTCATGGGTTTGAGCCCCACGTGGGGCTCTGTGCTGACAGCTCAGAGCCTGGTGCCCGCTTTGGATTCTGTGTCTCCTTCTCTCTCTGTTCCTCCCTCACTTACACTCTGTCTCTGTCTCTCTCTCTCTCTCACAAATAAAGATTAAAGAAAATAAATAATTCATTCTTCCTCATTAATGACTGTAGCCAATGGTAAGTTCCTTAGAGATTTTTTTAACTCTTATTTTGTCACAGAAATTACCACTTAATTTATTTGTTTCTAAGGTTAATTTTTTTTTAATTTTAATGTTTATTTTTGAGAGAGAGCGAGACAGAGCATGAGCAGGGGAGGGGAGAGAGAAAGAGAGACACAGAATCTGAAGCAGGCTCCAGGCTCTGAGCTGTCAGCACAGAGCCAGACACGGGGCTTGAACTCACGAACCGTGAGATCATGACCTGAGCCAAAGTTGGACACTTAACCAACTGAGCCACCCAGTGCCCCTCTAAGGTTAAATTTTTACATTTAGAATACTTTATAAACTACTATGGCATTATGAGAAAGTCAAGGAGTTTAGAATTCAGTTATGTTATACTCCCTATTACAGCCCCACCCTCAGACCAGATTGTTCTGTTAGGAGGTCTCAGAGAACCCCCCAGTTCTTGGTAATACTTACCAAAATTAAACAATTATACATTCTGTTTTCTGATATCTGCCTTTCTGGCTAATGGGTTAAAGCTTCAGGAGAGCAGGTACCATCATGCCTGTTGAATTCACACTATCTCCAGGGCCTTCTACATAGGGTACTCACTATTTGTCAAATGAATGAAAAAATAAGACATTTAAAACAGTATTAGCCTTAGAAAGAAGCATATCTAAAATTATAAAATGGTATGTAATAAAGGTACCCTTATTTGGAAACATCATCCACCTACATAACAGAATCTAAACAGGCAATACATGAGGTGGTGACTTAATACTCAAATAAATGATATAATTTTGCTACAAAGAAATCGATATAGTAAATTGAGATTGCCCTGTCTGAGGAAATAGATTTTATACGAGTTTTGGGTATTTTCTAATTCTTCTCAAGCATCACTGTAATTATATATTACCATTACTGGAAGGTAACTCTAAACAATAATTAATCTAGTAAATCTAGAGTAAATTTGCTAGGCACTAGTAAATAAGATATGTTGTTGTCCTCGAGAAACTTCGAGCTGGTAAGTTAGAATATACAAAAAGATGACAATATAAAGCAGGATGTACTAAGTTCCAGGGAAGTGACACAAGCATTCTGCAGCTCACTTGAGTGCAAGGAGAATAGCAAGCATGACCCAGGCTAAGTATGTATGTCGTAGTTAGCCTGGTAATGGAGACAACTGGGGACTACGAGGAGAACTGGGATAGACTGACGGATCTGTGAGATGACATTATGTAAGAATCCAAGTGACTACAACACACGGATAGTCAATTCCCATGCCGACAGGGGCAGGCAAGAAAGGAGTGAAGCCTGCAGGACGAAAATGCCGACAGCAATTTGGTCTCAACGTTGGGGCCAAGAGGATCTCTTCTGGGGAGTATGGTGGGCTACAGAGTACAAACCCCATATAAAAGGGGAAGTTGTTACGTTGCTCCCCAAAACTCATTGCCAGGCCTTCCGGCTTTTCAAAAGAAGATATAAAATTCAATTTTTTTTAAGTGAAAAGTTTCAACTCTTAAAAGTTGGCAAATAATTATTTTCATGCTATGTTAAAAACCAAAATACGTCTGTAGCCAGTCTTCCCGGTGGGCCACAGATTTGGAGCTCTGGTTTGGGATATTGAATTCCATGCTCAAGAGATCTGGACTTCATCCTGTAGTCACAGACTTAAGAGACTTAACGTTTATTCCAAAATTTGCTTAGTTTTATACCTCTGCACACTCCAGTATTTACCACGTACAACTCTCAACACTGCCAAATTATTTCACATTGGTCTTGTGTATTTCTCCGTTACAAGCCAATTATGTTCATTTAACAAACTGTAGAGTGACTTATAAGTTTCAGCTGAAAAAACATTCAAAATGATACTAATAAAGCAGTGTTGACAGAGCAGTGCGTAAGAGAATGCTGACATTATGTTACACCACAACCCACTAGAAACACACACACACAGTCCCTGGAGCTCCACTTCTCAAAAAACATGCACCATAATCCAGTGCAAAAGAAGAGTCTTTGCTCTTTCCAGCATTTTCCCATACTTAGCAACTTTCTAAAGACTATTACTACACTTTCTTTTATCACCAAACAACACTCGAACACATGTAGCAAAGTTTTAATTCTACCATTCACTGTAAGCTTTTAACTATCCAAAAACAATATTTAAGTACTAAAGGCCGATGTGTTAACATTTTAATAAGCTTAGGGAAAGAAAAGATAATTAGTATCAGAGACTTGTTGATTCGTTTTGATGACAGTATTACAGAAAGTTAGCATTATAATTCAAAGGTAATTCCCAGAAGAGAAAATTCTCGGTGCATAATTATGATATACAATACAGAACTATGAAAATTGCTTAATCACATGCTTTGAAATAATATTCAGAGTGGAAGCTATCAACAAAGTATAAAAGAACTATTAAACAAGCAATGTTTCTATTACTTAAATTCTTCTGGCTCTTGGGAACCCCTACCCTGAGCCATCCATTCTGTGAACGAAGGCCTCCAGGTTCGTGGGACACTACGATGTGTGTCTGGTCAGCTCAAATCTATCACCATTGCCGAAAAAGAGGCTAACTCAAAGCACGTGTCTCACAAGGGCTCTCTTATACTTATACCCTTTTCATGTAAAGGATCAATGGGTTGAAGTAAAGAACACGTCTTTACTAGAAACAGAAAAGTCTCAACACAAAGTGACAGTGCTTCCAGGATATAGTTCTTATCTAAAGGGATGCAACATAGAATAAAGACATTGCATTACAACTGATTTTCTATTTCAAAAGAAACAGACTACAATCTATATGCTGGGAGCTTTCCCAGTAATAGCCAGAGGGAAGCTCAAAGGCTCCCTATTACCCCCATCCCTCTCAGAGCCTGCTGAAGACCCCTCATGGCCTCTAGTATTCTGCAGTCCTACCCCACATTCTATCAGACATATTAAAAAGTACTCACATTCAATACTGTTTAAAAGAAACTGAACAGAAAATAAGAATTATCAGGGTACCTGGGTGGTTCAGTGGGTTGAGTGTACAACTCTTGATTTCAGCACAGATCATGATCCCAGGATTATGCCATCAAGCCCCGTGTCAGGCTCCCAGCTCAGTGTGGAGCCTGCTTAAGATTCTCTCTCTCTCTCTCTCTCTCTCTCTCTCTCCCCTGCTCTCATGCTCTCTCTCGCTCGCTCGCTCTCTCTCAAATAAATAAATAAAAGGAAAATTATAATTCTCTTTCATAAGCTTTTTATTCTCTCTTGAGCCCACTCCAGTCACGTTTTGCCCCCACCCCTCCACTAACACAGCACTTGACAAGGTAACCAATGACTTCCCTTGCTAAATCCAATGAGCAACTCACTCCTCACCCTACCTGACCTCTCAGTAACCTATGACGCCACTGATTCACTCTCTCCTCCCTGAGACACCTCCTTTACTTGACTTCAAGGATATTCTTCCCATTTCCCTCCTATCCATCTGGCTGCTCCTTCTCATTCTCCTTTACTGGTCCCTTCTTACCAACTCAATCTTTAAAGGCTGAAATACCTCAGGTTCAGCCCAAATGCCTTATCATAGAAAAATAACTCTCAGTTCATTTCTTCCCATTTTGTGGGTCCGCAGAAATAAGAGTATCTTCTAATAATAACACTTATTTAGGAAATGGAGACAATTAGATCCACTATGTTAGAAATGTGTGCATAATTCCTATGTTCCTAAGATAATTTCTTAGGAGATTTCTTCTCTTCTTCAACAAACTGTAAATACTAGCATGATCCAAGGCTTGGTCCATGGACTGTTTTCTCTGTCTATTCACATTCCCCAAGGGATCTCATCCAAATTCTCTTGGCACCTTCCAAATTTGAATCTCTAGCCTGGGCATCTGAAACCCCAGAATGCTATCGAACAACATACTCAACCTCTCTACCTGGAAGTCGAAGATAACGTGTTTACAACAGCTCCTTGTTATCTTTCCCAAACCAACTCCTCAATCAGATCCCCACCTCAATTCATGGCAACTCCATAATTATGCAAAAAGCCTTGATGTTATCCTTACTCTGATCTCTCTCATATTCCTCAAACAACTGGCCAAGAAATCTAGGTGGTGTGATCTACAAAATAAACCCTGGTTATTTCTCACCACCTCCTCCACTGCTATTGGCATTTCTCAACTGGATTGTTATCAACAACTGCTAACCTGTATCCCTGATTCTGCCCTTGACCGACCACCCTGCTCCATTTTTCTACCTCAACACAGCAGCCAGTGATTCTATTAAAATGTAAATCAAACCCTTACTCCTCTGCTCAAAGCTTTCCAATGATTTCCCATTTCACTCAGAGTAAAAGCCTAAGTTCTTAAAATGGTCCACCAAGCGGGTCCTACGTGACACGCCCCCTAAACTTCTCTGACCTCATCCATTACTGTTTTGTGACCTTCTCATTGTTCCGGGAACACACCAGGCACACTTCCACCTGAGACCTTTGCCGGTCTATCTGCTGAACAATGTTCTCCAGGTATCTCTGTGTGGCCAAATTCCTCTCTCGAGTCATCTTCTCGGTAAGTCCTACTGTGGCCATCGTATTTCAAATCACCAACACGGTCCCGGGATACTTCGTAGAGACATAAAACCTATTTCTGATGGGCTTAGGAAACTTAATGTTTTAAAAACGTTCACTAAGTTCAAGATATTATTCAACACATAACAAGCATGGGTTATGCAGGGTAGGTCCTGCTTTTAAAGAACACAGTGGGATGATACATCACAATTATTCTGGAGGATCCTGTGCCTATTTTGACTGGCTTCTAATTATGCTTTTCAGATGTAAATGTGTCTTTTTCTAATATGCTTAACTCTTTCTTAAATGTTCCTTTTGAAACTTCCAGACTATTAATTTCCATTGAATGAGTGGTTTAAAATCTTAAGCTTTGGGCCTACTGAGAGAAAATAATAAAGGGGTCCGACCCACATTATAGAAACTATGCCAATGGTGGGGATGGGGAGGGGAGAAATAAACAATTGCTTTCTACCAATAATAGTGGTTTTCTTTATTTTTTTTTAATGTTTATTTATTTATTTTTAAGGTGGGGAGGGGCAGAAAGAAAGAGAGAGAATCCCAAGCAGGGTCCACACTGTCAGCACAGAGCCTGATGCGGGGCTTGAATTCACAGACTGTGAGCTCATGACCTGAGCTGAAATCAAGAGTTGGATGCTTAACTGACTGAGCCCCCCAGGCAGGTGCCCCAGTAGTAGTTTTCTTTAAAAGCACATGTAGTTTATAGGGTACAAGAGCAAAAGACATGGGCCACTGGTAGTCTTTAAGTTTAAAAATACTTTGTTCGGCCTTCATTATCATAAAGAGAGATTATTTTTTAATCTGTAGATTTACTTTTTGGCATCTGGAAAGGCATATATATCTAGCAAGCAGAAGCTGAGAGCCTGAGTAAGACTACTGGAAATCAGAAGAGAAATAGGAAAAATAACTCAATCAATTAGTGGCCAACGGGATAGGCCAGCAGATATTCTCAGTGCAGTGATATAGACTGCCCAGTATCTGTAACTGAGAAACACTAGGTTTTGTTGCCTGTTGAAGGTCATCGAAAACAAAATATAATATCATCTCATGAGCTGCTTGTAAATTAAAGGCTCAGGGACTTCCAAAAAAACTGTAAATCCTATACATCATTTTTTTTTTTTTTTTGTCTTAAGTAGTAAGAGTTAACATCACTTGACAGTTTGCTATGTGTCAGACCGCGCCATTGTTTTCTACGTACTCTTTCATATAGTAATCAAAACAACCCTGTGGGATAGTTACTATCATTACCCTCATTTTACAGGTAAGAAAAAAGAGGTTCGGAAAACGAAGTAACTTCCTCAAGGTTACACACAGGAAAACAGTGGAGCCTGGATCTGTGCCCCAGAGGATTGATTTCAAAGATCTTGTTGTTACCGTTAGACTTTTCTGCTTCTCTTCCATGTTGCCTCTGAAATGTACTATTCTTTTCTGCAGTAATTTCAGTGAGGAACTTGTCAGAGATATGACCCTATGGTGAGCACATTTTTTTAATTTTCTAAGATTGCACATGCTAGGTTTTTGCTGTTCTAAGCAGTATTTCATTGAGCAGAATATATTTACTAACCATTTGTAACATTTCTGTTATTTTACTTGTTTTTCACTTTCCTCATGAGCCTAAGTCAAAATTCTGAGCCTTTTCTTAAACCATGAAAAATGCCCTTTTCCCCTTTAGGGAAACATAAAAGAAAAAAAACATCTACATCATTTGTTTTCCTTTGTAAGCACTTTATCTGTTAGATTTCTCATAATCCTCTGTTTTACAGTAAATGCTTCCTGGAGACTGCCACAGACATCAGCATCAGAATTTCACTGTTGTTTTAGGTAGAGACAGGATGTTTCCACAGATATTTATGAAAAGATAACTTGAAGGAGGGGGAAGCGTGTCCAAGGGAGGAGAAAAGTGTATAACCGGTGAGGACATAATGGCAGGAAGAGGCAAACAAACAAAAAAAGACTTTTTCATAGTATCCTCTTAAGAGTGAACTACTCTGAAAATATTTAGAAAGCAGTCCTTTGAAACTGAGTTCCAGCCTAGATCACTTGTGGATCAATGAAACACTGAGTCAAGAGGGACCTCAAGATGTCACCTACCTGGCACTTGACACCCAACCTCTCACTAGAAAGTCCTAGAACACAGGAAGAAGGAGAAAAGGGCTCTGCATGGGAGCAGAGGCAGACCAGCCTAGAGGAGGTAAAATTCTTCCTCACTGGACCACTGCCCTGTTTTCTCCGGGCAGGTATGAGTCTATCTGAACAAAGCCACACAATCCCTTTGTGTTGACAGAAAAAAGCACCCCATCCTGAGGCCAGTGGACTCACTGCAGAGTAGAGGGCCGGCTGTCAGCCCTCAGATGGCGCGAACCTAGACCAGACTGAGCGTGAGAAGGAGCTTGTTCACTTGGTGCTGTCATTACCTGTGAGACTCTGAGTCACTCAACCTCACAGGGCTTCAGGCCCTCCACTTCTAAAACCTGATGAGGCTGTCTGCCACCTATGGCCTCCTCCCTCTTTCCAGTTCTCAGTTAAAATCTGGCAAGATCCAGTTGGTATGTTCCTGTGTCCCTGAAACAATAGGATTCCGTGGACTGAGCTGAGACTTCAGTATTTTTGTAATGTTCCTTTCTTTTTTTTTCTCTCACGTTTTTGAAGTAATTTTCTCTTTTAATCTTAAGACTATACTCTCCTTTCAACTCCAAGGTGCTCGACTTTTCTTGAGCCTTCAAAAGGTCCTACCCCACATATTAGTCCCATCCCCAAGTGTCCATCGACAGAATGGATAAATACACTGGATATATTCATGCACAGAAAAAAAGAAAAAAGAACGGCTACCTGCATCAATGCGGACATGACGCTATGCTGAGCTGAAGAAGACACAAGAGAGAACTTCTATTTGATTGCACTTACGTGCACTCTGAGCGGGACGCCTGGGTGGCTCAGTCAGGTAACTGTCTGACTCCTGATTTTGGCTCAGGTCATCATCTCAGGGTTTGCAGGTTTGAGGCCTGAGGGGCTGCCAGAGTGGAGCCTGCTTGGGAATCCCTCTCTCCCTCTCTCCCTCTCTCCCTCTCTCTCTCTCTCAAAATAAACATTTTTTTTTTCAACGTTTATTTATTTTTGGGACAGAGAGAGACAGAGCATGAATGGGGGAGGGGCAGAGAGAGAGGGAGACACAGAATCGGAAACAGGCTCCAGGCTCTGAGCCATCAGCTCAGAGCCCGACGCGGGGCTCGAACTCACGGACCGTGAGATCGTGACCTGGCTGAAGTCGGACGCTTAACCGACTGCGCCACCCAGGCGTCAAAATAAACATTTTTTAAAAAAACATCTAACCTATGGCAATGAAAGAACAGTGGTTATCCCTGGGGCAGGCAGGGACTGTGAATGTAAAGATAGGCTTCTGGGGAGCAGATAATGATGTTTTTTTGGCTTGGATGCTGGCTGCCTGCATATGACCACTTCGTGCTATACTTCTGATCCGTGCATTTTCCTGGTTGTATCTACTGAGACTGGATAGTACAAGTGCCACTACTAAATAATTACTCATTTGGTGTAAACTACACAAAGAACTACCCAAAAAGCTAAGTGAGCTTTTCATTAATTTCCTAAAATCTTCATCTGGAATTTGCTTAATTTTTATAATCATTTCCTCTTTCATATGAAACTGTGGCTAGAAGACAGTATAAAATAATTGTTTTTCTCTCTGTCTTCATGTACCCATAAAACGTTACTACTCAAAGTTGTATCGTATCTATGTACAAAGGCAGGGTTATTCGAAAACAGCTGAAAATATCCCTGGATAATCAATTAGGAATACTGAGGTTCTAAATAGATCTTTTTGGTCCAAATTATCCCAGTTACCACATTAATGAAATACACGGGGTCATGGCAAAATCTCTTAGTTTCTTACTGTGCAGATTAAACTCTGCTAGGAAAAGGCCACACGGGTGGGAAAAGGCATTGGAGAAAATGCTGTGCTACACACAGCTCCAAGAAAGCTCTAGTCAACACTGCCGTCTCCTTTGGCCTGTAACTGGTTCATCTGAATTTGATGCAGTGCTACATTTTTCTCCTCCTGAGACTATTCTTCATGTCAGATCAGAGATTTTTTTCCTTTCCCCCTCCCACTGTTGTATGATATCGTTTTGATCAGTATGGTATACTGCATGATTGATTCCACTTGATACGTATCAAGAGTGATATCATACTCCGATGCATTACTTGCATCCCAAGTAATTACACCACCAAATCATGTCAGATAATCTGGAAGCACTGAGAGCTTGTTTTCACTCAAAATCTTATCATAACTATGGCCATTATTACTGTAGAGCCCCTCTGGTCCTACAGCATGGCAGGCAGGCTGTCGCTCTCACAAATGCTGGGGGAGTAATTAAATATTTGTAGAACCAGGGTCACCTGGGTGGCTCAGGGCATGATCTATGGTCCGTGAGTTCGAGCCCCGTGTCGGGCTCTGTGCTGACAGCTCAGAGACTAGAGCCTGCTTTGGTTCTGTGTCTCCCTCTCTCTCTGCCCCTCCCCTGCTCCCACTTTGTCTCTCAAAAATAAACATTAAAAAAAAATTAAATATTTGTAGAATCATTAGAGTTTAGACAAAAAAATGTTTTTAATCTTCAAAATGAGAAGTGGCATGGGTGGCGGTGGGGCACAATAATAAGCATCCAGTCCCTAAACACTATTTAAGACCAAAGCAGCAATTTAACACAAATGCACACAAGCTTTCCAGGATGAGTAGCACATAACAGCACCATTTCATATTGTATGCAGCTTTTGTAGGGCACCTTAACATGAATCCTTTTTTTCTCTGCTAAAAAAGATCTTGTTTTTTAATTTCCACTTTTAAATACAAAGTTTTCTCTATTTCAGCCTTGTTTTAAATATTCATCCTTCTAAGTTCAGATTTTCCTTGCAACTCATTGTCCAGTATTCTACTTCCTCCTTCCTCTCAAATTATTCCCTTAACCTGTTTCTACTTATTTTTATAGGCCCCCAAAGCCTCTTCCTCAGGATAATGTGCAATTCAAAAAACCCTCTCAACTACCCCCTGTATCAAAGTTTAACTGCAGAAGCCAACAATACTATTTTTCTTGTTTGGGTTTTAGGAAAGATATGTTTTAACTAAAATTTCACCACTCATAAAATCCCATCACTATTTCTTTTCCATTCCCCCCTCCTGCATGCAACTGTTTAATATGCAATCACAATGTAATCAAACTCTTAAATGTATAATTACATAAATAAAGACTTCTTAAAAATATATAATTTTAAGTGTGTAACACACACCCTTAGTAACATTAGTGTTGGAAGTACAGATTTTTTTTTGAGTACTGGAGTTTTCTTCTAAGTTGTTTGTTCTTTCTTGGTGTGGGAGCAGGGTACAGGATCATCATATGAGGACCAACTGCTTTATCAGAAACCACAAACTGTGTTACAACAGGATCCTATTAAAGACTGAGAACGCACTTAAAACTCTTTATAAAAATAAAGTTGGAATTGGGGCGCCTGGGTGGCTCAGTCGATTGAGCATCTGACTTTGGCTCAGGTCATGATCTCACCATTCATGAGTTGAAGCTCCACATTGGGCTGGCCGCTGTCAGCCTTTCAGCGCAGAGCCTGTTTCCGATCTTCTGTCCCCCTCTCTCTGACCCTCCCCTGCTCATACTCTCCCAGCAAAATAAATAAATAAATATATATATATATTTTTAAAGTTGGAATTGCATAAATGAAAACCAACGTTTCTATGCTTTGTTCATAAGGATACACAATACTGAATACCTCTGGTTTTCCTACTTATGAAACACACAGGCTCATTTACCAAACCAGGGCATTTATAAGGTTTGCATTCATGTGCAATAGGAAAAACCTATCTCTGCATAAATAGAGAAAACTTTCTATCCTTGAGAATGCTTAAAACAATTTTCAAGTGACTTTAGAGGAAGGCCCCTGAAATTTAGTTCTGAACTCAGAAAACCACCTAAGGGACAGTTTGTGAATGCCATCTGGGATCCAGGCAGTTTCATCAACAAAAGGGAAAACTTGTTGAGATCATCCAAATCTAGAATTCACATACATTTTTACATCTGGACTGAATTAATCTTTTCTTGGTACTGGCTTTCATGTAATAAAATAATTGTTTGCAGGTTTTATTTTTTTTTTTTAAACCCACAGTCTCAGAAATCAAAATGTGCAGCATCCACGCTGAAAACTACAAAGAACTCCTTTATCAAAAAAGTTAGCTGTGAGACAGGACTCATTTACACTAAACTCTGAACTTGACAGTTCAGTCAAAAGCAATTCTGTTTGAAACTTTCATTTCAAGCATCTGCCACAAAAGGCTACACAGTCTATTATGTCATAAGTTCTGAAAGCCAAAGGCTTTATAAGTGTAGTTAAAAGTGAAAACAAAGTCCAGAAACCAGAAAAGCTCTACAACCCCCCTTCCCTGGATTCAGCTAGCCCAACTGGATGAGTTTTTACAGAACTTGTTGCCAGAAGTGATCACCTAGCACATGGGCACTTTGCTTTCAAACAAGCAGGGTCTTCCTCCTAGCTCCTATTGTTTCACTGCAGAGCTAGGAGCATCTTCAAGCAGCAAGTTCAAATTATGTACTTGAAGCTGGTAGCTTACCCAGGGTGCCCCCCAAAAAGGAGGGAGTGGAAACACGGAAAGATTTCCTTTCCCTTAAGATGTTTTGAGTTCTGCAAGAACTGCTGATTACTGTGGTCCATCAGTGTCAGATCTCCGGCATTTTTACAAGCAATTCAAAAGGGGGAAAATTAGTTCCTATTACAGTCAGTCTGCTTTCTGGAGAAGATATCCTGCAGATAACTTGATAGAAGATATCCCCTGGGGGACCCTTCTCATCTAATGATCCCGAAGGTCCATTTTAATATGAAATATAAATCCAATATGTTTACAAACATACGGAAAGAGCATTTAAATGTCAGCTGTCTCATACTGTGTAGTATTTTCCTTTTTAGCGTAATACTTTTATTTCTCAAAACCACACCCAAGGAAAATGATTAACTGCTACAAGTTTTGTACTACAAAGGACAACAGCAAAAGCATCTGTTTTCCTGCCTCTCTCCTCTGGTCTTCTCCCCTCCCCCATCTCGATGGTGCAGGCTGTAAGTCTTGGTGGTTGTTAAAATTACTTTCTACAAGACTCTCATAATGCTGCAGTTTCTGAAAAACTTCTTATCCTTTAACATTGCTGAGCCTAAATTTATGTGCTGCTCTAAGAAGACAAAATCCAAAAGTCAAAAGCCTTTTTAATGACAGATGTATTACGGAAAATTTTCCCCACAAAGTTTTGATGCTGTGAAATATCAACTCCCTGAAATCACAGAAAGGAAATGACTTACATTCTTGGAAAATGAAGCCACTAGCAGCTTTCTCCAACAGTATTTTCTAATCCCTAAACTACACCCTGTGGCAACGGGGAGTATTTCGTGCAAAAACTGAATTTAAATAGATGCTTATAAACCCAATAAACAAACATCGTCGGATCCCAGAGAAAAACAGAATCAGACACTTTTTCTGCACACTCAAAAAACCTGGAGAGCACAGGCTTGAAGTCAAAAGCAACCTGAGAACGCTTGCTCAAGTTTTCCTGCCCCACTGTGGGCCATGCAAAGCTCCTGAGGGAAATTCTGGCAAAACAGATTTTTGCCAAAAAATAAAAACGAAAAGGGTGTAAAAGAGCTAATATTTCTTTGGACACTTAACTTCACAACTGCACGACCTGAAAATCTGCCAGTTTTCGTTTCAACTTTAAAATATGCTTATTTTGACACCTTTCCATTTATTCATGCCCTAAAGAAAACGCCCTCACTATTAGGTTACGCTGTCCCAGGACTCGAGGTACTGTTATTAAGCCCTGTGGATCTCACACGGGTGGCCCCCAGCGGTCCATACGTGACAGTTCCTGGTCCTCCTCGAGGACAGGCTGGTGGTCTCTGCTGCCCCGGGCCGGGCCTGCGCGCCGCAAGCACCTCCAGGAACCCAAATTCTGCAGGCCGCGCCCCCCACTAGCATCCCACCGAGGCCCCCTTCTGGCGCCGCCGAGCCCCAGCTCAATCTCGGGCTCCCCGACTAGACACTTTCAGGGACCGTGGGGCAGAGGCTGCTCTCGGGTCCCTTCCCGCAGCCGGGCTGCCCTCCCCCGGAGCACGCACAACAGGCGGCAGGGCACCCAGGAATTCAGGGTTCACGCGCTGGCCCCGGCGCCCCGTCAAAGTGGCGACCGATGGGGCGCAACCGACAGGCGCCCCCGGAACAGCGCGCCAGAGACCACTGGGGAGCCGAGCGCGGCACCGTGAGCCCGGGGAGCAGCCCGCAGCTCCGGCCGGCCTCCCGCCCTCGCCGCAGAGGCGGCCCCGGAGCTCCGCGCCTCCCCCGCTGCCTGGCTCGGCTGCCCCGGGGCCCCGGCCTCCCGCCCCGGCGTGGGCGAGCTCTGACCCGCGGAGAGGCGACCTTCCAGCCCGGTGCCCGAAGCCCAGAGTCGAGGAAGCAAAAAGAAGGCGAAGAAAGACGCAGGGAAGACACTGCTTTGGCTAGGGCTCTCGACTCCCAGAAACCCTCCCAAAGTCCCGTCCAGCCGCCGCCGCCGCCCGGCCGGCAGGGGGCACAGTGGGTAGCCGGGGCGCGGTGGCCGGGCCAGGGGACAGACTGGGAGGCCCCCAAGCGCCGAGCTCCCGCTCATACCTCCCAGAAAGCCCGGAGCACCAGGCGTCGGACTCTTCCCAGGTCCTCGTCCCTTCCTGCCTGCGCCGCGCCAGCCCGGCTCCTCTCAGCCCCTCTGCCCCGGCAGCTTGTCGAGCGCTCCGCGTCCGCCCCGCCCCCTCCGCCCACGCCTCCCGCCCCGCCCCCAGAGGCTCCGCCCCCACGCCCGCCCCGAGGTGGCGGGGGTGGCCGCCGGGCCGCGCGAGCAGAGCGCCTTGCTCGCGGCCGCACGTGGAGCGCCTGTCGGCCCCGCCCCGGACCCAACCAAGCGTCCCGCGGAGGGGTGCCGCGACACGAAGGTGGGAGCAAACGGAGGGAGCCACCCCTCACGGGTCCTGAGGAAGGAGGAGAACCCAGAAGGGCACCGTACGTGGACCACTGCCATCTAGCCCTTACCCTTTACGCGACGGATGCGGGAGGGGACACTGTCAGCTCCCCCCTTCTGGCCGAATGGCCCTCTCCGACGCTCGGCCCCGCTCCCTCCCGAGCCCAAGTCTGGGTGGGCGGGGGCGGCTGTTTGGCCTGAGCACTGTTTTACTAATTCTGATCGACGGAGTGGAGGGAGGCCACTCTAAGAGGAGGCGATCCCAGCGGAGGAGGCTTCGTGACTCCTAGCTTCCCTCCCGTCTTTCTGTCCCGCACCCACCGGCCCACCCACCACTCGGGACGCCGCGCCCTCGCGGGTTTTATCCTAGATGGTGGGGGCGCCGCCCGGAAGCCAAGCCTCCCCTGCTGAGTCTCTCCAGTTGTAAAGGTAGACCCAGCCTCTATTGGCCGTGCTTTTAGTGTCCGTGACCCCTCAGAAATTTTATTTGCCCGCTCCTGGAGGTGGCTGGAGAGAGCGCCGGGTGATGCAAAGGGCCCCCGGAAGGTGTTTTTACGGAATTTTCTTGGGTCTGGGAAACAGCTACGCCTCTTTGGTCAACCTGTGCCCACTAGGACCTGCTGCTGGGAACTGGAGCCAAGGGAGAGTCACGTCGTCCCCATACCCCTGGTGCACAGTACTCCCGCCTCTCGGGCTTCTGCCCTCCTAGGTCTTATGTTGATTGCTGACCCAGTGACCCCTGGCCAGTGTAGCAGTAATACCCCACAGGGCCCTTCACTAAAGGAGTAAGGCTGTGTATGTTTCTGGGTGAAGAGACCAGAAGAGGAGGACCTGAGAAAGGACAATACCCAAAATCAGATTTAGGGTTACAGAAGCCAACTTAAAAATTGCTCTGCTCTTTTAGTCCAAACATAAATATGTAAAGCTGGCTGTTACTGGTTGAAAGTATGCCTGTCTGTGTGCCTCGTTTGCTTGGCAAAAGAAATTCACTTTTGTGTTCATTAGGGCTGAAGCTAACTTGGAATAGTTGCCTCATTGACAGCTTTTACAATGGAGGAACTATGACACTGGAACTGAATCTTAGAAGCAGCTGTGATCTTTTTCACAATTGATAATACATTCAGAGCTTATTTCTGATAAAGCAAAGCAGCAGTGTCTAAGGATATTGCATTTAAAGTCATAATTCCGTTATGGAAAAAAGGACCAGAACTACATTTCAATGACTGTCTTCTAAAGTAGTTGTATTTAATTAACAGAGTAAAATTAAAAATTGGCTTACACTGGTTGACGACAATGTAGGCATTTAAACGTGGAGGCTCACACTTCTCTCTCACTTTTTTAGATGCATTCAGAATGAGTGCACAGTAAACACTGGTTGATAAGATCTTAAATTAATTTGATGTCTAAAGATAATCCAGCATTTCATAAGTAAAGATGAACGAGATAAAGGAGTAATACATTACTATCTTGGAAAACAGTTCCTAAATCTGATTTCTTTTCAGGCTTTCTGCATCTAGTGGATAAAGAACAACATATTGTAGGGTACCTGGGTGGTTCAGTTGGTTAAGCGTCCGCTCTTGATTTTGGTTCAATACATCTCACAGTTCAGGAGTTGGAGCCCTGAGCCCCACATGGGGCTCTGCACCGACAGTGCGGAGCCTGCTTGGGATTCTCTCTCTCTCTCCCTCTCTCTGCCCCTCCCCAACTTGCACATGTGCTCTTTCTCCCAAAAATAAATAAACTTAAAAGAAAAAAGAACAACATATTGTTAGATTGTGAAACATTGCTGCAATATAATTAGGTAATCCAAGGAGCAAAATATTTTAAAAAGCTTTTTAAAAAACATGTTTACGATTGGGTTTGTTGTGTAGAATTAGATTGTCACAAAATTTACTGTGTGGATATTTTTTTACTCATAATGATCATATTAATAGTGAATACCAATAAACATACATTCTTACATAATGCATTTTGTAAACTAAGTAACACTCTTAAAAACCACTTTATAGCCCCTTGAAACATAACAAATTTCTGAAAGGATTGCTTTGGAAAACAACACATAATCCACTCAAAATGGAGGTGGAGCTGAGAAAGGATGGGCTGTTTTAGATATTTCTTACCACAGGACATGTTTTTTTGCACTTATTACAGTAAAGAATGCAAATTCATAGGTAAAGTTATATTTTATGGTTCTTTTTGATGTTTAGGTATAGATCTATTTTCACCAATATGATGTTTTCCTAAATATGAGACATTGCCCATCAGTGAAACATCACCTTGAGCACATCTTAAGTGACTACTTTCTCCATGGCATGTAAATATTAACATAACTCCATATTTTTGCTTTTTTTTTTTTTAGGGGGAAATTATTCATTCCATAAATTTATTGAGTACTTCCATACACCAGGCACAGGGTTAGACTCTGGGATCTGAAGGTAAAAATACTCCTGAATTTTACAGTGGTTTGAGGAAGCAGGCATGTGAGTCAGCAGTTAGAATAGACTTTAATGATTGCCAGGCTAGGGATATGCAGGAGGCATAGTGGGAAGGCCTGGCCCCTTCAGGGCAGGCATCAGACCTCTGTCTGGGTGAGAAGGATGAACTGAGATGGGAAGGATGAGCAAAAGTTTGCCAAGGAACAAGTTGGTCAAGGTGGTGGTTCTCAAACTTGGAAGTACCCTGAGTCACCTGGGGACCTTCAAAAACTGTGTCGCAGGCATGTGAGTTAATTGGTCTGAGATGTAGCCTGGGGTTGGGAATGTTTTTAAATCCCCAGATTATTTTAAGTGGACACACGTGTGGATATGGTATCCCAGGTAGAGGGCACAAGAGTAAGCACGTGTACTGGGGTGTGAGTTTAAAGCATGATGGCCATAGCCTCATTTTATAATTCAAGAGGCTTAAGCTTTGGTGGCGGATATTTACACATTTTTGGTATAAAGAACACAATTACATAGAGGGGAAAGAGCCATAAACTGCTGTAATTCACACCCCTTTACAAGTATCTTCCAAACACTGGAATAGTATTTTGAGAATTAAGATCATTCAGAATATTAAAAGACAAAAAAATTAGTTCTTTTTCATCCTTTCTATATAATTCAGGGTTATTTGGGACTCAGAGTATGTTTTAATGCTGAAATATAAGTTCTAGTCAGAGAAAGAAGTCGGTCATTTGACATACTGGCTTTTTTTTTTTTTTTTAATTTTTTTTTTCAACATTTGTTTATTTTTGGGACAGAGAGAGACAGAGCATGAACAGGGGAGGGGCAGAGAGAGAGGGAGACACAGAATCGGAAACAGGCTCCAGGCTCTGAGCCATCAGCCCAGAGCCCGACGCGGGGCTCGAACTCCCAGACCGCGAGATCGTGACCTGGTTGAAGTCGGACGCCTAACCGACTGCGCCACCCAGGCGCCCCTTGACATACTGGCTTTTAAAGAAGACCTTCCCCAAGTTAAATACTGTTCATGATTCTGGATGAAGGTCATAATACGGAAATTAGGTTCATTTTTCTTTTTGGTAATTGCTGAAGTGCAATTTAAAAAGCAAAACAAAATGCATTTGAAAGCATTCAAAATACATTTAAAGTCCTACTCTGAGGTCTTAAATCTCCACTTAGCTAATGTATATTACTTTGAGAGACAAACTAATCACATATGGAAACTTAACAGTGCAGTGATATAGTTCTGGTTTTCACTGCCTAACATTTAAAATGCTCTTTTTATTATTCTCATTGGTATATCACTATATTCTGCAAAACAAAAACACCAAAAGATTTTAAGGGGTGCCTGGGTGGCTCAGCTGGTTAAGCCTCTGACATTGTCTCGGGTCATGATCTCACAGTCCGTGGGTTCAAGCCCCACATTGGGCTCTGCGCTGATAGCGCAGAGCCTGGAGCCTGCTTCCGATTCTGTGTCTCCCTTGCTCTCTGCCCCTCCCCTCTCATGCTCTGTCTCTCTCTGTCTCTCAAAAATAAACATTGAAAAAAAAATTTAATAAAAAAAAAGATTTTAATACTCAAGAAAAGTCAGGAAAATTGATTATCAGTTATTTAATCCAGCTGTCTCATTAGTATGCACCAGGAGCCCCTAACCAAGAATGCAAATAATTATTTTGCAGAGGTAGCACAGCATAGCAATATATTAGCATGCATAACATATTATGTAGCAATCTAACACAGATGTACCTTTCCCCAATTTAGAGACACAAAGTTATAAAAATTAAATTAATTGATTCTGCTCTTTTGGCCATCAAATTTTGAGAAAACATTAAAAACAGCATAATTTAGGGGCGCCTGGGTGGCTCAGTCGGTTGAGTGTCCGACTTCAGCTCAGGTCATGATCTTACTGCTCGTGAATTTAAGCTTCACTTGGGACTCTGTGCTGACAGCTCAGAACCTGGAGCCTGCTGCAGATTGTTTCCCTCTCTCTCTGCCCCTCCCCTGCTCACACACACTCTCTCTCTCTCAACAATAAATAAACATTAAAAAAAATTTTTTTAATAGGATAAATTAATTATCCTAGTATAAAGTTTGGTTTTAATGCAACATGTAAAACTCTGCAGGAGACATATTCGAAGAGCTACTTTTCTTTCCATTCTTTTAAGGCTCTAGTTTTGCCAAAACATCACATTACTATTCCTTGAGGGCTTACATACTTGAACACTCCAGACAAAAGATTTGATAAGACTGGGAGGGTCAAGCCAGGCCCTTCACTCTTGAGAAGTGGGGCAGTGAAGGTGTTAGCTGCACAAGGTAGGATAACTGAGTACTGAGGTCTTGGAGGTGAAAGGCATAATGGCAGAGAGGCCATGCTCTTTTGAGGGATACTGTTGTGAATTAAAATAGAGTGAGGAATTAAGTGTGCGCATAGCATTTCTGCTTTTGCATGGGGCTTCACATTCCAGAGAAGATTGAGGACAAGTACAGAAAAATGTCTAGTAGAAGGGACGAGACAAGGGGTAGACTCCCTATAGGATAAAGCTTCCTGATGTATACCATTTGTGTTTATACAACAGGCCTCAATGTCCCAGAGCAGTTTTTTGGCTCTGATTCCTTGATTACTCTCTGAAAAGCTGAAAGAAAACATTCCTACCCCCAGAGATGAAGGCGACTCCCTCCATTCCCCACTGGGGGAGACAGATGGGAAAGGAAAGGAAGTAGGACCAGTTACTCCAAGTTAGGCCTCAGGCACACTCTGATTATCTTTGTCTGAGATAATATTCCTGGAAGAGTCACTTTCAAACACAAATGACACCATTACAGATGTCACTGAAATTCTCTTCAGTATTTTATGACATCTTATCAATTTGTGCCAGAGACACACGGAACTAGAACAGGAGATGTGAATACCCATCTTCCAGAACACAGGCTTACAGCCTAGCTGACACTGGTTTTCTTGAGAATACCCACAAAAGCTTCATTTATGAAGAGGATTCGTGAAATGTATCCATTTGGTTTCAATTCGGTTACCTTGAGTTATATTTTAAGCACAACAAACGTGCCCTTAAGCTTCTTTTTAGTTGTTTGAAAAGGAATGATGAACAAAAATACAAGTAAGAAATGCTGGTTCTGGAATCCCACGGGAAGCTCACTGACACTAACGGCCTCTGTTGGCGGGGCCTCCAAGGAACACCCTATCCATCTGTGGTGGCTGGGATTTTGGTTATAACACAAAGTCCTGGTCCGCTGGCTATATTACCCAGTTGTACGCAAGGGAAAAAACATTTATGAACACCCCCATTAGATCCCTGTTTTCCTCTCACCTGATCCTAGATGAGAAACAAAATCTACCCTTGCTCTTGTTTGCATTGGCTATGGAACCAAATGCCAAAAAAAAATCTTAAGGAATTCTTCCATAGGCAAGGCAGTGGTTATATTTTTCTTTTACAAGAGTAGGCTAATGTATCATTCAATTAGCCTAAACAGAATTCTTATGCTTTAGTTCTTTGAAGAAAGAACACTGGTAATTAGGCATGGAGTTTGAATTAGAAACCGAGGATTGTAAGATTGTTCTCAAATGGCCTCAGATTCCAATGTTTAGTTTTGACAGGCCTGGAGAAGAAAGTGCTGGGTGATAGCATTCTTAACTAGATCTAGCTTGGAAGGTAAGACTCTTGGGGTGGAGGGGTAGGGCCAGTCCTTAAACATGCTTTTCTTTAAAAACTTGATTATGTATTTATAATTCATCTGTGTGATTTCTTGAGCAGAAAAATAGAATCAGCAGATCAGTGATTTTCCATTCTGCCCATAGTTCTGTATTAGATAATTTTTGTCCTTTACACCCCAATTTCTTAAGAGATAATGGGATATGTTCTTAATATATTATTTTATGTATATATAGACCTCATATTATATATGCATCAATATAAAATATTTTATCACGTCACTTACTTTTTTTATAGCACTTTGCTCATTATCTGAAATTATTTATAAATATGTTCACTTGTTTGTCCATGTCTCTCCCTTTAGAATTTAAGCTTCATCTGGCATAGACCTAATCTCACTAACCGCTGTGGCCCCGGCATCTTAGAACAGTGTCTGGAGTATATATCTTGATATTCCTTAATGGATATTTTATTTCTGTTTGCACCTTTCCCTCTATCTTTACTCAGACTACAGACTTTTGAAAGAGTAAGAAGAACATGAGAGGGATTTTACTAGAGCAGTGAATTATCGAATTCCTTGCCAACAAAGCATTTTGATGAGATACCTCTTGGCAACAGAGTGGTTTGAGTTGAGCAAGGGAAAAAGAAGTGGCCTTGCTTCCATTTGGTCAATGCCCTCACCTCCACGTGAAGGTATCCTACTGTCATCTGGAGCTGCTCTATCTCTAACATATGAAGCTGCCCTGTCCACCACGTCCTGCCCTTCTACCTCTCCCACCAGAGCTGTTGTTTGGCTTGAGACTTCCAGTCACCAAAAACCCTCCCAGTTCTTCCAGTTTATTGGCCGTTTTTGGCCTCTCTTCTTTTATTTTGAATTTAGTGCCTAGGCTCACCATTTTGACTTTATTTTCCCCCGTAGTCTATGCCCCATATCTCCTTGACCTTCTACTACAGCTTTCTTAACAGCCCTAACAGGTCAACTCAGTCGCCCATTTTCTTGCATTTTGCTTTAAAGTCACCAAGGAAGACTACAGAAAATGAATGTGTTGATCAGTCACATCACCAAGACAACGGTTGTAGCAGTGGAGCACTTAACACAGATGCTTGGTCAACTTTTTATTCATTCCTGATTGGCTCCCTTTCCCTTTTACCATAATGTCCAGATTCTTATGTCTCTCTTCAGGTCCCTCATCCCAGTCCAAAACCCTGCTGCTGTCTGTCAAGGCTCAGCCTAGCACGTCTCTCACGGTCACTGGTCTGAAAGGTTTATAAGTATTACCTTGTTGAATCCTTACAACAGCCCTTGGAGGGAGGCACTGTCATTATCCCTGGTTTACAGATGCCTAAGATCTTAAAGAAAGTAGGTGCTGGATCTGAAACTCAGGAAATCTGTCTCTAAGCTCACACTCTCTCCCTAAACTGTCTTGTCAGTGACTTTTTGTCAGAGATTTAGGAAGGTTTGGAAAACTAACCCTTGGCCATTACTGACTGATTGACTATTTGCACTTTAACTGAAATTATTCCCACCAAATTACCTCAAACTGGTACCTGTGGTTTAAGCCTTATAATGTATGATTGTGAAAAGAAAGACACAATCTGATTAAAGGAATTTCAGCATTTGTAAGGGGCGGGGGAGATATTTGTAAAACAAGGCACTTTTTAAACCCATATTTTGCAACTTTTAATCTAGTAGTTCTCTGGGCACCTGGGTGGCTCAGTTGGTTGAGCATCCGACTCTTGATTTCAGTTCAGGTCATGATCCCAGGGTCGTGGGATCAAGCCCTGTGTTGGGCTCCACGCTGAGCATGGAGCCTGCTTAAGATCCTCTCTCTCTCTCTCTCTCTCTCTCTCTCTCTCTCTCTCTCTCTCTCTCTCTCTCTTTCCCTGCCCCCTTCCCCACTCTCTCTCTCTCTCTAAAATAAATTTTTAAAAAATCTAGTAGTTCTCAACTAGAGGGTGATTTTTCCCCAGAAGAACATTTGGCAGTGTCTGGAGATGTTTCTGGTTGTCACAAGTCAGGGTTGGGGGTAAGTGGGTCATTGCTACCAGTGTCTAGTAGATAGAGGCTAGGGATGCCACTAAGCATCCTACAACACAGGGCACCTCAAAAGAAAGAATTATTGCTCCTAGTTGATAACCATGGGTCTAAACTTGACCAGAACATTTAGCTGCCCTGTAAGTTGGGTTGAGGGAGGGGTCCCTTTGGGGATTCTGGCTAAGCCTGCTGAAGGTCTGTCGAAGAGTGACTAGAGATGAAGAATCATTTGGAACCTACAGAGTAAGTTGTTTGGGCCGAGTTTCTCCGTCTGCTCTTCCCCAAACTTTACCTGAGTCTTTCTCTTAGCTCCAAGACACTTCATGCACATTTTATGACGTCTTGCATCACCTATTTTAGTGTATGGGGACCTGGAGAGGGAAAAGTAAGTAGGATAATCCCTGTATCTGACAAAAGCATTTTTTTACATTAGCGACATTTCTACCTCTGGCTATAAAATTACCAATGTGGTAGAACACCATGCTCTTTGTCAACAGAGGTATAGCAAGATTTATCTCAATCCAAATTAAACAATAGGCCAAAGAAGAAAAAAGCTGAAAACACTAAAACTTTTCACTGACATCAGTGAAGAATCAACTTTTGAGCAATTTTAGTCTTATGGATATGATTAATAAAGTATAAAGTTTATAATTTAACTAGACCTGACTAGTTATTAGCTCTTATAGTGAATAACTGTAATTGCTTAAATAATTCACGAAATTTTATTTTTAAGTAGTATAAATGCATATGATAGAATAAACAAATCTTTTGAACAAATAGCCACTGCCAAATATATAGAAATAAACTTTGAAAGGATCATTAGGGCTATCAATTACTTGCATGAATCATATTCATCACATTTATATTGACTAAAGCCATTTCCTAACCCTATACTTCCATTATTCTTCATATTACCAGCATGTATAATAAAGGATATATGTATGTATTCAAATATATTCAAATTTCATGAAAGCAAACCCAAGAATAACTATAAGAAGTATATCGTTAACCACCATTTTCAAATATTACCTGATTTCCACTTAGACTTATTAGCTGATTTCTTTTATATAGTCATTTGCACACCTATAAATGTATCAAAACCATTTAAGAGCCAATGGCAAGGTTGGGAATCTCAATATAGTGGCAACAAACTCTTCAAATCATTCCTACACCCAT
The DNA here is from genome assembly GCF_014898765.1 of Herpailurus yagouaroundi. Taxonomy (NCBI): domain Eukaryota; kingdom Metazoa; phylum Chordata; class Mammalia; order Carnivora; family Felidae; genus Herpailurus; species Herpailurus yagouaroundi. The sequence goes on along the minus strand of NW_024412396.1, from coordinate 28,393,248 downwards.
TTGTGACCATATGTGTAGTTGCACTGTTAATGCTTATGCTAAAGTAAGATTTAAATGAAGAGGCCAGATTAAAGATACTTTAGAAATATTTAATTTGACGCCCCAAAATGCTTTAGGTACTGTAACTCCACCATCCCCTTCCAATGAATAAAACTACGTGGGAGGGGAGGTGGAGGGAAAACGTGTTAAGATGTGATTAGTAATATTTTATCACAATAAGGACGGTGACATCAGTGCAACCCATTCAACTTAGGGAAGGGTTGCCTATTTTTGATTCTTTGTGATGTAAATGGAGTTACTAAAACTATGATTTTTAATTCGGTCAATAAGAAGCCATTCAGCTAAAGATAAAACAATGGAGACTACCAGTCTTACTGAGTAACATAATTGCATCTAGTCCCCAGAAACTTCCACATCAATCTAATAGTGTATAAATGAATCGGAGTCTTAATTAACGTTTCCATAAATACGCTGAAGGGCGGCTCTGAGAAAATGGAATAGAGACTGAAGAGAATATGTAAGTAATGCAATTTCTACTTCTTCCCATTTCACAGCTTTGCTCTTCTGATGCTGCCTAGTAAACACATATATATTTCATCCCCACGGCACTGACTCACTCAGGACTTTGGAAGGTGAACACCTCATTGATAAATTCAAAGTTGCGTGGATAGATACTATTTTGTTCTATGAATGACAAGTAACTTCAGAAGAATAGTTTCCAGGAATACAATGCATTTAAAATAATGACAGGTGATTGTTTATTGGTCATTTACTGTGGCTTAGGTACTATGCCAAATGTTTTAAGTTTACTATCATAACAGCCACCCTATGAGATAGATACCATCACAATTCCTATTTTACAAATAAGGAAACTAGGGCACAAATTTAAATAGCCCACTAGAATTGGAGTTTTTAAATAATTTTTGTAAAAAACAAAATAGAAAAAGTCACATGAAAATAATGGAAATGCCCAGATTTGATATATTTTTTAAGTTTATTTATTTTGAGAGACAGAGAGGGAGAGAGGGAATCCCAAGCAGGCTCCACACTGTCAGTGCAGAGTCCGATGCAGGGCTCAAATTCAAACTGTGAGATCATGACCTGAGCCGAAACCAAGAGGCAGATGCTTAACTGACTTGAGCCATCCAAGTGCCCCTGATACAATTTTTAAAATCTAACACTAAGGTGTCCACTTTTTTAGCAGAGTGACTTTCAGACAGCAAGCTATGGTATTAGAAAATGTGCAGAAGTACCCACGATATGGACCCACTCAAACTGTATGTGGGACAGGAAGGGCTGGGAACAAAATTCTCAGCCCTGTTTTCAGTGGGTAGAATTACATGAGGTCATTTGGCAAGAAGGCACCCAGAGGGCAGTGCTTGATGATACCTTTCCACTCCACCAGCTGTAAATTGGTCCGTGTTTTAAATTGATCAGACTAAAGGAATGATGACCAGTGCTCTCAGGTAAGTAAGTATACCACTCTGCATTCATCTGCAACTCCACTTTTTCCTTTCAAGTTTCCAGTGACTTCATTTGAGCCACACCACTACATAAAGGAGAGAGGTGGACAGTTCAGGGGAACATTTGAGGAGCCAATTGGCAGTCCCTAGAATCACCTCTGCCTTTAGTCTCCATGGTTTTAGCATTGCTAGAGCCAGGTTGTAAAATCTAGCATGCGACATGAGCCTCCTAGGTCAGCTGTGGCTCCCAGAACAGTGGCTGTCAACCCTGAGCCTCCAGGAGGAATTCAAACAATGCAGAACCACCCACAGCTGGAGGCTCCCAGTCTGAATGAGGTGGTAGAGACCAAATTACTGTTCCCACTGGCACTGAGGCTTGGGCACCATGGTATCCTATCTCCTTCGACTCATTATCCATGGAAAGAACTTGGCAAATTTTTTATTTCTTAAATCAAAGATTTCCCTACTACTCTTTGCAACTTGGAGAACTCTTGAAGAAAATGTCCTTGAGTTTCAAGAAAAGCCACCCATCAAAATCTTTTGGGGATTTAGGGAGAGATGACTTAAATTGGGATGATTTTTAAAAACTGTTTTAGGGTGGGGCACCTGGGTGGCTTACTCGGTTAAGCATCTGACTTTGGTTCGGGTCATAATCTCATGGTTTGGGAGTGTGAGCCTCAAATGGGGCTCTGTGCTGACAGCTCGGAGCCTGGAGTCTGCTTCAGATTCTGGGTCTCCCTCTCTTTCTGCCCCTCCCCTGCTCATGCTGTCTTTGTTTCTCAAAAACAAAGAAGCATTTTAAAAAAAATTAAAAACCATTTTAGGTGGAGGGTGCCTGGGTGGCTCAGTTGACTGAGCTTCCGACTTTTGACTTGCACTCAGGTCCCAATCTCACGGGCTGTGAATTCTATCTCCACATCAGTTTCTGCACTGACAGCGCGGAACCTGCTTGTGATTCTCACTGACCTTCTCTCTCTGCCCCTCCCCTGCTCATGTGTGCATGTGCTTGAGCTCTCTCAAATACATAAACATTAAAAAAAAAAAAAACAAAACTTTTAGGTGGGTAAAGGGATGGGTAAAACAGGTGATGGGGATTAAAGCGTGCACTTGCTGTGATGAGCCCTGGGTGATTTATGGAAGTCCTGGATCACTATGTTGTACATGTGAAACTGATATTACACTGTATGTGAACTAACTGCAATTTAAATAACAACTTAAAAAAACAAAAACCGTTTTAGATGGATTTATGGATGACATTAACGAAGATATAAACATATCAGTTTGTATTATGAATTTCACCTTTATCCTCACCTTTCAAAATTGCTCTGTTTGCAAGTCCTCCTTCAAAACAAAATCTCTTTAGCTTTGTGACCTGTTATGCTAATTACCAGAGAAAAAATATTTTTCTTGTTCTCCATCCCCTTTACATTTGTTTTTATTTCTTTGAGTACAGTTAATGCACAATGTTATGTTAGTCTCAGGGGTACAACTCAGGGATTTGACAAGTTTATATGTTATACTAATGTTCACCACAAGTGTATGTACCATCTTTCCATTATATCACTATGACAGTATCATTGACTGTATTCCTTAGGCTTTGCCTTTTATTTTCGTGACTTATTCACGAACTGGAAGCCTGCATCTCCCTCTCCCCTTCACCCATTTTGCCCAACTCTCCAGCCCCTTCTCTCCCTCTGGCAACCATCAGTTCTCTGTATTTATAGGTCTGGTTCTGCTTTTTGTTTATTCATTTGTTTGGTTTTTTTGTTTGTTTTGTTTTGTTTTCGATTCCAAATATGAATGGAATCATATGATATTTGCCTTTCTCAGTCTGACTTATTTCACTTAGCATAATACCCTCTAGGTTTGTTTTTAGATACATCAAGCGTTGCAATTGTGTGCGGGCAGGATAAAATGTTGTTGCTAATTGTACTGGTCTGCGGTGCTGATAACATGCCATTTGCTTTATGTCAGTTTTTCCCCCCAGCAACTATTTCTAGCCAATGGTATCACTTTTATGTGTAATGCTTCCAAAAATTAAAAATAAAAATTTGCAAAAGTACGTTCCTAAAGTTAGGGAATTACACATATATTTAACATCATTCATTTGCATACTAAATGGGGACACATCAATTATAGAGTAAAATTAGTTTTTAAAGATTTTTCACTTAATGGTTGCTATATAAAATGCTTATTCTTCTCCTTAAATAGGAAGCACATCCATACAAATAAAGTCCCCTGCCAGTTATCTTAAAGAAAAACAAAACTTTATTTTTTAAATGTAAAAGACACCTGCTATTCCACGTAAAATGTGTAATGCAGGTGAGAAGATGGTTCAGAATGAAGCTGGCCTTTTCTTCCCTATGGTTGCTTCTGTCTTGCCTTGGTCAGCCCCCTGGGTGGGGGAAGTCTCTCCTACCCCTCTGGGCCTCCCTCTCTGGGTGCAGAATCAGGACACAAGAACAGCTACTCCATGGCCTTTGGGAAATGATCACTGTACCTTGTAATAATGACAGTCCTTTTGGAGGTCACCTCCCACATCATGGCCTTTTTCCTCTAGATTTGATCTTCAAATTGGACTTCACATATAAAAAAGTGGCATTTGAACAGCATTTCGCAGTTTTTAAACCACAAAGCATCTCATTTGCCTCTTGGCAACAGTACAGGGACTTGAGGACCATCTTCAACACAGGTCAGCATTTCACAAGGCTGCTTCTCCATAGCTGCCTGGAATGGGCCAACAGCACATAGCCAGACAGGGAAATGGTCAACTATAGGCAAATATGACAAATTGACTAAAGCAATTCAATTAGCTGTGGAGAGGCCTAGGACTGCAGGGTAGGGGTGGGCAGGAGCAGGCAAGCAACGACCCCCCCCCCCCCCACGCTGCCTTCCTCGTTTATTCTGCAGATGTGAGCATAAACAGGTCAGAGCAAAGAGACAGGTACACAGCAAATGTTTTACTGTGTTCTTTAGTAGGGAAAACAATGTTTTCCCAGATAAAGGATATTTGGAAAAGACCAGTTGTAGCTGCTTTATTGGGTGATTACTACATGTCAGGCGCTCTGCTAAGTGCTTTTGTTTTGTTTTGTTTTGTTTTCATTTAATTCTTATGCCTCTCACAAGCCTGTGAAGTAGGTAGCATTATTTTTTTTCTTTTTGTAATCACTTTAAAAGAGCTATTTTCCCCCCAGCTTTATTGAGATATAATTGACATATAACATTGATGATTTGATATACACATAAATAGCAAAATGATTACCACAATAAGATTAGTTAACACATCTATCCTTATCTAAGTTCTAAATCCAGGATTCAAACCCAAACAATCTGACTGCAGAGAATATGTCCTTAACAGCTGGATATGCTGCCTTCTGATAAAATTTACTTCAAATATTAAAAGAAATGAGAGCACATTAAACGGTTTCCTAAATATACTCGTTTAAAACATGAACAACAAAGAGCCTTTACTTATATGTGAAAGTTTTTTCTGGCCAGTACCTGGGCTCATATAATTCAGAACGGTGCTGAGTCTGTGCACAAGGCTATGCCAGCCTCTGTCTACTTAATATTGGAAAAGATAGGAAGCTTAACACAAGGCAGTGGTCAACACAAGGCAGTGGTCAGCAGCCTCTGGGAGAAGAATAATTAAAAAAAAAAAAGGAATTTTAGAGCTGGAAGGAAACCTAGATAATTTAATCTCACCTTTTCATTTTATAACTGAGCAAGCTAAAGCTCAGATTAAGTGGCTTTACCCGGGGTACAAACAGCTAAATAGTAGCAGAGCCAGGATTCCAACCCAGGCTTTCTGTCTGCATTCTCTGTTACTCTAAGGTGCCTCCAAATTTGTGAGAGAGAATTTTCCATTTCCTTTTCAAATGTTTTAAGGAACGTCAAAAGCTAATATCCATGTATTTAAGTAAATTTATCTGAATTTATTTTTGCCTCTATTATATACAATGGTAAATGGAAATATATTTGGATTTCCCAAGGGTACTTGAATTTCATGAGTTTTACATTTCCTACAAAGGGGCCAGGCTCAGCAATTTAATTTTCATGGGCTAAGAGCTCTGATTAAAGCCTTTACCTTGACAAATAATTGGTTTTGAGAATAGGGGATAGAGCTAATTCAGAGATATGATAAGCATTCATTCATTTACTCAGACATGTATTACATGCCTATTATGTTTTAGGCACTGTGCTAGGTATAGCTCATACAAATATAATTACGACATAGTTCTTTCCCTTTAGGTATATGTTTTCACTTTGTTTCCTATTAGCAAAGGATCTGATATATTCTTGATGTTCTCAAATGAGGCTGATGTCTCCCAAGGTGTATGAAGAGTATTAATTGTGATATACACCACGATCATTACCATGATTTTTGATGGTGAGAGACAAGCATTTTCAAAAACTAGTTATATGTTCATTTCAATGTATTTTAGAAAAACCAAAACAGCTCAAAATCCATATTTAATAGATGTTATGGCTTAGGACATGGCTAATTATGCTCATGATCCATTTTATTTTTTTTATTTAAAAAAAAATTTTTTTTTAACTTTTATTTATTTTTGAGACAGAGAGAGACGGAACATGAACGGGGGAGGGTCAGAGAGAGAGGGAGACACAGAATCGGAAGCAGGCTCCAGGCTCTGAGCCATCAGCCCAGAGCCCGATGCAGGGCTCGAACTCACAGACCGCGAGATTGTGACCTGAGTTAAAGTTGGACGCTTAACCGACTGAGCCACCCAGGCGCCCCACTCATGATCCATTTTATGCAGACCATATGAACTACGGGTATGAAGCTCAGGCATGTTCCGTAAACCCTCTTCCATAACATTTCCAAAGTATGACAATACGGATTTTTTAAAGTTTATTTATTTATTTTGAGAGAGAGACAGTGCACATGAGTGCCTGAGCACGCACGCAAGTAGGTGAAGGGCAGAGAGAGGGAGAGAGAGAAACCCAAACAGGCTCCGTGCTGACATGGGGCTCAATCTCACCAACTGTGAGATCATGACCCGAGACTAAATTAAGAATCAGACACTTAACTGACTAAGGCACCCAGGAACCCTGACAATATGGATTTTTGAAAGTACAGATGATATGGAGGCACCTGGGTGGCTTAGTCAGTTAAGTGTCTGACTTTGGCTCAGGTCATGAACTCAAGACTCGTGAGTTCGAGCCCCACCTCAGGCTCTGTGCTGACATCTCAGAGCCTGGAGCCTGCTTCTGATTCTGTGTGTGTCTCTCTCTCTGCCCCTCCCCTGCTCATGCTCTGTCTCTCCTTCAAAAATAAATTAAAAATATTTTTTTAAAAGTGCAGATGATATGGATTAATAGCATAGATTCTGCATGTACTGAATTTCTGTGTTCATCACTGCATTTTTTTTAAGAAGATGTATCAAATTGTGACTTCTGAAGTTGACTCATTTAATATGTGAAGTATAATATGTAACTTTATTAGGTTAATTATGCATAATGCCATTCTCTAAGCAACTTAGTTTTAGCTACACATATTAGAATTGATTAGTTATTATTATTTATATTGTTTGCTTTTATATGTTTGACTTACGAAATGTAACATTACTTTTGATTATAATTTTATGGTTACCTTATAATTATGACAGGTTATTCACTTTTTCATTCTTAATTCAACTATGTGTTTGCATTACAAACAGTAAACATCAAAACTAATTAGTAAAAACAAGCCACATTACACTTACTTGTTTAATGAGATGGTTGAGCTTTTAGTTAGCATCTGTAGCTTTAACCTGCATATCTGCGCAACAGGCTTTTTGCTATATTAAAACTCTCTCACACGCCTACATCACTGCTTTGTAAGCTCTTAAAAAACAACATACCAGGCCATGAATGACTAGGCGAGGTGTAAAGGCTATAGCATTCCAGAGGAAGCTAGCATCTCAGCCTTCGTCACTAAAAACCGCTGATAGTAGGATTGTTAAAAAGAGCGAGTGACAGAGAAGAGGAGGGAGACAACAGAGGACTCTTAGGACCAGTCTCCAGAGAGTCTGATTTCATAGATTGGGGCTGACTGATTATTCTGCATTAAAAAAAAACTCATCAACACCAAAATATTCAAACCTACAGAAAAATATTGTATAAAATCCTCACCTGTCCCATTACTCAGATTGAAGTTATTAATATTTTGCCAAATTTGCTTCATCTATTTTTTAAAGGATTTTACAGCAAATCCTTAGCATCCTAACATTTCATACAAAACACTTGAGTATGCATCCTTAAAAACTGGCATTTTGCTCATAACCAGATACCATTATCATACCTAACAAAATTAATAATTCCTTAGCCTTCAAGCTTTCTATGTATCCCCAAAATGTCTTCTTATAGTTGGTCTGTTGAAATCCAGATCTAAATAAGTGCCATGCATTGCATTTCATTATTATATGAGTTAGGGTTTTTTTTTTTTAAGTTTATTTATTTATTTTGAGAGAGAGAGAGAGAGAGAAAGAGAAAGTGCTTGTGTAAGTGGGGGAGGGGCAGAGAGAGAGAGAGAGAGAGAGAGATAATTCCAAGTGGGCTCCACATTGTTAGTGCGGGGCTTGACGTCATGAACTGCGAGATCATGACCTAAGCCAAAGTCAGATACCTAACCAACTTTGCCACCCAGGCACCCCTAGTTTGTTTTTTCAATGAAAAATTCCCGTTTCACGTGAAACTACCATTAAGCAGCACTCAGTCAGGTTGGCCCTTTAGGCTTTTACAAGAAAATTCAGATTTAGAAAGGTCATAGATTTCATTTCTCCTTTAACATATTTCTACGCTCTGTGGGTTTACCAGTCAGGGTCCTTTTATGGGCGATATGAGATGGAATGTGGGTGAAATGGAAAGAGGTTCCCGCGTGTGTGAACTTTGGATAGACAAGAAACCGTACTCCTAAAGCAATTGCAAATTTCCTGTCTTTCCCCAAAATGTTTTACAAAATGTTCCCGTGGTTAAGTTTTTCTTCTCAACGTATAAACTTGAGGAATCACCATGTTGTACACTTGAAAGTAATATAACATTGTGTGTCAACTACACTTAAAAAAAAAAGGTTTTCTTTTCAATTCAAGCAGTTCAGGAAATACTCCGTGCAACATGCCCCTCTTGGAGGCTCATGATGTACATTTAACATATTAAAGGCTCTTTGGTATTACACAAATTTTACTCCGTGTTTCCCAAACTTATCTGATTATGGAGTCGGGTCTCTTTTCCCCACAGATCCCCTATTAACATCTTTTGGAACATAGTTTGAGAAGTGCACTGATCTTTGCTACAATTATTATTGCTTTGATTAGGTACACCAACAACCATCTGTTCTGGCAGAGCACTTTAATAATCACATTTGTTAGTTTTCCTCTCACTCTTAGTTTTAATCCCACTGAAAGATAAGTGCTATTAAGTACATGATATGAGCCCAGTAACAAAATGCTGCCAGTTAGGATTTAACTTAAAACCCTAAAATTTGAAGAACTTAATTGGTAAAAATTAAAATAATCCCCAATTACCTGTGTTGGCTGTTGCTAAGAGAAAAAGTAATTTCAGAATGTATCACTCATATCCTCATCTCCCATCCCCTGTCCCTTTTACCACATTTCTAACCCTTGCCTGAACAACCTCTAAGTTGGTGCTCTAGGGAATAGAAGAACTTCAGGAAATAGCGACATTTCCGTTGAAAGTAGGCATCATAGGGGCGCCTGGGTGGCTTGGTCGGTTGAGCGTCCGACTTCGGCTCAGGTCATGATCTCACAGTCCATGAGTTCAAGCCCCGCGTCAGGCTCTGTGCTGACAGTTCAGAGCCTGGAGACTGTTTCAGATTCTGTGTCTCCCTCTCGCTCTGCCCCTCCCCTGTTCATGCTCTGTCTCTCTCTGTCTCAAAAATAAATAAACGTTAAGAAAAAATTAAAAAAAAAAGAAACTAGGCATCATAAAGATGAGTTCTCACTTTTTCTTTCATGGTGATCACATAAACATATATGAAAAACAAATGAAGTAAGAAACACATAAATCAAATATTCCTAAAGACAAAGATTAAGGAGGCCTCCACTCTGAAATCTGTAGAGGTATGTTTTTGTTGTCTTGAGAGAGAGAGAGTTCCTCCAAGCGCCCTGTAGCATCTTCTAACTGCTCCTCTCCATCTATACACTGCTGTGACCGCCACCATGCAGGGATGCCAGGTGGTGGTGGGTGGCAATGACATCAGTAAAGATTCCACTCACCCGAGGGAAGCAGAACTATTACTCAAAAAATGTACCAGTTTAATTCTGGAACTTCTTAGTTCCTCACTCTGGGTGGTAAAAATGTCTCTGTGGATTTTTGCTGCACTATCTGGGCAAGTACTTGGGATGAACAATCTTTTCTCAGCTGGGGGAAAAATCAAAATGCCTATTCAATATATATATGTATATATATATATATATACATATATATATATACATATATATATATATGGCACCCAACTACAGAAATAAGGCCTGGACCACAAGATAATTATTGGCTGTACAATGTAGTTATAATAATTGACCACTGTAAATCTCATTGTTGTATTTTCTCATTAGTTAGCATTTACATTAACTTTTCCCCCTGCTCATCAGAATTTTCATCCTTTGTTTTTTTCCTCTCAGTTGGCACAGTGAAATAAAATTGGATTCCAACTAGGTGACCTGGGTTTAAAACCCAGCTCCACTTACTAAGTGTGTGTCCTTATGCTATTTACCTAACCTCTCTTCACCTGTGGAATGGTGATTGTAAAATTACCTCAAGGATTATGAGAATTTCACCATGTGAAAAATATGAAAATACTCATCTCATATCCAGTATGTGGGCAATTGGCAGATGTTGAGCTCTTTGCTTTCTTTTCTTTTCCTCTGCTTGCATTATTTATCACTCGATCCCATCATTTCAGGAAGAAAATCAAGAATACATGACTTCCCTGAATGTGTGGGATTTTCTTTGACATGATACCAGGATATAGCACCATGAAAGGCTTATCCTAAAGGGATCTGCTTCAATTTGTCGGAGCAGATGAGAATCTATTGGAGAAGCGGCTGTCCAGGTAGCTGGAGGAAGGATACAGGTGAGCACGGAACTTCTACTCCTGCCCACATCAAGTATTAGGTTTTTGCTTTTGTTTTTAACTTATTCTAATTGGCCAAAACAAGTAATGGAAACTAAGCATTCCTTTTCTGCTTGTATAGACATCAAAGGGTCTGTTTCAAGTTGTAAGGAGACTCTGGTCCATGAGGAATGTTTGTGATCCTACTGTATGAGCATAATTGAAGTGACTGACAATAGCAAGTGTTGACAAGGATGTGGAGAAACCAGAATCCTCTTATGTTGCTCACAGGTGGGTAAAATATATTTTTCAGTTTGAAAAATAATTTGGTGGTTTCTTAAGGAGTTAAACCTACCACCTCACCCAGCAATTTTGTTCTTAGGAATCTACCCCAGAGAAATGAAAACAAATATCCACACAAAGGAATGTATGTGACTGTTCATAGCAGCATTATTTATAATAGCAAAAGACTAGAAACAATCCAAATGTCTATCATTTGGTACATGGACGGTGGAATAGTATTCAGCAGTAAAAAGGAACAAACGACTGCAACAAGTATAAAATTCAAAAACATTATGTTAAGTGAAAGAAGTCAGATGCAAAAGACCTACTGGATGATTCCATTTAAATGTCTAGAAAAGGCAAATCTATAGAGACGGAGAAGATATTGGTAGTCACCTGGGGTCAGGTGTAGAAATAGGGATTAACTGAAAACAGAGATAAAAGATTTTTGGAGAGATGTTGGAAATGTCCTCAAAGTGGATTGTGGTGATGATTAAATAACTCTAAGTTTATTAAAAAGTCATGAAATTATAGATGCACCTAAAATAGATTTTATAATATGTCAATTATACCTCAATAAAGTTGTTTAAAAAAATATTTATCATTATTCAGTTAATGAGATGATCTCCACATCAAAAGTAACAGTCAGAGATTGTAGAGGATATCATCATCAGGCTGTATTCTTGGAAACAGTCCCACATCTGTCTTTAAGCTCAAATATTGGGGCGCCTGGGTGGCTCCGTTGGTTATGCAGCCGACTTCACCTCAGGTCATGATCTCATGGTTCATGGGCCCCGCATGGGGCTCTGTGCTGACAGCTTGGAGCCTGGAGCCTACTTCAGATTCTGGTCTCCTCTCTCTGCCCCTCCCCTGCTCACACACATACACACACACACACTCTCTCTCTCTCAAAAACAAATAATATATTTAAAAAAAATTTTAAGCTCAAATATTATTATTTCATGACTGATTATAAACAACTCCAAAGCTCCAACTTTCCAACTGGGTAAGGAATGGGGTGGTGAGCAAGGGGAGAAGCAGGATTGGGTGATGGTAGCCACAGGAGAGAGATGAGCATTCCAGAGCTACTTCTGTTTATCAATAGCAGGAATGGAGACAGTAGGATGCCTGTATGGTCTGGTCTTTTGAGGACCTGGACCCAAGATAGCCATCCCACCGTTTTTCATCTTGCCCAGAAGTTTCTCTTTGCCTCACCTCTCCCTCACTCTCCCTTTTTCTTGATTTCCAACCTCCTTGGGCTGTGCTTTGCTATCTGTTAGTCCTTCAGTCATCTGTGCACCAGGGTGTCCTATCTGACTAGACCTTCTGAAGTATCTTAACCCTTACATGTAATAGTTTAAACCAAGGAAAACCCTATGCTTCAATCATTATTTTCCTTATACTAATGAAACTCATAAAACCTCTTTCTAGGTCTCATTCACAAACTTATACCTGAGAAGCTAAGGTTATTAATTCGCAACTTACATTGTGGAAGAAAGTGAATGTGGATGAGAATCTCAAAGAATAGTGAAGCTTGACTATTTTGGAACTTGATAATTTAATAATTCTCCTGTTCACTTCATTCAGCTCCAGTATTTCAGAGTAAAATTATCAAGAGAGAGGAAGCACTGTTTTTATGCAGATAAATGTGATATACTCCTAATACTGATGGTTGCCATTCTACAGTGATATCAAGAATAATCAGAAATGTATGAGTCAACTAAACCATAATTTGGCATATGGTGCTTATTTAAAGTAAAAGCCTATTTAAAATCTACTTTTAAAAAATTGAAAATACCCTCCCAAACCTGTACCTGCCAGGTGAATAATTCAGATATTGAATCATATGGGCTTCTTTTCTATAAGAAGCTTATAGTATTTTACAAATAATAGCTAATAGTAACTGATCTATTCCGATGTCCCAGGCACCTTATTTAATCTTACAAATAGGAGCAATAGTTACTCACATTTTTTACAAATGAGAAAAGTAACACAGAGGTTTTCTGTTCAAAGTGACAGTTGATAAGTAACATAACCAGGATTCAAGTCCAGGTCTTTCTGACTCCGAAGCCAGTGTCTTCAGTCACTACACCGTACATCTAAACAGACCTCCTGATAATATCTTGCAAAAACTGTCACCCTCATTTTTTTTTTTAATTTTTTTTTCAACGTTTATTTATTTTTGGGACAGAGAGAGACAGAGCATGAACGGGGGAGGGGCAGAGAGAGAGGGAGACACAGAATCGGAAACAGGCTCCAGGCTCTGAGCCCTTAGCCCAGAGCCCGACGCGGGGCTCGAACTCATGGACCGCGAGATCGTGACCTGGCTGAAGTCGGACGCTTAACCGACTGCGCCACCCAGGCGCCCCTGTCACCCTCATTTTTTAAAAAATGGAAAAGCCACAGGGGACATGGCATATGACTCACTCAAGAATAGCCAATAAGTTGGTTCTCTGTACATTTCTGTCCTGGGCTCCTCTTCAGCGCTTTATAAATTGTTCACCAGGTTATAAGACTCTCTTGAACAGGACTCTCTTCTTTTATAGGGTACTTACCTGAGCTCTAGCTATAGGCTCCAGACAGCCAGAACAATTCAGACTCTTCATTTTCTGGAAATCACTGGAGTGGCTGAAAATAAAAGGACCATTTGTATTTAGCTTACCAGGTCATCAGAGCCAATTAAGGAGCAGTTTTGTTCACTTTACATTTAATGCAAAGATTTTGGCATCACTTCCACTGAGGAAGAGACATGAGATGATGGATCAGTGACATTATCATGTGGTGGATATATGCATGTATTTTAAGTAACTAAAACTCATCCTTTTACTTAAGGCACGCCATTATATATCAAACCCCTTTAAAATCTCTCTTCAGTATGTTTCAGAATTGTTTATCTTCTTAATCTGACATCAGGCAAGAGTAGCAGAGGAGAAATCCTGAGAATGGAATGAATGATTTACAGAGGAATATGATTTAAAATCTTTCATTGTGGAGATGTGACTGCTGCTATATTAACTGTGCAAAACAACCCAGTCCCCAGATTAATAATGATAAGAGGTTGCACGGGCAAGCCTGGCAACTTCAATCTTTCCTATTTTCCCTCTAGAGTTCTCTGATCGTGAGTGCAAGTGATGGCACTCAATGATTTTTATTTTCCCTAAGTAAAAGAAATCTCAAAACTCTTTAATCTGTTTGGTAAATTAACAGAAAATAGGATCATTATTTCCAGGTCTCGGTTTCATAACCAATAATAACTCCAATTTATTGAGAACCTACTATATAGGTTCTATATAGTATATATAGAACTATAGTGCCTATATAGAAGTTCTATATAGTTCCAATTTATTGAGCGCCTATATAGAAGGCGTTGTACATGGAATTTCACATTTCTTATTTCCAATCCTGATAACTAGGCAAGTTAAGTCTTCTTATTCCTATTGACAGGGGAAAAAACCCAAATACCTGAGGACAAGGGAGATTAAAAAATTCTGTCTGACTCCGAACTCATGTGCTTTCCATCATGCTATCTTGCTCTTCACCAAATCTGGGAGTATCATCAAGGATTAGATTTTTTTTTTTTTTTTTTTTTTTGGCCACTTAAACAAACACTGTCAGTTGCCTACTTCATGCCTAAATAAACCTAGGCTATGACAACCCCTCCCCCCAAATAAGACATGAACCTTGTTCATCAGGAGCTCCTAATTCAGTAAAGAGAAAAGAACAGAATTAAGTTATAAAAAGAATGACTTAGACAGTATATGCTAGGGGAATATAGAGAGGGGCAGTTATGAGCTGATGAGAATGGGTATAACTTCCTCAAATGAAGCCAGGCCTAGGTGGGCCTCACAGAAGGCACGGTTTGGATAGCAGAGAAGAGAGACAAGAGCATTCTACAAAGACCTGGAAGTAAGAATGGGCATGTTGCATTGAAGAACAGTGAGGACACCCACCTGTGATGGGTCAGTGTGATGGGGTTTCTGCTGGGGAGCAAAAAGATTTGAATGTTACAGTGACATATCCTATGGCAGCCTGTGACACTAAGGAGATTCCATTCCAGTCAGGGTCCAGGGAATAGTTACTCAGGTACTGCTTCCTGTCTTGGGTAAAAATCTGTCTATTTTTTTTTTTTTTTTTTTTTTGCCAGCATATAAGAAGAAGAAAAGAAAAGAAAGGGAAAAAAAGAAAGGAAAGGGAAGGGAAGGGAAGGGAACGGAACAGAACGGAACGGAAGAAGTCAGGGGAATCCCAGAAGGGTCATAGGACAAATGTAGGGTTAGAAATCAGAATTTCTGGGTTTTGTTTTCAGTTTCAGTCATTTATTCTCTGAAAACGCAACAGCAGAAATTATTGAAGCTCTTCTGAATTAGTTTCAGCTAAATGGGAAAAATATATAATCATCTCCCCCTCCACACACACAAATTCATCCCATTCTAAATATGCGGATTGTTGGAAGTAAGACACCAAGTGTTCAAACTACTGATCTGGGTAATGAAAGTACTCCTAAACTACTCTGTTTCATCCCCTTCAGCACACACAATGCTGGCGACAGGGTGAGTGGCAAATGATGTTTTAAAACTATAACAATGTTGGGAATTTTTAGTATAACAGGAGAGATGGTATTAACACTATAGTTTTCAAGTACAGTTGCTAGATATAGCGTAATTTTTTTTTTACTGTCACTATAGTTTTCCTGCTACCTGGACAGCTTGAAAAATCTCCAATGTGTTTAATTATAGTTTTGATCGAGCAAGATGGGGGTGAGCAATTATTTTAGTGAGTTTTATGAAGGCAAGTTAGCATTCCAGACAAATGTTCCCAAGCTCCCTCAGCTCTAATTTGGATTTAAAAAATTCATTTTACTAACTTGCTGAGCTTAAAAGATTGGTGCTGATGTTTAGCTGTCTCAGCGCTGCAGTTTAGAAGGGCAAGTAAAGAACACCACTCTGGGCCCCTAAGGCTGAACTGAAGCAGATCTAGACAGTGCCCATGTGCCTGGCTAAGCAGAGCCTAGCAGAGCCATTTTATGAAAGACAGAGCAGTAGGGGATGCCTGGGTGGCTCAGTCGGTTAAGCGTCCTACTTCAGCTCAGGTCATGATCTCACGGATCTCACAGTTCATGAGTTTGAGCTGCACATTGGGCTCTGTGCTGACAGCTCAGAGTCTGGAGCTTGCTTCAGATTCTGTGTCTCCCTCTCTTCTGTCTCTCCCCTACTTGTACTCTGTCTCTCTGTGTCTCCCAAAAATAAATAAATGTTAAAAAAAATTTTTTTAAAGATGGAGCAATGGAATAGACATATATATTCCACAATGGGATAACACAATCATATACACTCATCCTACAAATTCATCTTGCTTTTAGGAAGGCAGCAATATATATTTTTTAAGTTTATTTATTTATTTTTGAGGGGGAGAGGCAGAGAGAGAGAGGGAGAGAGAGCAGGCTCCTCACTGTCAGTGCAGAGCCTGATGCAGGTCCTGAATTCATGAACCATGAGATCATGACCTGAGCTAAAATCAGGAGTTGGACACTTAACTGATTGAGCCATCCAGGCACCTGTAGGAAGGCAGCACTAATACGGGCAGGAATGAAGGTGGTAAGGGAAAGTTTCAGAAATTGGAGATTCTAACTTACCCTTGATAGATCAAAGGTCTGGGAGACCCTTGAAATTTTTTATCCCAACTGGTGAATAGTATTGTCCATATGGTGTTCCCAGTAGGGGTACTGTTTCTAAGTTGGGAAACACCAGAGTAAGGTTCATAGGAAATTCTTTTAATCTATTTCCGGAACCACTAAACCACAGTTCTTGCCTTATAAGTGCTCTCTAATGCCATCTTGCTTTCATTCACTTGTTCATTTATTCAACATTTATTGGATGTCTACTGCCACTACAGTAAATGCAGTGTTTACTGAGATTGCTCATGGTCCAGTCAATAAAACTTGATGATACGGTATAGAGAAATAAGATATGATCGTGAACTAGGTGTTAATGGTGACGGGAGGAAGACAGCAACGGTGAAGTCTTCCAGGAAACTGTGATAGCCGGGAAAACTCTGAAGGACAACGAGGAATACAGTCCAGGTGGAGAAGAGGTAAAGCGGCTTTCTAATAGGAGAAAAGCATGTCCAGCGGGATGAGAAAATGTGCATGACCTTCACAAAAATAGGAAAGGTGACAGAGCTGGGTGACAGAGAGGGCTGAGTGATTGTCAGGATTTAGCTCTGAGTCATCAGCTGTACTCTGGTTTATACAATATAATGAATTTTGACTGTTTGGACCTGTGGAATTCAGGAGCCCATTTTAAGGATAGGAAACACGATGGCAGACTGGTTCAGAATGCATAGCTCTTTGAGGCATAGATTTTCCAGTGTACCCAGGTGGTAATGAAACGAGAGCACCTCATTTCATTTCTTTGTTTTTATTTATGTTTTTAATGTTTATTTATTTTTTAGAGAAACAGAGCATGAGCTGGGGAGGGGCAGAGAAAGAAGGGAGACACAGAATCCGAAGCAGGCTCCAGGCTCTGAGCTGTCAGCACAGAAACCGATGAGGGGCTTGAACTGACAAACCGCAAGGTCATGACCTGAGCCAAAGTTGGACGCTCAACCGACTGAGCCACCCAGGGGCCCCTGATTTCTTGAAGTATGAGAAGTAATTCTGCCAAGATCATTTTTGTGTTGTTCTGTTTGAACAATCACCTATACCTTTCTCACAGTCCATAGAGCAAAGGTGTTTTAACACGTGTGTAGAGGGCAGCTGATTTTCAGATCTGACCTATTTTTTTTGAGGAGCAAAATTTGATCTCCTATTTCTTGAGGTATTAAATCATTTTCATCGCACATCCAAGAGAACTGAAGAGCTTATGAAAAATGGCAAAGCCAGAAAATGAGTCAGTGCAGACAAAGAATTAGATTGAAGGTCTCCTAAGGCTTGGTCCGGATGAATCTTCAGGGTATTGTGAATAGGAGCAAATACACTAGAACCTGAGCAGAGTATGTATGTGTTGGGGGTTGGGCATCAGTAGAAGCGGGGTCAAGGACTGACTCAGAGTAAAGTTCTCAGGCAGGAAATAGCCCTATCAGTGAGTAATATAAAAGGACCTGAAGCTCACAAACATGCAATGCACCATTTTCTCCTACATTTCTTCCTATAACTAACCAAGGACTCAAAAGCAAGGCCACTGCTACCTCTTTCTTTTGTCTATGACCCTCAGCTCCAACTGGGAGATTGATTTTCTTCTCTTAGAGCTGCCTTTAGTGACCATTTCATCCTAATTACATTGGTATAAATATGATGAGAGTAAGAAATAACGTGATTTACACCCTACTGGGATGATGCTGGTCCCTACTTCTCTCCCCAGACTGTGCCACCTGAGCAGGTGCCCTTACCACATACTGTGGAACTTGAGGCTCATACAATTTGTGTAGGAGTCAGAGGGTGCGGAGAAGGATGCTCTCTAAAAAAAGAAGAAAAAAAGAGGGGCACCTGGGTGGCTTAGTCGATTGTGTCTGACTTCGGCTCAGGTCATGAACTCACAGCTCATGAGTTTGAGCCCCACCTTGGGCTCTCCACTCTCAGCACAGAGCCCACTTTGAATCCTCTGTCTCCCTCTTTCTCTGCTGCTCCTCTCTCTCTCCCTCAAAAATAAATAGACGTTAAAACAATAAGAATAAATAAACAAAAGCATAACAAATCATGTGTGCAAAATTAAGGCCACGGATGAACAATTACTTAGGAAAGAAATCACAACAGGTAACTGAAGCCTTGGGGATTTGGAACTTTTCCAAAAACATCTTCAGGGGAATTATCAGGGATGCTTTACACAGAAATGCTTCCTGATCATGGTCTGGTTTTCACTACACACCTACAACGCTCTACAAGTCCAGGCCACTCCCAGCATGCACAGGGACCCGTGTGAGTTAGGGACCAGAAGCTTCATTGGCTTCAGGGCTCACCCAGATATGGCATCACCGATGAAGGCTGCAGGATGACTGGGATACACATCCGGGTTTGCCAGAAAGCCCCAGGTTATGCCTGTTATTCCTGTTTAAATTTTAATAATTCCCTTTTCATTCTGAAAACAAAACAAAACAAAACAGTCCCGCTCTGCACCGTCAATTAAATGCTCACCCTATTTATGTCGGTCACCTCTGGAACTGTACACGCTGGGACCAGGTAGAGTCTTTCCACTCCAACTTTTGCAACTTCCTTGCCTTTCTGCCCCCGCTGGACCTGGGAGAATCTCTGTTTCCTGATCTTAAAGTGGGGGTAATCACATCGACCTACTCAGAGTGGGTTGCAAGGAAAGGTACTGTTGTGCGGGTTTTTATTTTATCTCCCTAGAAGTCATTTTTAAATATAAATTAAATCTTATAAAAATTAGTCATTGGTGTGTAAGGCATCTTCTGTTTAAATTTTTTTTTTTTTTTTTTAGTGTTTTTATTTATTTTTGAAGGAGAGAGAGAGACAGAGCATGAGCAGGGGAGGAGCAGAGAGAGAGAGAGAGGGAGACACAGAATTCGAAGCAGGCTCCAGGCTCCGAGCTGTCAGCACAGAGCCCGACACGGGGCTCGAACTCACAAACTGTGAGATCATGACCTGAGCCAAAGCCGGACGCTCAACCGACTGAGCCACCCAGGCGCCCCAGGCATCTTCTGTTTAGAGACCCAAGAATCTGTAAGTAATACCACGTAATCCACTAGAGTTAGTCCTCTCTGGTCTGCTTTCACAAAGATCCTTCTTAACCAACCTAGGAAGGAGCAGCAGGAAAGCCTGCTTAAAAAGACCACCCGGGTGCCTGTCCTTTGGGTAAAACACTGCATCTGGAGGTGCCGGTGGACTAAGGAAGTGTTATCCACGCAATAGCTTCGTCTTGGTGGGTCACACTGTGTCAGTTCATCAACGTGACAGAAAGACAAGCAGGAAAGCAAGGCAGAAGACCACCCCCACGTGAAGCTGCTTGGCATGGCTGGCCCATCGAGGACAAGAAGACAGCTTCATTGTGGGCAGGCTACTGGATCCAGCACAGCACTTCAGAGCCTTTGAGTCATACATCAAGCGCAAATAACCGGGCTTATTTTCCCTGCCAAAGTCACATGCACTGTCGAGGCAACATCAAAAAGTTGATTTAAAAGGCAGTTTCCTCTGAGTGCTGATTTAGGCACATAAACAGTGGCTTGGTTAAATGCCACTCTGTGTTTAAAGTAATTATACTTCAGCCCTGGAATGTGGTGATGTGAGAGCCCCACTGCAGCAAACAAAGTTGATTCTATCAGCAAACTCTGGAAAGTCAGCTGGCCTGGATGCCGCTTCTCCCTGAATTTACTACTTCCTGCTTGGGGACTGTCTCTGGAAAAGTCAGAACTTCAGGACAAGTGTGGGTGCACTGCCCAGCTCTCTAAGGCTGGTGCCGGCTTGCAACCGACCGTGTGTCGGGAACACGGCTTGGGAATCTTGGCCCATAGGAGCTGTGGTCACTCATGTTCAGAGGGAGCCCTTGGAAATAGCTGAGTCCCATTGGAGCAGTGGTGGCTTTGGTCTGTGCGTTACCCTGTTTTGCCAGATTCTGCTGGGCTGGACAGCCACTGCTCAGCAAGCCAGAGAAAGGCTGGTAGGTGGGCAAGGCTTCCTGGGAAGGGTGACATCCTTAGGAGCAAGAGATGATGACTCTCAGCTGCTGGTTCCAGAAGCCCTGCCTTGATGGCCCATACATAGGTCTGACTGGCGTAGTCTAACCTCATCCTAAATAGAAGGACACAGGGGCCCTTTTGTCCATTTCCACTTTGGAATCATACCTTTCTCAGAGAAAAAGACCTAGTAATCACCCTACGTCTTCCGCCCTACGTCTTGGCAACTAATTCCCAACTGTGTGCCAAATCAGTGGAACTTTTCTTGTGTCTGGGAAGAATCATTTCCCTTCATCCTTACAGAATTGCCCTCATAAGCTACTGCTGGCAACTATGTTCGTGCTAATTAGCTGCCCTTGATGGATTTATTTCATCCAGTTGTAAATTTTAGAGGAGAAGTTCCCAGGCCGACTTAAAAGTAGAAATCACAGAACAAGCTGAGTGGAAATCGGGTTTGGATGACCCTCCACAGAGCAAGTCAAGCCAGTTCCCATGGGGTTTGAACACAGCGTTCCCAGGGAGGCAAGTCAACGTCAAATGACAGACCTGGAAGAAGTCTTATGGACACCATCTAGTTCAGTCACTTCAGCTTATAACAAAGGACCTGGGGCTCCTGGAGGTGAATGAATTTGCCCTGTCACACAGCTATTTACCAGTCACCTCAGAAAGTGAAAAGGGTATGTGCGACATGGTGACCACAGGGATAATTCCTGTTTGTCTTCTGAGACAACTTGAATACAGTTGTCATAAGCAAAGACCCGGTCTGTTTTTCTCACGTCCGCCTTTCTTTTCACCTTCTAACCTTTTTTTTTTTTTTTTTTTTCATGGAGTACTGATGTATCCCCAAAGAAAACACATGGAGTCCAGCTGATGAGATGTTTTAGATATTCCAAAAAGTATACAAAGCAGCTGACGTAATTTGGGTAGGTACAGTGGGCCAGCTGTTGGAAAGTACAGAGCTCCCCAAACATCTGGACTGATCTGTGTCCTAGGTTCCAGTCATAAACTGTCCATTAGCTATAAACCTTTATGCTCTGAGTCTGGTATATTCTCTGATTCCCCATCTGTCTCTGGCCCCTGAAGAGTAGTTAGGGAAGGTGGTGATGGTAGGAAGATTTGTTTTATGGGGTAATTGAGAAGAAATCTTCCTGATCATATTTATGACAGCTCTTCCAAATGGCATTTTTTCTTTGTGTATTGGCCTCGGATTTATTAGAAGTGAATGTCAGGATTTTCTCTTCTGTTTTTTTTTTTCTTCCTCCTTCTCTTCCTTCATTTCCCTCCTTCTCCCTCTCCCTTTTTTCCCTCTTCCCTCTATCCTTCCACCTCCCCCTCTTGTTTGCCATTCTTGTCCTCTTTATTCTTCTTCCTTTTTTCTCCCCCTCCTTTTTCTTCACACCTCAAAGCCCAACTGTGCTATTTAATAAACAGTCACCCACACCACATGCTTGTGGAAGGGATACTGTAACAGTTGGTCACTTGTTGAGCCCTGGCCTCCTGTGCATTTGTTAAAAATGAGTGTTCTTTCATCTTGCTCAGCTTTTGTATAGATATGAGGAATATTCATGTTTTAATATAAAATACCAGAAGCCTCTTCATTTTCCAGAACCAAGACCAAGAGTTTTCAGTATAGACCTCCTGTCATGAGAAATTTTTGCTCTGTGTTCAGAGCTGTACTCTCCATGGTTAAGTTTAAATGATGTCAAAATAATAGTCAAGCGGGTACTAAACTGACAGTACTGATTATATTTTTTTGCCTCACAATCGTTTGAAACATTTTAAACATAGGGATTCTAAGGATCATCTGGACTTCCTTAATATTACAACTTTATATATATCTGCACCAGATGAAACCTCGTCAGTTCTACAAAATATATACATTCATAATTGTATTACAATAATTATCTGTTGATTGCAATGGGTTAGAACAATTTGCATTGCAATTAAATGATTCTGACAGCAAATCACAAGCAATCATCTTCCCTACCAGACCTGTTCCTCCTACAGACTTCCTCATTTCTGTCAGTGGCTGCATTCACATTCAATCTATTACCAAGTCCTGTCAATTTCACTCCCACAGTCTATTTTGACTCTGCCTATTTTGCTTCCCATCTCCATCTACTCCGGTCCACCCAAGCCACCATCAGTTCTTTGCTGGGCTACTCATCAGTAGCCTCCCACCTGGTCTCTCTTCTTCCACACTTGCCTCCCTCCAATCCACCAACCAGAGCAACCCTTGAAACAAGTGAACATGGGCAAGTTGTGCTCTTGTTCCAAATTCCTTAACACAGGTCTAGATCTATTGCCCCTTCTCTCTTGGCTCCCTAAACGCTAGCTGCCTTTGGCCTTCTTTTGGTATGTGAAATGATGTGGAACATTTCCTCCGCCCCTTTACCCCCACACCCCTGCCCCAGACACTCACTAGTTTCTTTTCATCCTCAGATAGGTCTTAACTAAATGTCAATCCTTGGAAAGTTTTGAACCCAAACTAATGTAGTTCCCCTTAAATATAGTATAATGTAGTTCCACTCTTAACTATAATAACTGGCTTTCTTCTCTCAATACGCTTACCACAATCGATTGGGGATTTGTGTATTTACGTTGTATGATAATAATATTGTTTATTGTATTATATATAATGTTTAACTTCTTCTGAAGACTATAAATTCTATGAGGGCAGATACCATGCATGTCCTAGTTCAGAGAGGCATATAAAACATTAATATGCTTTCAATCAATACTTGTGAACAAATGGATCATCACTGTCATGCATTTGTACATTGCATGTTTTTTTTTCTTTAAAGTGCATGAGTATTCTAGGGGGGGCTCCTGGGTGGCTCAGTCGGCTGAGCGTCCGACTTCAGCTCAAGTCATGACCTCACAGTTCATGAGTTCAAGCCCCGTGTCAAGCTCTGTGCTGACAGCTCAGAGCCTGGAGCCTGCTTCCGATTCTGTGTCTCCTTCTCTCGCTACCCCTCCCCCAATCTCTCACTCTCTTTCAAAAATCAATAAATATTTAAAAAATAAAAAAAAATAAAATAAAAAGTGCATGAGTATTCTAATACCCTTAAATTTATGTACCTATTGACCAGATGATTGCATCCCCCTTTCACAGACAGTAAAGCAGTTTAAAGAGAAAAAAATAAGTTAGGAAAAGTAGTTTAAGGTTCTCAAGTTCAGAGTTGCCAAATATAGAAAAACAATAACAACAATTAACATTTACTGCTCTTTTATAATGTCCCAGGAGTGTTCCAGTTGCTTCATTTAATCCCCATAACAACCCTGTGAAGCAAGTAACGTTGTTATCCTATTTTAAGGATATGGAAGTTAGGTAACTTATCTAAGGTCTCAAACATGTACACACATAGTACTCATTTTTTTTTTTTAATAAAAAGTATATTTTCATGTTGGTCATCTTACTGAAATACCGCTCTAACATATCGAGCTTTACCCAGTCGGGTTTCCCATACCGAGGAATACTGCAGGTGGAATGATTTCTGTTCCTCTTGGTCACCATTCTCTTTCTTCTCTCTATATCCCCTGCCACTGCCCTCCCCACCCTCCTTCTCCCCTTCCCTTCTGTTCCCTGCTTCCCCGGGGCTGTTCAGTAGTAAAACCTCTGACAGAGCCACTTTTCTGCCAGGCTATCATATACAAGGTCAGTGTTCCCACATTCCAAAGGTAGGTAAAAATGTGTGTGGAAAGCAGGGAATTTTGCTAGAACAATGACTCACTGTGTCCATGCAAAACAGTTCAATAATAGGCCACTGCCTTAGCAAGAAAAATGCTGCCTGTCCCTGTGGAAAGTAAGGGAGCGAGCACATAGCGCTCCTGTGATTTAGGAGACGCTTTCTATGACCAATGGGAAAGACATACCCCTCATAAACCGTGCCCTGCCTTTTTATTTCATAGGCATGAACGGTGATTTTCAAAAAGGGATGGGCATGAAATGTGTTTCTGACATGTAATGTCACACAGATTTATAGGAAGCATGTTCGGCCACCTCTAGGTTATTCAGCAATTAGTGATATAAGTGGGGAAGCGTCTGGTCCTGTTGCTTCTCCCAGTGCTTTGTTTACTTGATTGTTTTTTGTTTTGTTTTTGTCCAGATTCCTGTTGATATAAACTTCCACTAGTGGAAATAGAGGATTGAGGCAGAACTGGGCTGGGCTGCTCCCTGTCTCGCTTTCTTCCAAGCCCGGCCTTAGACTGCAGGGAGCTGACCTGACCCCTTTCTTGTGCCTCGAGCCTGCATAAACCCCACCTCGGACCAGTCCCACCACCAGCCTACTTTGCTGGCCTCACACTGTGGCGGGGAGAAAGAACAAAATCACCCTTTGCAGATCAGGGCTCTCATAAATCTGTGCTCTGAAGACTCACCTGGTCTTGAACATCACTTCACAGTGATTCCACTCGTCCTTAATTCCCTTTTCCATTCCCCTCAGTGGCAATTTCTAGACTATTTGATACTTTCCTCAACCCCTTCAGTCTAGTCTGAGCCAGCAGTTCTCAACCTTGACAACCTATTAAAGTCTCCCCAAGACCTTCTGAAAACACAGGCCAATTATATCAAATTCTCTGGCAATGGATCCAAGCATCGGCGTTTTTAAAAGCTCCGCAGATGATTCCAGTAGACAGCCAAGGATTAGAACCATTGTTTTTAAGTAGATAATGTCACCTCCTACTTCAGCAGAAAGCACGATGTGGTATAGCACAAACGTGTCGCAAGTTTTTCTACATGCACCCTGTGGTCCTTTGCTCAGTTGAAGCAAACTAAGTCCTTCATAACCATGTCTTCTACAGTCTTGACCAAGACCTGCTCATGTCTCTAATCTCTTCCTCTTTGCTGGATCTTTCCCTGCAGCGTATAAGCAAATTTAAGTTTCCCCCATCTTTGATAAGATCCCTACGTCTTTTCATCTCTCAGTCTCCAGCCTCACACCCATCCACTCTCCACTTAGTTCTTCATGTTCTGGTAATATTTGCCCTGAAAACCAGCTTTTTCAGCTGGACTAACTCTTACTGACCTTTCATAATCAGGCTTGGTTGTTTTCAGCTCTCCATGAAAGGTTGCCGGATTCAATGGCTGAATCAAGACTTTTCTACAGCATTTAGTGCATTCAACTGACATTCTCTATTTGTTTTTCTCTCTTCCCTTAACTTTAAGCTCCTCGAGGATAGGAACCGTGTCCTTTTCATCTTCCTTAACATCAGCACCTGGGGTTTTGTAGGCATTCACCCATGCTTGTTGAACTGAACTGCAAAAACCATTTTCCCCCTAATTTCTTGGGCGGAATGATGTGTTCCAACTGGCTGTAGGTACATTTCATTTAACCTAGCCCCCATACTTTTAGCCTCGTGAATAAACTGTCACAGAAATCACCTGGGGCAATTATCCGGACATTCTTTTGAATTTGATATTAAGCCAGTAATGTCATACTTACTTGTTTAGGATAAACTTCTACATAAATCTAATATAGGATTCTTCTGATGAGCATTCCACGCTTTTCAAGGCCATTGTGCCAACAATAATGATCATTAGTAGCCAGCAGAAAAACGAATGAACGGTGTGGCTGGTACTATAGGCATAGTCTTAGAAATGAAAATTCATAACCCAACACGGTCTGCTGTGTTTTAGAATCTAGCACCATTTCTTTGCAGAGGCAGGGCCAACCCATCTTTGCAAAGCTCCCAGAATAGGCTGGGCCACTACACTAAGCTTCTGGTGGCAGCAGCTTACTAAAGTTTTTCTCTGTTTCCTTTTGTTTTGCACTTAAACTCTGCTTCAGAAGTATAGGTTGCTCCTCAGTCATATTCCAAATGCATTAGCTCCCTCAACAGAGGAGCCAAATCCCTACCCAGCCTGATTAATTAGCTGAGTAAATCTAAGAAACTCCTCAACGTTACGGCCCTTCTTCCTGCCAAGTTTTGTAAAATTCATAGGCTGCACGTATTCACAAGCACGAGAAAACACCTGTGAGCAATTAACCAAATATCCTCGATTCAGAGGCCTTACATGTATGCTGATGGTCCCCAGACTGTTGGCACAGGTCTGTAATTATGTGAGGCCACAGCCAGATCATCCCAACAGGCCAGTCACAGGAAGGGTCATTCCTTCAAATATAACATGCTGCCGCCTCTAAAAATAATTCTGCCTGAGATTCAGAAAGAAATCCCCCTTATGAGGGTGCTGCTTTAAAGAGAGGACACATCGGTGGTTGGGAAGGAAGTAGTGCCCCCGGCCATTTCTTTGAAATTTGTGTATGACCATGATGAGGGGAAAAGAAACGGCCAAAACCAATTTTAAACAATTTGCAGAATTAAGAATCAGGTTTAAAAGTATCAACCTAGAAAATGATGCCTATAACTCTGCTTTTTGTCTGGCCTGGAAACAATATCCACAGGGTTAACAAACCAAATCTGCAACCCAAAGTGTCCCATGAAAATGTAAAAATCCATCTTTCAGTGTAGACAGTCCACCGGAGAATTACAAACCAAAAAGATGTATTTGGGCAATACATCCTTTTATAAAATCCTTTTATTTGCAAGAATAAATTCTTGTCATTCTGAATTGTACATTACTTTATGTTCTGTGTAACCAGAATATTTAAAATTAACCCTCATAATATTGAAGAAAGCCATGGATTTCCAGAACCAGTCTCAAGAAACCTAAAGTCTCTAAAAACAAGAGTTCTTTTTTTTTTAAAGGACTATTGCTTTACCATTTATTTTTTTTAATGTTTATTTA
This sequence comes from Herpailurus yagouaroundi, assembly GCF_014898765.1. Classification (NCBI taxonomy): domain Eukaryota; kingdom Metazoa; phylum Chordata; class Mammalia; order Carnivora; family Felidae; genus Herpailurus; species Herpailurus yagouaroundi. Next base: position 28,366,058 of record NW_024412396.1, on the reverse strand, counting down.
TTTTTGAGAGAATTTATGAGAAAGACAGAGCTCAAGAAGGGGAGGGGCAGAGAGAGAGAGGGAGACTCAGAATCCAAAGCAGGTTCCAGGCTCTGAGCTGTCAGCACAGAGCCCAACATGGGGCTTGAACTCATGAACCACAAGATCATGACCTGAGCCAAAGTCAGATGCTTAACCGACTGAGCCACCTAGGTGCCTCTAAAAGGAAGAGTTCTTAACCAAGCATAGGTATACTTCAGGGGCTAAAAGAATCCCCAGAATTCTAGGAAAATTCTGTGTGCATATATATTTTTCAGGGCAGAGTCGTGGGACCTATCTATAGCCGCACGGTCTAATGCAGTAGCCATAGGTGGCTACGAAGCACTTGATATAGTATAGCCTCAGTTGAAGAATGTTGTAAGTGTAAAATTCCAACTGGCTTTTGAAGACCTAGAATGATCAAAAGAATGTGAAGTATCTCAACAGTTATTACAGTGATGAATGTTGAAGTTATAATATTTTGTGTGCATTGGATTAAGTAAAATACTTCAAATAATTAATTATTTAATTTATTTCTTAATAAATAATTAATTATTTATGTAATAATTAAAATTAATCGCACTTGCTTCTTTTTACTTTTTTAAAATACGGTTACGAGAGAAACTAAAACTACGTTTGTAGCTGACATTACATTTCCATTGGATGGTACTGAGTCTATAGCTTCCATGAGTTTATCAAAATGCTCTTTTGCTTAGAGTAGGACTTGCTGAGCTATAAATGCTCATGCTTGTCACTCATCCTGCTGATTCTGTCTCAGTAGGCCTGGGGTAGAGCCCACCACCAGGGGCTGTAATGCCGGCAAGGCTGTCCTTGGCCTACATTTGGAGACATGCTGCCTTAGAAACTTCTGGCATTTTCAGAGACAAACATTGACCCACCCATCACTTCGCCCTAGCGTACAGATTCTGTCATCTCTCTGCCTCTCATCTTGGAGGTACATGTACCCACACATCTGTGCTGTCTTCCTGGGCGCTCCACCTAAAAACCGAATGTATGAGCACTTCTCACACCAGTCCTGCTCCTCCTGCACTTTTTATCTGGGTCACAGGCACCTTTAATTTCCTTGTCTCCTCATTCCCTGCCCGTGCCAGCCCGTGCAAACAATCATTAAGGCCTATCAAGTGTTTCTAATACACCCTTTTGTGTTTGTCACCACTGCAGGGATTATTGTCATGGCCTCCATCCACCTGGCCTCCCTTCCTCCAGATCACCTTCCTCATCACTGTTCTGAGGGTTTCTTTTCAAGTGACAGATCCGGTTATTCTACTCCCTGGTTCAAAGATCATACCATAAAGTCCTCATTGTAGCCAAAAAGGCCCTCCACAAACTGTCTGAACCCCAGATGCACCTACGATTTAACCCCCAACCCACATCTGCTCCAGCCACACCACACGTGGTCTTTCATGCTCCCAAGCCTTGGCCCATGAACTTCCTCTGCCTGCGTGCCTCTTCCCCCTCTTCCCTTTCAAGACCCACGTTATCACCATCTCTACTACATCTACTCTGGGAGTCTGGAGCACTTTATCTGTATCTCCATTATGGCACATATCATGTTGTATTGAATTATTTGACCGGGCGCTCCCCCGGGTTACTCATTTTGTCCTTGCTGCACGGTACAGTGCGAAGAACTGTAGGCACTTACTTGCCATCTAGACAAAGGCCACATGATCTTGTTTCTCCAGATTTTCCAAAAGTACAGTTCTCTAGTGTCACGGGATAGAGTCTGAAGGATCCTTAGAGATCTTCTAATCTCCCTTGTCAATCCTGGATGAGCAAATCCAGACCTTCAGAGGTTACATGAGTCACCGAGGGCCCGCTACCTCATTTCACCTCCGTGATGACCTATGACGGAGGCATTTCTATTATCACTCATTTAACAAAAGAGAAAAGCGAGACCTCAGTGAATTTAAGCAATGTACCAAAGGTCATGTAGCTAGTAACCTGGCAAGATTAGACCAGAATTCAGCTCTCCTTGTACTTGGCCTAGCTATCCTTCCCTTGTCTCAGGTGACTACTTACAATTCGGGGCACTACCTGAGTTATTCAACAAGCACAAAGATGACATTCTTATTTATTTATTGAAGTATAGTTGACATTCAATATCATATTAGTTTCAGGTGTACAACATAGTGATCTGATGCTTCTATATACTACTCAGTGCTCACAAGTGTAAGTGTAGTCACCATCTGTCACACAGTACAATGTTATTACAATATTATTGACTATATCCCCAATGCTATGATTTTCAGTCCTCTGACTTATGTATTTTTTAACTGGAAGTCTGTACCTCTTAATACTCTTCAGCTACTTTGCCTACCCTCTCCATTCCCCTCCCCTCTCAAAACCACCAGTTTGTTTTCTGTAGTTATAGGTCTGATTCTTTTTGTTGATTTATTCATGTTTTGTTTTTTATATTCCACATGTAAGTGAAAGAACATGGTATTTGTCTTTTTCTTCCTGACTTATTTCACTAAGCATAATTCCTTCTAGGTTTACATGTATTGTTGCAAATGGAAAGATTTCATTCTTTTTAATGGCTGAGTAATATTCCATCACACACACACACACACACACACACACACACACACACACTACATTGTCTTTTCCATTCATCTACTGATAGACACTTAGGTTGCTTCAGTATCTTGGTTATTGTAAATAATGCTGCAATAAACACGAGGATGCATACATCTTTTTGGATTTGTGTTTTGTTTTCTCTGAGTAAATACCCAGAAGCAGAATTATTGGGTAATATAATATTTCTAATTTTTTGAGGAACCTCTATACTGTTTTCCATAGTGGCTGCACCAATTTATGTTCCCATCAAGAGTGCATGAGGGTTCCCTTTTCTTCACATCTTCACTAAGACTTCTTATTTCTTGGGTTTTTTTTTTTTTTTGATACTAGCCATTCTGACTGGTGTGAAGTGACACTTCATTGTGTTTTTTTTTATGCATTTCCCTAATGATTAGTGATGCTGACCTTCTTTTTCATGTGTCTCTTGGCCAACAAAGATGATATTTTGTACAGATAGAACGTTTTGGTGAAAAGAACCTAATTATGACCATGAGACTAGTTTTAGACTCAGCTCTGTCTCTTCTAGTTTTCTAGCTGTACTTTCTATTAATATAAGATATTGTAGAAACAACCTAAGTTTTCATTGATAAATGAGTGGATAAAAAAATGTGATATATACAATGGAATATCATTCAGCCACAAAAAGAAGAAAATCCTGCCATCTGCAACAATATGGATGGACCCTGAGGGCATTAGAGTATATGAAATAAGTCAGACAGAAAAGGACAAACACTATATGATCTCATTTATATGTGGAATCTAAAAAAGCGGAACATAGAAACAGAGAGAAGAATGGTGGTTGCCAGTAGCCGGGCGATGGGGGAAATGGAGAATGTTGGTCAAATTATAAACGAATTCATAGTTACATAGTGGAAAAGTTCCGGGGATTTAATGTATAGCATGGGGATTATGTTAACAATACTGTACTATACACTTGAAAGTTTTTAAGAGAGTAGATCTTAAATGGTCTTACCACAAAAATAAAGAAATAAATAGGTCATTATATGAGATGATGGAGATGTTAACTACCTTTATTGTGGTAATCATTTTGCAATACCCATGTGTGTATCAAATCATCATGTTGTTTACCTTAAGTTTACACAGTGTTATGTGTCAATTACATTTTAATAAATTTGGAAAAAATATAAAAGAAAGGCAGAGATAAACACAAAATTGGATATATGAAAATGTTCCACGCACTCTGGTATTTCAACCTGGAGATATTTAGACATTTCTTTTGCAACTATTTTGTTCATTGTGAAAGTTACTGGTGTTTCATTATGGACTATTCAAAAACTAGAAAAAATAAATGGAAGAAAAATGTCACCATCAGGATCACTGTTAACATTTGTTGTAATTCTTCCCAGTTTTTCCATGCATTTTTTATTTGTTTGACATATTTTTGATCACATAAAATTTTATGTCACTGTTACTTTCATCTCCCATCATGATATTAAAATTCCTTCATTATTACTATACAATCTTCAGAAACATAACTTCTCATGACTGCATAAGAGCCCGTCAGTTACTCACACCACAATGTTCGGAGTTGTTTGAGTCCTAATGAAGTGATACTTAAAGGCATGAAATCCAGCAACTTGGTAGAATGACAACATCAACAGCACAAAAGGATCTCGGAGATCTCTAGCCCCTTGTTTCTCAGAGTGTGGTCCTCAGACCAGCAGCATCTGTATCTCACCTGGGAGCTTGTTATCAATGCAGACTTGAGCCCTACCCCAGACCTACTGAATTCAAATCTGCATTTTAACCAGATCCCCCAGTGACTTGTGTGCACATTAGTATGTGAGAGGTAGTGGCTAAAAACAGTGGTTGTCAATCTTGGCTGCACTTTAGAATCTCTTGGGAAGATCTTCAAAATCCTGATGTCAAGGTCACACGAGATTAAATCAGAAACTGAAGTGGGGGTTGGGGGTGTGGGCAAACATCAGTCTTTTTAAATGTTGCCCTGATGATTCCAATGTGCTGGAAAGCCATTGAAGGAGGAACTGAATGAAACCCTGCCACAAACTGATTAAATAGTTAAGTAGCCCTTTCTCTCTAGTCTTCGAGATCTTTTTATAAGGCATTCTACAGATTTCTGTGGGAAATTCTGGTAAAACAAGATCAAGCAAAACAAAACAGAGCAACAACAATGAAAACAAAACAAGACCCCATAATGCTTTTAGGAAGATTTAAATTTAAAAATTCCTTAGGCCGCCTGGGTGGCTCAGTCTGTTAAGTGTCCGACTTCAGCTCAGGTCATGATCTCGTGGGTCGTGGGTTCAAGCCCTGCGTCAGGCTCTGTGCTCACAGCTCAGAGCTTGAAGCCTGTTTCAGATACTGTGTCCCCCTCCCTCTCTCTCTGCCCCTCCCCCACTTGCGCGCGGGCGCGCGCACACACTCTCTCCCCTGCCCCCGACTCAAAAATAAGTAAACATTAAAAAAATTTTCTTTATTTCCCGTTTGTGTTTCCCTTTCTACTTCCCCCTAGTCTCCTCCCTTTCCACTTCTCCCAAGAGATTCCTGGCCATGATATTCTCTGGAGACCCTGCTCAGAGACCACAAAACATGGATTTCCTATAACATAGCACCAAGAAGCAATGGAAAGACTACTTGATTTCTTCTCAATAATTGTACTTGTCTTGGCACAGTGTCCTGACTTCAAGCCCCAAATCCAACTTGTCCTATATGCCCATATTTAAGCAAGCTAGTAGATTTTGACACTCTGACTCTATCTACACAAAGCCATAAGCACAGAGAGGTGGGAAAGTCAAGGTCAGAGCCGTGAACCGTTTTCCCTAATTTTCTTTTCAATGAACTGACCACTTAAAAAGACGAACACTTTAGTTCACTTGGTAGACTTGGATCTCCTAGTCCTGCAGAGTGTTTAACCATTTTTAACCCTGGTACCAAGATGGGTACACACTTTTTCAAAACGAGGACTCAGCACTATTTCCCCTTTTTACATAAACTAGGATCATAGCACATACTCTGAATATTTTGACTTTTGTAGAGAATGTTGCAATGGAACATGTGCACATGTCAAAACACTTGGTCAATTAAAAGTGATTTTTAAGGGTCAATTAAAAGCCACTGGGTGGCTCAGTCGGTTGAGCTTCCGACTTTGGCTGAGGTCATAATCTTGTGGCCTGTGAATTCGAGCCCCGCATCAAGCTCTGTGCTGACAGCTCGGAGCCTGGAGCCTGTTTCAGATTCTGTGTCTCCCTCTCTCTGACCCTCCCCCATTCATGCTCTGTCTCTCTCTGTCTCAAAAATAAATAAACATTTTTAAAAAATTTAAAAGTGATTTTTAAGCGATTTAGTCTTTAATCCCAGTTTTAGGGACGTTAGCCATTCTGGTTCAAATTTCTTTCAATGCTCAACAACCCCAATTTAATATTTGTTTAAAACTTTAAACTTTAAGTTTATAGTTAAAACTTTTTACTCTAATGAATACAAAATATCAGACAGATGTCCGGCTGGTGATCGCCAACTGAATACAACATTGTTTTGTCTTCCCTCTTGGTAGTATTTGCAAGTATTTTGTTCATTATGAAAGTAACTGGTGTTTCATTATGGAATATTCAAAAACTATAAAAAAATAAATGGAAGAAAAATATCACCATCAAGAAAGGTGGTCTTTCTTAAGGTGTAAAAGGAGAATGCGATAGGGCTATCAGCTTATGAGGGAGTTTTAAATTTCTTGGAAAACAGAAAGTGGTTGGAGGAACAGTAACCCAGAAAAAGGGAGGCTGGGACATTTATGCGCTGACACTCCTCACCCTTAGGTCTTCAGGTTTGGGGGTTGCCCCAGGACTAAGCCTATGTGTGAGTCACAGAAGACACAACTGCCAACGTGAGGACACGTCAGAGCTTGCACGGAACTGTCCACCTCAATGGCACTGAAATCCAAGGTGGGCTGCAGGGACGTGAAGCTGGCACAGAGATGTCACTAGAGCCACATACACCTGGAAGCGGAAGAGCCAGAACCCAGTCCTCCAACTGAATGTGACATTCCTGCTTAAAACTTTCTGGGGCTTCCCCACTGCCTAGCTCGAGGAACAGGGAGGGGCTTCAGATCCTTCAAGCCCTGAAAGTGTGTGTATCCAGGCATTTGGGGGGACGAGAAGGTTCATAATTTTTATCCTATTTTCAAAAGGGTCCATGTAGAAGTGTTTAAGAACCTCAAACGTAAAGCCCTAATCCTTAACATGGCAGATGAGGTCTTGCACAATCCAGACTAACCGACCTCTCTGGAGCCCCATCTCCTGCCGGCCTCTCCCCATCCTCTCTGGCTGGGTGAACTAAGTTCCAGTCACAGACCTTCTCACCAGTCTCCAACAGGCCATAAACCCTTTAATACCTCTTGGATTTAACACACGCCTTTCTCTCTGCCAGGAATGCCATTCCCCCTTTGCTACTTCCTCGGCTCCTTCCCTGCCTGGGAATTACCTCTTATCCTTTAAGACTCAGCAATCAAATTACCTCTTCTGCTGTGCCCCCTCCTCCTGTCTCCTTCCCAGTTTCTTCTCAGTGGTTTCCTGATCAATCCACACAGCAAGATGCATGTGGAGCTTACCCCTCAGTATTGCTATTGTTCAGGTGCTGGTTTCTTCCACACGTTAGTGAAATCTTGAAAGAACAGATCATGCCTCTCCCTGCCCCAAACCATAATGTGCAACAGCACATAACACTAATTTTGATGCAACGAATAAAGGAATGAATGACTGCTTTTATCAGCGTGGCCAACTGTCTCTTTGGTTCTTACAGAGAACCTGACACCAAGAGGCTGGGACATTCATAACCAGGCTCCTGCTCAGCTTGTTGGAATCCATCCTGGTCCAAATGTACATTTCTGGCTGATTCCTATACACTTTTTAAGAACCGCTATGAAAGAAAGAATAATGAGAACAAAAAAGAAGACTTGGTAATTGAAAGCGTAACTGATGACATAAAAAATGCAAGGGGAGGTTTGGAAGAGAGTTGGAGAAGTCTCCCAGAAAGTAGAGGTCCGCGGCAAGGCTGGTGTGCGTCCTTGAGGCATCCCGGACAAGACTTCTCATCAGAGCACGTGTTTGTCTCCACACACCGTAGAGCCAATTGACCCAGACTCTAGCCCCCAAAGACTGGCCTTCCCTTAGAGCTGGGACTGTGTCTCTTTCTACCCCTACTACCTATATCAGTGCTTGGCACATAGTAGGCGCTAACATAACGCTGAAAGAACGAATAATGAATGCATGAATGAGTGGAGGTAAGCCTCACTGGGCTTGCAGCTGAGAGGAAGCTGAAAGGTTTGTGGAAAAGGTGAGTGAGGGCGATTCCAGGGAGCACCCCCCCTCCCACCCCCAGGGAAGGGCCAGGCTGGGAACAACTGGCAGGTTCCCAGCTGCTGTAAGCTTGCCTGAACAGGGGAAGACTGACTATCTGGGCAGACGCAAGGGGGTGGAACCACCGAGAAGGATTCTAAGAGATGGAAGGGGTGGGGGAAGCTCACTCAGCACTTGACATTTCATGAGGAATTACTACACGCCAAGCGCTGTGCTAAGGACTTTTCGTGAATTCTCCCACCTAAGCTTCACAAAACCTTCACAAAACAGCTGCACTTTTTATGACATCCGTTTTCTAGATGAAAAAGATAAGGTGTGCAGACAGTAAGTATCTGACCCAAGCTTCTAGAGCTAGCGATGGAACCAGGATTTGAGGGGGCAACGTCTGATCACATCTGTGTCATTTAATCACCGGGCTAGTGTTCCTGGTAAAAGTTCCCGTTTGCCTGGGATGGCCCTGCTGGGGGCCCAGAGGGCGCACTACATGTCATGGCTCTGGGACCTAATTGAAAATCGTGGCCGATCCCTTTCCCAGAGTACTACAGTCTCTCTTTCCCAGAAAATGCTGTGTGGGAGAGAGTAAATAGCTGGGTTTCAGGCATAATGGTTTTCTTCTGTTTTGTGTTACTGGATTTGATGCACAGAAAAGTGCCCAGAACCTCAAATAATTACAGTAAGACGACTCTGCTTCCTTCACGCGGCCACAGCAGACAGGCGGGAGCCCAGAGACGCTGCAAAGCGACTACTGTAACTGTAAGATGGGGAAAGGCAGGAGCCCAGAATCGGGAATCTCAGACAGAACCGCAAGCCCAGCGTGGCACTTGGCAGAAATGGGGAAAAGGCACCCCCTTGAAGTACACTGACTTGTTTCATATGAAAAAAAAAAATCCCTTAATAAAAAGACCTTTAAGACATACGATTAAGTGGGGAAAATGGCAAGTCGTAAGACAGTTCATGGAGTGGGGTGCCATTTATGACAGGAAAAGACACAGTCCAGACAGTCTGCAGTCTGGAAGGCCACACGCTACCTGCTAATAGTGGTCGTCTCTGAGGAGGGGGCCGTATGTGGGAGACATGTTGGCTTAACTTGTATTTTTTTTTTTTTTGAAATTTGCACAATACTATGATAATCCTATATTAATGGGTAACGAAAAATAGTGAAACAAATAAAAACAGGTTTATAAGGAAAAAAAGAGAGTGAAAGACGAACCCTGGTGTCAGTCAAGATTAAAGTTAGCGCATCAGGCATGGCGCCAATTCTTTGTTTGATTGCCATGGTCAACGAATGCCCCAGTTGCCCCCTCCGTGTTAAACTGGATGCAGAATACACTTTCCACCCCAAGGTGCCTCCCAAACATTGACAGTTTCATAGTTTGTTCTGAGTCAGAAGAGACAGAAGAGCTCCTCTGCTCTGACGGTTTCACAGATGGAGAAAGGGAGTCATTCCCTTCTGTCCTCCCCAACATCAGCCTTCTCGCTTTCCAGTGCTGGTTTTAGAGATGCAACCTTAAAGCTGTTGGGTTAGGAGTAATTCACGAGCTGAGCCCCGGAGAGCCAGGGTCACCTAGATATTAGCTGAAGGCCAGTGTATCATTAGGGCAGAGGTGGTGGGAGGGGGCGAGGGGCTAGAAATAGCTCCTTGGAAAGGGCCGGCACGGTGCCAGCTGGCCCGTGCATATGTGCGTATGTGTGTGTTTGAACATGTGTGCATGTTTGTGTTTGTGTGTGTACTGCCTGTATGCATGTCTGAGCATTTATAAGGGTACACAGGTGTGTGCATGAGCAGTTGTGAAAGCTTATATTTATTACTGCATGTGTGGAGTCTGTGTGTATGTGAGTATGAGTATGTGTATGGAATGGAAAGATCCTGCTTCCCGCAAAGCAGAAGCCCAAGGAGCTGTTTCCAGGTGCTTAAAGACTGAATGCCACATTCTTAACTCTTTGCAGAGGACCTCCAGGCACCTCACTGATGCAAGGGTGTGGTAGAGGATGGTCCTTACCTCACCCCAGGGGGAACATGCTTTCCCTAGCCTCTGGAAACTGACCCATCCCATTCTGGCTATATCACCAATTTTCAGTTAAGATGCCAGTTTCTCTGACCCTCTGGAGACAGCAGTGTGGAAACTGGGTAATTAATAGTCACTCTAGAGTGGCTCAGGAGAGCCAGCTTCAGCAGTGGGAAGGACACAAGTTCTGGGATTTCGAGGTTCCAGCTCCTTCCAGCACACCCACTTTAATTCCCTTTATAGATGAATAAACTATTTTGTGATTCTAAGTATCTTCCTTTTCAGTATGTCTCAAAATGTATAACATAACCCACATCGTATTACCAGTCCTTGCAAGGTCCACACATCACCTCCAACTGTAGAGGGGGCCTAGCTATAGAAAGCCTTCTTCCAGATCCTACAGAGAGTAAATCTTGTATAGTCTTTGCCTATTGAGTACCTTTCCTGCAGATGGGGGTATGGTGTTTCACTGGAGTGCCTTTTATGATAGGATATATTTTCTCTCTCTGCATTCTCCCAAGATGCAGAGAGAGAATATATATTTGAACAGAACATATGTATCTTTGGGGTAAGACATAAACGGTGTAATTACATTGACTCTAAATTCTTCAGGCAAAAACACATTAAGAGAGAATGATTTATTTCTCTTGTTTGATGTAGCAAAGGCCTGCTTATACAAACCCATCCTAAAATTGGAAAAAATAACATAATACAAATACATGTAAAGAAACCTACAGAGAAGTGAACAGCACAGAAAAAGTAATGACTGTGTAATGCATTAGAGGGCAGGGATGGAGACACAGTGAACTTCACCAAGAGATGGTTGTGGTTGGTTTGGTCTGGTTTTACCCCTCGTGTATCTTGAGATGGCAGTTCGTATAGGCCATTGACACTTCAAGGATATCATTTCAAGGAATGAACCATATTCACGTGCCAGTGTCAATAGTGAGCAATGGTCTAGAAGGCTGGGACTTTGCATGGATATGGAGAGAGCCTGGGAGAGAGTAAAGGTGGAAATGAAGTTTCAGAGCAGTATTCCCCGGAAAACAAGGAGAACAAGGAGGACAACGAGAAGAATAAGGCACCCTGTAGAGTTCCCACTTGACATTATCCTACCCAAGAGCTGCTCCTTGGTGTTTACTGAAAGAAATGCAATGGGCCACAGAATCTTCTCTTCACCTCTTCCCATTCTCTTAAGCATTTAGCATCTAGTCCCCTATGTTACCGGTAGATTGTTTTTCGTGACTGGTTTTATTTCTGGCCCAATCGCTTCCTCAAAACACGGCTCTTTTAACAATATTTTAGTAATCATCTTCCTTCTTGCTAAACCTTGAGTGTGCAAGCACTCCTTGGAGTGCTACTGGAAAATGGGCTGGACACACAAGCAATCCATTGCCCCGTCCCTCTCCCCAAAGTCATCACTCTAAACCTATAAGCGAGGCTCCCTCTGGAGCCACGCTTTATGCACCTTGGGAGGCCTGGCACTTTTCACATAATAGACACTTGAAAACTGCTGAACTAAACAGTGAACTGTCGCAACAATTTTCCTCCAAGACCTGCACCGTCACACACATACACATCTGCTCACCACCCGCCCCCTCCCCAGCAATCTAGCTGTCCCCGACTACTCTAGGCAGTAATGGAAGCTTCCTGACTGAATGACAAAACCTATGCCTCTTCTGAACCACTCCACTCTGACTGTCCTCAGGACAGGTGGCACTCTCGTCCCCCGCTGCCCTCCTGTTCACTCATCTGCCTTCCCCTGCTTCTCACTCCACACATTTCACTTAGGGACCGCTTTTCACAAGACAAATTGATGCAGAAGGCAGGACATCCTTATAGCAAATACTTTTCATAAAATAGACTGGAAACTGACAGTTTTGTATTGTTTATGTGCCTATCACTACATGGGTTGCCAATTGTTTTGCATGCATTATTTTCTTTTTCTTTGCGAGAGAGAGAGAGAGAACGTGAGGCAGGAAGAGGGGCAGAGAAGAGGGAGAGACTCGTAAGCAGGCTCCACACACAGTGCCGAGCTGATGCGGTCTCACAGCCCTGAGATCATGACCTGAGCTGAAATTAAGAGTTAAACCCTTAACAGCTAAGTCACCCAGCTGCCCCTCGAATGCATTATTTTATTTAATGTTTGAAACAGCCCTAAGAAGATGTTTTCTTTCCTTACTGGAGAACTTGGAAAACAGGCTAAGAGTGAGATTACAGAACCAATGACTGGAAGGCTTGGTTTCTTTTTCTTTAAAAAAAATTTAAAAAAAAAAAAATTTTTTTTTAACGTTTTTTATTTATTTTTGGGACAGAGAGAGACACAGCATGAACGGGCGAGGGGCAGAGAGAGAGGGAGACACAGAATCGGAAACAGGCTCCAGGCTCCGAGCCATCAGCCCAGAGCCCGACGCGGGGCTCGAACTCACGGACCGCGAGATCGTGACCTGGCTGAAGTCGGACGCTTAACCGACTGCGCCACCCAGGCGCCCCTAAAAAAATTTTTTTTAATGTTTGTTTGTTTTTGAGACAGAGGGAGGCAGATCATGAGTGGGGGAGGGGCAGAGTGAGGGGGGACACAGAATCTGAAACGGGCTCCAAGCTCCGAGCTGTCAGCACAGAGCCCAATGCGGGGCTCGAACCCACGGACCGTGAGATCACGACCTGAGCTGAAGTGAGACGCTTAACCGACTGAGCCACTCAGGCACCCCAGGCTTAGTTTCTGAACCCCAGTGAGCAGTTTGATGCTAAGGCCCCTGTTCCAGTATCTCCAGGAAAATTCCTCTTTTTCCCTTAGGGAAGAACACAAAATACGTAATGTATTGTAATAATTTTGTTCTATTTTTCTACCAAGGAAAAAAGAGGTTTTTTTTAATAGTTTTTTTTCCTTTTTATAAAGATAATATTTGTTCACTGAAAACCATTTTAGAAATGCAGAGAAGCAAAACTAAGAAAAGAAACCATTTGTAACCCCACCATTCAGATAGAATATGTCTAAATTATGGAATGGATCTTTGAAGATATTTTTAAGTTCTTTTAAATTGTATTCATTTTTGAGAGACAGTGCAAGCAGGGGAGGGCAGAGCAAGAGGGAGACACAGAATCCGAAGCAGGCTTCAGGCTCTGAGCTGTCAGCACAGAGCCCTACATGGGGCCTGACCTCACAAACAGTGAGATCATGACCTGAGCCAAAGTCAGAGCTTAACCAACTGAGCCCACCAGGTGCCCCTAAGATATTTTTGATTGGAACTTATTTTGCGTGTGAAGATTCAATACTGGACACAGAGTGCCATGCCAATAAAGCATTCTATAGCATTCAATTGTGTAGATATACCATACGTTAACCAATACTAAATGGTTAGGCATGAAAGGAAAGAAATGGTGTTTACTCATTTTATGAATGGTGAACGATTTTTCACCCAAAAGCATTAAGGCTAAAAAGAAACAAAGAAGAAAACTTAATCTAAGTCAGGGATTGACAGACTTTGCTTACCAGGGCAGGTGGTAAATATTTGAGCTTTGCAGGCCGTATTGTCTCTGTTGCAAGCAGTCAACTCTGCCATTACAGCACAACGACATCCATAAATGATACGTAAATGAAACAGCATGGCTGTGTGTTGACCAAACTATTTATAGAAACTGAAATTTGAATTTTGCATAATTTTAATGAGTCATAAAATAGTATTCTTCCTCCTTCTTCTTTTTTTTTTAAAACCACTTAAACATGTAAAAACTACCCTTAGCCTGTGAACCACACAAAATCAGGGGGCAGGGCTATACTCTGCTCACTCTTGCTCCAAATCATCCATTCATACTTATGTGACCAGATTCACAGACCAAGTTACAGAATCAGTGAGAATTTGCTTTCCAGCCCTTCCTTCTCCTGGATAATCTCTCTCTCTCTCTCTCTCTCTCTCTCTCTCTCTCTCTCTCTCTCACACACACACACACACACACACACACACACACACACACACACACACACACCTGGTTGCCCCAGAGTCTTTCCTCTGTGGACTGGCTGCTCAAAAATTACTTCCATTTTCCTCAATCAGTTCTCTTTCTGGGAGCATCTATCTGACCAAAGTAATTCACATTAAGGAGTGATTGTCAGGGATCAATCCCCCTTCTAGGGATTTCCATTTAAAGGAATATGCACAGTGGTAGCTAACTGGATGTTGAGGACGACATTTTTAAGTAGGAGGATATCTGGTTCTCCACTCCAAAAGTTCATTTTGAAGAAAAAAAAAAAGGAAGTTGATTTTGGTGTTATGAGGCTTGCCAAAGAGGTTCCGATGACTAGTCTACTCAGTGCTTAAAATCTAACTGGGAAGGCAGGACAAAGAAAATTAAAAGTTCAAATCAGAGGCTATCAACTGTTGAACAAACTGGTAGATAAACCAAATGGCTAAGCTGTGATGGAGACTATAATTGCCCAGTGATATCAAGCCCAGGCATTTGGGGACATTGTATATTTCTGGACACGGGGTCTTACTCTTTGCCTTTTGTGGATAATAGCTTCACAACATCTTCTGTGGCTCAAGGCTTTTACCCAGAGTCCCTAATCTATGGTTTTACTGGTGCTGTTGTATGCATAAGCAATTAAAGAAAAATGTGTTTTTATTAAGCAGGAACCCAAGCTTAGAGGCAGCTCTTGAGCATTTCACTAAATCTGTAGATATTTGTGACGCACCAAACAAAATATGTTCATGAGCCCTTTAGTGACCGAACCTGGTAGTTTCACCACCAACTGTAAGCAACCACTGGGAGATAGGACAACAAATATTGGCGCAAAATCATTTTCTGCAAAGGTCTCCTCTTATTAAGGAGGTGGAGGAAGGTAGGTTACTGAAGTCACAAGAATCTTCTTTCCTGAAAGACATCTCCGAAACTCCAGGACAGTGAAAGCTTCCTCAAAGATATCATAGAAAAGTGGAACAAAAAGGTAGCCTCCCACCACAAAAACAATTTTAGACCCAGGGGCTTCAAACCAGCAGGTTCTCCCTTGCAGTAACGTTTGTTTGCCATCCACGTAACCCAGGCCACAGGCTCCAAAAGCTGCATTTCAGCTCTACCCAGAGCACAAGGGAGACTGGGAGAGGGGTCTGCCCAGGAAATGCCAGGAGAAGCCCCAGGGCTAGGAAAGGCAGCTTGAAGGTCAGTAGCAGGCCATCAAACTGCTTCTGAAAGTCAATGGTGAAAAATATACCTTCCCTCTAAGTCCCCAAAATTGCTGCCCAAATATCCTTTTTTTTTTTAATCGCACAATTTTCATTTCAGTGACAATTGCTAATAAGTCATTAAAATAATACGCACATTACTAACCCAGGCTACGGGCAACTGCAGCTCGCTGCAAGCTCTTGACATTGCCTTCCGTATCTGACCATGGCTCCACTTCATCTGGCTCCCTGCCTTTGGCAATGGCCACATTTTGGTGGTTCAGAGAAAGGCAAATTGCCTAGCTAATTAAAATCTGTATTCTTAAAAACATTTTTCTCTTACATTGTCAGGCGAAGTTAAATGGGTGCAACTTTCTTAGAGAAGGCCAAAAATAAATTTAGGGCTTAGACGGTATAGATAAAATTGCGGTCTTAAATTCTAAATTGCAGAAAAATAAAGGCTTATCAAGGAAATTGTTATTTAGCTGTAACTGTGTGGGTGTAGGTATGGTGCTATTATTAACCTCCTTCACAAGTGGATGTGTCAGGGGCTGTGAAGAAAGACCCAGTTTGGTGGCCAATTGCCAGCGTGGTTAAATACCCACAGCCAACTCTTCTCCCTCTGGTAATTGTAATTCTACGTCTGTTTTTAGCCTCTCTCACCTTGGATATAGCACTCTGCAAAAGTCAAATGGATTTCAGAAATCAACAGCAAGGGAGTAGTCTGGATCCCTGTTGATAAATAAATTATGTCCCAATTACTGGTGCTTTTCTGAAATATGTTACTGAACGAAGCAAAAAATTAAGCCCCTGAGCTTCAGCATATCTTATTTTGCAAAATCCACTATCATAATTCTGAGTCTGTGTTCGAGTCATTCACTCCCTTGGGCAATTCAAAGGAGAGCTTGAGCTAAGAAAAGGGATAAAATACAAACCAAACTGTCGTCTCCTTTATACCTTTTCTGGAGAAAAAAAATTGAAAGGGCTGTAATTTTTAAAAATTAAAACAGTTATTGGGGCGTCTGGGTGGCTCGGTCGGTTAAGCGTCCGACTTCGGCTCAGGTCATGATCTCACGGTCTGTGAGTTCGAGTCAGCTGTGTGCTGACAGCTCAGAGCCTGGAGCCTGTTTTGGATTCTGTGTCTCCCTCTCTCTCTCTGCCCCTCCCCTGTTCACGCTCTGTCTCTCTCTGTCTCAAAAATAAATAAACGTTAAAAAAAAAAATTAAAACAGTTATCAATGTCACCTTGAATTTATAAAGCACAGGGGCTTTCAGATTTGTGATTTCAAATCTTCTGACAACTTTTTTTTTTTTTTTTTTTTCAGGTAAGAACAATTGGGAACCTGTGTGATGGCTGGAGATCAGGCTGGCCAGAGGCAGGTGACATAGACGCCATGACTCCTGACTGCCTCTCCAGAGCCGGAGGACCTGGAGGTTACTCAGAGAGAGGACTAGCCTCCAAAGGGAACCAGGTGCAGAGAAGTAGGAGGGTCTTAAGGGCACGCGTTTCAGCATTTAACAGAATTTTACCTGGGAAGTCACTTATTCAGAACCTGACTTCCAACTTTGAAGAAAAGAGACCAAGAGTGACTGAGGAAAGCTTGCCTGCCTTAGAAAGGCCACGCGATGTGGCGACAAGCCAGTAAGACTGCCCTACACCCCTGTCCTGACAACCTGTCTCATTAGCTGTCAGACTTCATGTGCTTCTGAGGGCAGCGTGAAGGGGACAGATAAAGGTTTGGCTCCTGGGGCCACTTTCTGTGACTACAGATTAGAACCTTAATTTCTCTTTTTGTTTCAGTTTGGTTGTTTTGTTTTGTTTCCTCCTCTCTACAGCAAAGCTGTTTTTTGCTCTCCCCTCTTTTTTTTTTTTTTTTTTTTTTTAATCCTTTGTTGGCCAAAGAAGGACACAAAAGAGTAGCTGAAGGAAATTCACAATAGGGAATTCTCCACTGGGAGAGAAAGGGATGACATAACAGGGCTTTTTTCCCCCCTTTTCTTCAGACTCTATATTAACAGCAAAAGGAAGGGTCAGCAGCCCTCTGTTTTCAGAGCTTTCTTTGTTTCTAGGCCTCTGTCTCCTCCCTACTGTTTTCCAAAATTGTCCCCAGGTCTAGTGGGAAGTCGGCCTCCTCCCCCTCAGAGACCACTCAAAATTCACAGTGGGTCGGCATGCTAGGTCCCTAGAACTGGAGGGATCTTAGAGCTCATCTGGTCTTGCTATCTCTTCACCCCTTTCATTAATAATAACTCAGATCTAATACTTAGAGAACTTATTATGTACCACGGAATATTCTAAGTATTTTGCATATATTCACTCATTTGTTTCTCATGCAGCCTTGGGAAGGAGGCACTATTATTATCCCATTTTACAGATGAGGAAAGTAGGGCACAGAGAGGTTCGGTAACTTACCCAAGGTGGCCCTTCAGAAGGTGTCAGAGGTTCCCTTCCTCCTTACACACCCCACATTCTAGCCAAATTTGCTGTATACACCCTAGATCTTCTGTCTGGTGCCCCTGCTCACCCCGTTCCCTATGCCTGGAAAGCCACCTGCCCTGGCCCCTCGCCTAAGCTCAGTGTTGTCCAAATCCTATCTATCCCTCACAGTCCAGGGCACATGCTACCTCCTCCAGAGAGCCTCTCTGAATTGCCTTCAGCTGGAGCCAATCTCCTTATTCTGAAATAGCAAAGAACTTTAATTGTACTCTGTTCTACCCTGTATCCTAATGACTTATATGCACCTTTTATCTTTACAAACATAAGGCAGGCACTCTATGGTATGATAAATATCTGATTGATCTCTGGGTTCCCATATCAGCTAGTTCATCCCTTGGCACAAAGTAGATTATACCCACTGCAGTATTTATCACGTGTTAGAAAAAATGCCTGAGGGAATATGTACACTCTACATTATGTTAGTTCACGAATGAATGCCCCCTTTTACCTATTGCAATTAGGCTCACTGGATATATTAAATGCATATTTATAAAAGGAATATTTAGGGGCACCTGGGTGGCTCAGTCGGTTGAGCATCTGACTTCGGCTCAGGTTGTGATCTCACGGTCCATCACGAGCTCCGCGTCAGGCTCTGTGCTGACAGCTCAGAGCCTGGGGCCTGCTTCAGATTCTGTGCCTCCCTCTCTCTCTGCCCCTCTCCCACTCATGCTCTATCTCTCTCTCTCTCTCACAAAAATAAATAAACATTAAAAAAATGTAAAAAAAGGAATATTTACATGTCGGTCAAATGCTATGCAATTTTTTGTGGGGTGTCTAAAGCTGCAAAACAGAGCAAGAAATCTGAGGACCCCCATGTACACAGGCAGCGCGCTGTCTTGCCCAGCAGAACGGGCAGCCACGTTGCTTCTTGCTTCTCGGCATTCTCCCGGGTGAAAGAAAGCGTTTCTGTCTGGCCTCAAGTCCACCACCGCCCTCTCTGCGCCCATGAACTTTTGAACCAGGGCAGCGGGGTTCTGCTCAGGATGAGTCTCTCATCCACCAACGTGCCCACACAGCAAGCTGTGTTCACAGGCCACAGCAGCGTCACTGCGTAACCGTGAGCCTTGGGGCTCAGCCACAGCTCAGGCCACCACCCGCAGGAGGCAAAACAATCCCGCTCTTTATGAAGTAGTGTATTTAAAAAGTCATTAGTGAGGAGCCTTTGTACCTCCAGCCATGTGAGTAACTTATGAAGGAGTCTATGTCTTGTAATTTTCATGCAAGCAACAGGAGAAACAATCAGGCAGACAGAGGAATACACACAAAGTATTTTGATCGATCAGATGGCAGGGATCTTACGTGGTAAGTACGAGTGGAGAAGAGAGGTTTAAATCACCTTCCAATCCCAGACTTAAACTGTTTGCAGATATTCACTGAAATCAATAAAGTGAGAAGTCTTGATTCTGGCTATGCATCAGATTCCCTGCATTATTTAAATGTGTACACACACACACACACACACACACACACACACCCCAGGCTGTCCCTCTGGAAATTCCATAATTTAAAAAGCTGCATAGTTCCCTCTGATGTGAAGCCTGAGTGGAGAATTACCGTGACAAAAGGAGACATAAAAATAATGGCAGGTCTCAGTCCCAGGCCCTGTCTCTTGCTGTTGCTACTTTTTAATCAAAGGGGCAGGAGAGGTACATCAGTAAGAACATAAGTTCTGCAAGCCGCAAGACTCATGATATTTCACAGCTACAGAAAACAGCGGGTAGCCATGATTTCAACACCAGCAGGAGTAGAACATTTTTCACAAGTACAAACCAAAATTCATATAAAACACTGCAAACTCTAAAAGAGAGGAATTATAAATTCAACACTGTGGAACTTATAGTCCATTCACATTCAGATACCATTAATTAATCACTGGCAATATCTTACTATTAAAAAAAATCAGAATGTTGAAGATCCTTTTTTGCCTGAGACTTTAAGGAAAGCAAGCTATTAACCGAAGAATGTTAGTGAACCATAGTCTAAACCAAATGGAAACATTAGTGTTGTCTATTCCACAGCATGTAATTGACCTGCAATATTATCTTTAACTCACCCTGACTAACAGCGTTTTCCATGCAGATGGCTTTCCTCTTGCCTTCTTCTTCTTCTTCTTCTATTCTTTCTTTCTTTCTTTCTTTTTTTTAATGTTTAATTATTTCTGAGTCGGGGGAAGAGCCGAGAGAGAGGGAGGGAGAGAGAATCCCAACCAGGCTCCACGCCATCAGCGCAGAGCCCGACACGGGGCTAGAACTCATGAACTGTGAGATCACGACCTGAGGCGAAATCAAGACTTGGACGCTTAATCAGCTGAAACCCGCCCCTACCCCCCAGGCACCTCTCCTCTTGCCTTTGGATTTGATGCTATCAGGGTTTACCCTGTGTTCTCCTCCCTAAATATTCTTTTTTTTTTTCTGCCATGTTAGTCCAGGGGTAGATCTTCACACTGTTAAAAATACTTTCATACTTTTGTTCACCCTGGAAGCAGGTTTTGTTCTCATCCTTCCTAATATAATCAAACTCTACCAGTCTCGTGTGCCATTATTCCAGAGTATCTTATTCCCCAGTCTCTGTTGTGGGAAAGTGAAAGTGTTTTACAAACTAATCTGGAGAAATTGGAGCTAATAATACATATTTCCAGAAAACAAATTTGAGCTCAAGAGGATCTTCCAGCAATAACGCCTGAGCTTAAAACTAGAACTCGAAAAGGCAGAATTTCAGAGTAAGAGGATTGAAATAGCTTTGCAAAATAAGTCTTTCATAAGCTCTCAAAACCTATTTTCTAAGCATCTACTTAGTCTGTCTACTCCAAGAACCCCTGGCCCACTGGTCCCTGTGAAGTCTGGGTATCCAGAGGAGGATGGAGGTACAGAGGATTCAAGAATAACCCCCAAACTCCCCCTTTCAATTTTCAGCACAGTGCAGGACTCCCTCCTCTTCTGTTGAGGCTGGATTGCCCAGAGTTAACTCAACAGTCTATCATTCGGCTCTTTGTCTTCTACACAACTTCGGGCAGTTTCCCTGACAGCACCTTCTTCCAAGGAAGAAATGAAAATTCAAGGCAGTCAATCCTGCTTTTGCTTAACAGTTCTGACCAAAGTCCTGCTACCTGTAAATAACAGGGACCCTTCCTGTCCTATTTCCCATTTCCAAGTGCAGTGAGGAATTGGATTCCTGCTGGGGACGAGGATTCAATCATGTACCGACTTCCGTTCTTAGGAAGTCTCTGGATACAGTACAAGAAAGGCCATGAGTTCACCTAGGTTCCATCAATAATTCCGTCTGGTATTTCCATTTCACACTCCCTGCCTCGCTGTCCCCAAAAGTACACCTATGAAACACGCACCCGTTTGGCCCTATCTTTGGTTCAGAACATACGAGGATTCTATTCTTGGGAAGGAGGAGTGGAAATTTTATAGCCGTGGAGAGGTGGGCTTTATATATGTATACTAACTAAACATATTTCAAATTGCCATCTTCAATTTTGCACTTACAATATCAAAAAGGCGTTCTGGTTTCCAGAAGTGGGAGTCAAGGTGTAGCTGGATGAAGCCACACAAGCTCCCAGCACGGCAAACAGAATCAACTGGATTTGCCATTGGAGCGTAGGAGTTCACTCTGTGGGCACATTTGTGTACTGACTACAGCCTCCCTGAGGGCAGGGACCTCAAGGAAACCACTGAAAGGCACAGGGATTTATGTACGTTGCCAACTCTCAGCTGGTACTGACATAACTGCCAGCCGTCATTCGTGCCTCAGTTGTGACAGGTTCCATATAATAAGCCTGCAAGCAGGGGAGTATGTATGTAAAAGGCTGGGTGGGGAGAGCTCAAGATTCTAGTTATATTTTGAAATTACAATTTGTGTGTCTTTGCTTTCATTTGTTCACATTCTTCAGGAAAAGGTGCAATTATCAAATTTCGGAAGGAAGACAGAGTCTTTGGCTGGGTTAGAGGCTGTGCTACAAAAACCTTTTTGTCAGATGCTGAGATCTCGTGCTGTTAGCTGGCAACAGGACAGAGCCCCTCTGCCTGCTCTGTTCTCCAGTTCCCCTCCTTCTGAGACGGGGGTGTGGTGACACAGGCCTCCGTGATGTCTGTCCCGCTAGGCTGAGGGCATTGCCATGAAATGCAATTTTTCGGGAGACCATGAAAAACAAGAAGGCGGTTTAGGTAAAAACTGCGAAACACACTGTGTACTAAGGTGAGTGACAAAAATGGCACCATCCACCTGCCACCTCTGTCTACCTCCCTGAGCTCCTACACCTGGGCCTGAGCCGACTTGAGAGTGGATCCGTAAAGACGTCGGGTGCTGCAACCGGGCATGCACGGATTTTGTCTTTGATCGCATTTCGTGTCTTTTTTTTTTTTTTTTTAATTTTTTTTTTTCAACGTTTATTTATTTTTGGGACAGAGAGAGACAGAGCATGAACGGGGGAGGGGCAGAGAGAGAGGGAGACACAGAACCGGAAACAGGCTCCAGGCTCTGGGCCATCAGCTCAGAGCCTGACGCGGGGCTCGAACTCACGGACCGCGAGATCGTGACCTGGCTGAAGTCGGAGGCTTAACCGACTGCGCCACCCAGGCGCCCCGCATTTCGTGTCTTTTTAACAAAGGGCATACATTTTAAAAACTGGGAGATATATTGTTAATTTTTAATGAATACTATTTAAGAAATAGAAATTGTGGTTTCCAGAACAATCATGACTTTGCTTTTGTATGTATACAGAGATTAAAAAAAAATTCAACCCCACGTGCTATAATCCAAAGAAATCTGTCAAGACTCTGAGGCTGAATTACAGTTACTGTGGAAACGAAAAATGTAACCACCATGACGTAGAAGGCCTCTAGACTCTCAACGATAGTGTTGTGTGAAGAAGAACAACGTAATTTTTAATTAAATGAGTAAAACACTTAAATAATTGTACATGACATTTCTTCAAATGGTGTTCAAATATCACCTAATTATGTTCCTTGCTGCTTTTGGGGTAATTTCTCCCAGCTACTGCTGTCACGTTTTTGAGAGAAGGTTAGAAATATTTTTTGGGCATCGATTATATATACAGAACACCATTCAGGGCTCCATGGGATAGGAAGGAAAACACTTTCTATATATAATGTCTCTATACACAAAAATTTTAATTTTGTAAAATTGATATCATTAAGAAATCCAGACAATAATCCAAATGGCTTTATAGAACTATATATCAGCAACAAGATATCTTGATTATATTTTGGTTAAGGGGTCCTGAGCCAAGGATAGAGAGGGCCAACAATATTCCCTATGGAGCTGAATGTGAAACCAATTTTATTGTAAATAACAGTTTCTTCTCTGATAATAAAAGTAACAAGTGTTAATTGTAGAACAATTTGGAAATATTAAAAACCGCAGAGAAGAGAGTTAAAATAAGTTACAATTCAGAGAAGGTACAGGCAGTTGTCACCTTGCATGACAGTGTTTGACTGTAAAAGTTACCATGTAAAGCGAAACCATGCAAAGTCATTTTAATAATCAATGGGGGGAAATTCCGTTGTTCTGTGACCTTTAAGGTTTTTTGTCAAAACATTGAAAACTCTCTTACTGTTGGTAATAAATGTACAGGGAAATAGAAAATAGCAAAATGTGACTTTAGTACTCATTAAATTTAGCACCCTTAAAATATTAGAAACACTGAACAATAAAGTGCTTCATTTCTTTGTGAAAAAATGTAAGAAAAGTAGTTTGAGTAGTGCTTGTCTATTTTGCATTACAGAGCAATCCTTTCTATGCCTTGGCAAACTGTCATATTCCTCTCTCAGTTTAGATCAGCTTCCGGTATTTTATTCTTTGCATTTTCTTTCTTTTTTTTTTTTTTAATTTTTTTTAACATTTATTTATTTTTGAGACAGAGAGAGACAGAGCATGAATGGGGGAGGGTCAGAGAGAGGGAGACACAGAATCTGAAACAGGCTCCAGGCTCTGAGCTGTCAGCACAGAGCCCGACGCGGGGCTCGAACTCACGGTCTGCGAGATCATGACCTGAGCTGAAGTTGGCCACTTAACCAACTGAGCCACCCAGGCGCCCCATATTCTTTGCACTTTCAATGGGAGATATCTTCATTAGTTCCTTTAATGTCAAGTGTGTTTTGCCAGCATCACTTCCTCTAGGACATTTCCATCCCTCTCTTCCCAACCACTTTCGTCATTGATGTCAATTTTGCCTTCCCCAAGTTCCTCTGGCTCCATATCAAGGGTCTCTCAAACTGTGGCAGTGTCAACATCCACAGTCAGGGGGCGCCTGTGTGGCGCAGTCGGTTAAGCGGCCGACTTCAGCCAGGTCACGATCTCGCGGTCCGTGAGTTCGAGCCCCGCGTCGGGCTCTGGGCTGATGGCTCGGAGCCTGGAGCCTGTTTCCGATTCTGTGTCTCCCTCTCTCTCTGCCCCTCTCCCGTTCATGCTCTGTCTCTCTCTGTCCCAAAAAAAATAAATAAACGTTAAAAAAAAAAAATTAAAAAAAAAAAAAACATCCACAGTCAGTTGTTTCTTTCCTTTTTTTTTTTTTTTTATCTATAACATTTAAAAAAATTTATTTGTTTAAACTCAAGTTAACTAACATACAGTGTGGTATTGGTTTCAGGAGCAGAACCCAGTGACCCATCACTTACATATAATAGTCAGCTATTTCTTCTATAACCCCACTTATATGGATTAAAATTTCACTTCTACTTTTCATTTCTTTGCTCCACTTTCATCATTGTTGACCA
Source organism: Herpailurus yagouaroundi (assembly GCF_014898765.1). Classification (NCBI taxonomy): domain Eukaryota; kingdom Metazoa; phylum Chordata; class Mammalia; order Carnivora; family Felidae; genus Herpailurus; species Herpailurus yagouaroundi. The sequence goes on along the minus strand of NW_024412396.1, from coordinate 28,341,713 downwards.
ATGATGACCAACCAGTTAGCATCTACTGACCATTGTCGACCAATCAATTAACTATTTTTTAAAAATGACATGTGGGGGGCGCCTGGGTGGCTCAGTCGGTTAAGCGTCCGACTTCAACTCAGGTCATGATCTCACGACCATAAGTTTGAGTCCCACCTCGGGCTCTGGGCTGATGGCTCAGAGTCTGGAGCCTGCTTCCGGTTCTGTGTCTCCCTCTCTCTCTGCCCCTCCCCCATTCATGCTCTGTCTCTCTCTGTCTCAAAAATAAACGTTAAAAAAAAAATGACATGTGGGTTTATCACTGGAAGACGAGGAGGCAACATAATCACATACTCTGTGGTCTGTACATGAACTAAATGGCAGGTGTACCATGACCGATGACAGACAGACTTGGAAAGAAGTGATGTGATTGGTTACTGATCACGATATGTATCTGTCATTTACAAGGTGATCTGTGCACTGAATTGCTAGCAGTCAAGCGTTACTTAGGCAATTACTCACAGTTAATATACTAGGGTAACTGAAATTTGAAAGGTGTCAAGAGATTGCTGTTACTTAACTAACCCATGGTAACTGAAATTCATGTATATCAAGCTTCTGCAAAGAGTGGACTACTGGTGTGCCTATTTTTTAAACTTATTTTTGGTCATTAATATACAATTTTGAAACTTGCTTTTTTTTTCCTTAGCATTACATCATAAGGTATTAACTAGTTCCAATAACTAGTCTCCAAAAACATTGCAGAATGATGTAGGTGATCGGGAAAGTACCAAGGGAATGGTAAAATGAGAGCTTTGGATTGACCTGCTTCCTAGTGCAAAGCAGCATAGGGAAAGGCATAGAGATTGACCAGTAGTTTGTTGTTATATAAAGAAGATTAATTTGGCTAGAATAAAGGATCTGTGTCACAATAAAAATGACAATAATGTCCGCAAATCCATTTGTCCATGCTTTACAAATGTTAGAGCTAACATTTATCAAGTACTTACTACGTTCTGGGTACCTTTCAGGTATTATCTCACCTAATCTTCAAATCTTTGCTGCTGTCATCCTCATCTACCATATGAGGACATGGGGGCTCGAAGAGGTCACTGAGTTTGCCCAGGACACACAGCTGTTATGGCAGAGCCAGCAAAGACACCCAGATCCTACATGGGTCTTGGTCCTGAGTGCTTCTCCACAGCCCTGCCTGATGACAGCGCCTCTTAGTTTACATAGTTCTTCTGCATCTGTTGATACTAGGTGTGCCCCTGGGTGGGTGGTAGCAGGATCTGGGGGTGCCTGGGGCTGCAGTCTAGCCCATGCCAAGTAGCCAAGCTTGAACCAGACGCCCGCATACTTGCAGAAGGGGTGCCTTTTTCTAATTAAGATGCAAGTGTAGGCTAGTCTTGGTCCTGGTCAAAACAACTGATTCTCACCACAACCCTCAGAATTGACAGAACAGTTAGGATTACTCCAATTTCACTAAACACAAAGCCCCAAAGACTCACATTGGGTAAGTGATTTAAGTTTTTTTTTTTTTTTAAGTTTATGTTTTTACTTATTTTGAGACAGAGAGAGAAACAGAGAGAGGAGTGAGGGAAGATGAGGAGGAGGAGAGACAGGAGAGAAAGAATCCCAAGCAGGCTCCGCGCTGTCAGGGCAGAGCCCGACTCAGGGCTCAATCCCATGAACTGCAAGATCATGATGGAGCCAAAACCAAGAGTTGAACACTTAACCAACTGAGACACCCAGGCTTTCCGGGTAACTGATTTGTCTTAAGCGAGAAATGAATTGGTGAGAAAAGATGCAATTGAAGGAGGGAGTAGATTCCAGGCTAAGCAGGTTTCATTTGAGGCAAAAGGCAACAGGGGACTGTAAGACATATATAAACCAGGCTACACATTTGATTTTGACAGAGTAAAATGATGTCATGGCTGTTACCTGGGATAAATTGCCCTGGGCAGCTAGATGCTTTCCCCCCAGCTAAATCATTTCTCCTCCAGAATTTAGGTTCTTCTCTTCATTTGGATCAGACCTGTGGAGACACCTTTGTTTCCCCTGAGAGGTAAATATATAATCACCAGTGTTTAAAAAGAGTGAATCTGAGAGCAATTTTCCCTTCACCTTACTGCCTTTCACAATTGAACTTTATAGACCTCTTTTAATTAGAGAATTGTAATTACTGTTGTTACTATCTTGAGAGTATCAAGGCCCAGGATTTTTCAGAGTTCTTCTGAGCTGCAGTATCCATAACCTTACCTTCCTGAGAAATACATAAAGCAGATCTTTCAGATGTAAGGGATCCATAGAGGTTTACCCTTCCTGGGTGAGTTTAGCAATTCTTCTGGGATTTATAAGCTTTACAAGAATCCTTATTTTAAAAACAACAACAACAAAAAAGCGTTGGTTAAGAACCAACTCATCCAGGTTCCATGACAGCCAAATGGTTAGGCATTTAAAGATGAAACCAAGGGGCGCCTGGGTGGCGCAGTCGGTTAAGCGTCTGACTTCAGCCAGGTCACGATCTCGCGGTCCGTGAGTTTGAGCCCCGCGTCGGGCTCTGGGCTGATGGCTCAGAGCCTGGAGCCTGTTTCCGATTCTGTGTCTCCCTCTCTCTCTGCCCCTCCCCCGTTCATGCTCTGTCTCTCTCTGTCCCAAAAATAAATAAAAAAAAATAAATAAAATAAAAAATAAAGATGAAACCAAAACCTCCAAGAGACTGGCCCTGAGAAATGCAATTTGAAAATAAGGATTCTGGTCAAATCTTTGGAAAATTCTAGATACTATACCTCTTCTTTGGAGAATCACAATACTTCCCTGTATTAATGTAGGTAAGAAATGTTTTTAATTTTCACAAATTTATTGTTTCCCATATTTAGCTGAGATAAGAAATACACCATTAACAAAACCTTTATTTTTCTCATTTCTCATTTATTAATATCCTGGTGAACAAGAGTTCTATGGAACAGAAATGTTGGACCGTGGCCATGGATAAATTTGGGTATGAATAGCTAATTCTCTATTTGAACTCAGAGCTATTTCTAGTCCCTGAGCCCGGGGCTGGAGGGACAGTGACAGGAAATGGACCACGAATGGCCAACCTCTCTTCCTGAGAGGAGCAACAGCAGTGTTTAAACCTCAGTGGTGTTTTGTGTGTTTGAAGTGAGGAGTGTGAGGCTGAGCAGACAGGGTTCTGTTCTCCCTTCCTCTTCAACCCAAGCAGCTCTGCTTTGATCTGCCTGAGATATTGAGGTTTCTTGTAAGGTCTCATTAGAAAAATTTAAAACACTCCAGGGGCAAAATGAAAACAAAAAAACTTAAAAAGCCAACAATAAAAAATAAAGCAAAATGGGTAGTAGCATTAAGGAAACCCATTCATGAAGCAAAAGAATATAGACGTCACAAATACTTTCTATGGCCTTCCGTAGTCACTTAACCTCTCTGAGACTTGGTGCTATGAACTGAATGTTTGTGTCTCCCTAAAAACCAAAAACCAACCCCCCCCCCCAAAAAAAACCGAAAAGACACTATTTGAAGCACTAATCCCCAATGTCATGGTATTGGAGGTGTGGCTTTTGGGAGGTGATTAGTTCAGATGAGGTCACCAGGTAGAGCCCCCATGATGGGATTAATGCCCTTATAAGAAGAAAAAGAGACCAGAACTCACTCTGACCCATGAGGATACAGCAAGAACATGGTCATCTACAAAGCAGGAAGTGGGCCCTCACTAGATACCAAATCTTCTGGCACTTTGATCTTGGACTTCCCAGCCTCCAGAAACTGTGAGAAATAAATGCTTGTTGTTTAAGCCTCTCAGTCTATGGCATTTTGTTATAGCATCCTGAATGAAGACACTTGGTCTTTCTATGTGTGAAATGGGAATAATAATACTATAAGGATCAAAAAATATTTTTGGAAAAAACCCAGAAGCTCTATACTAGATTTAAGGTAGAAAGGGAGAAAATAGAGGAGGATGGAAGAGAAAGCAAATATTTAAAGTATTTTGGCTGCCTATCACCCGAATCCCCAACGTGTGTTCTGGGGACATCACCACTTTGTGTTTGGTAGGAGGCTAATTGGGTGTTTCCTCTGGAATTTAATATTGGAGTGAATGACATAGAGAAGTCTGGACAGGTTAGGGCTCATTTTAGAGGTGATGGCAACCACTGTCCAGGGACAACAGGACCAGCCACGGCACAGGGTCCCCAGAGACGGCAGTGGCTGAGCCACGCTGTTTATGTGACATGAGAGCTGGGCTGTGAGCTTCCTCTCTTCCCTACCTGGGTTCTGAGTCTGATTTTCTGACCTTTTCACAGGATCTGTGAGCTTTTTTATATCTTTCCATTTAATTCCTCAAAGCTGAGATGAGTCAGAACTCTTTAAGCCAGAGCCGAGACAGGCACAGACAGTGGCATATCAGAGTGGGATGCGGGGCAGGCTAGGCTAGTAACAGCATTAAGAGATGTTAAGGCGCTCTACTCGAATTTGACTTACGGGGAATAGGAAAATTAGAACCTCTGTTTGGGTCCTACTGTTGCCAAGTCTAGAAGATATCTCATCAGAGGGCAGCTTTTCTGTCCCCTGTTATTTATAATTTTTGTTAAATAATCAAGCAGAAACTTATAGAATACCTTTTTATTTTAAACTTCTCCCTGTGTTTAGTATCTAACGAAAATCCATCTTTTAAGATGTCTAAAACCAAATTAGAAGGGAACAAATGACAGCAGAGTAATATAGACAATGGCAGTGCCAGAGAACATGATACAAAAGAAAGATAATATGCGTGACAAATTGTCTGCCAGAATTCTAACCCAAATAGCCCTTGACTACTGGGGATCCACTGAGCTCATTTCCATCTTGCTGCAAGGCTAAGCCTTGCCTTTTTCTGTTGAATGCCCAGAGGAAGAATAAGAATACCACTGCAGTTAAGATTTGTCTGAAGGACCCTCAAGGTTACCTTCATGGACAGGCACAGTCATGAATCTGGTGCCATTTGCACAGAACCCCTTAGAGATTTGGGGGTGTCTCTGCCCCCTCATCTGTATTTCTAGAGAAGTCACCTCACTCTACATTTAAAATTCAGTGTTAGATGAAGCCAGCTGTGAATTTTCATGTCTAGCTTATCTGTGTACCTCAGAGAACTATCAAAAAAAGCCTAAAACTGCTCCATGGCCTGTGATATTTTTATAAAGAATATGGAAAAGGGCAGACAGTAGCATCACCATATTGACTTGGAAACTTCTAGTAGTGAAGAGTCTCTTCAAACGGCTCATTCTGTAATAGCTCAGCACCTCATGGCATTGAGTTCCTCTGGCCAACAGAGATAACTGAAATTCTTGGCTAGTGGCCCATTGGCACCTCCACCCTAAGGAGCCAACATTCTAGATGAAATCAAAACAATGAGCTTACGGTTTGGCTGCTGCTTTGCTCTGATGGCTTCTAATGTTGTACATCACCTGTCATCGCCAGCAACAACTTGGTTGAGTTATTAAAGCCAAAAATAAAAGCTAAAATAAAATCTTTAGGGTATTTTTAAACATTGAGTGTACTCATAACTGGGGGTGGTTTTATAGTCATTTCCTTAATGATATAGAAATACATACACCGGGTGCCTGGGTGCCTCCGTTGGTTAAAGATCTGACTCCGGCTGAAGTCATGATCTTGCGATTCGTGAGTTCGAGTCCCTCATCAGGTGAGCTCGAGCCCATTTTGGGTGAACACGAGCCCCACTTAGGATGAGCCCCACTTCTCTCTCTCTCTCTCTCTCTCTGCCCCTCAGTCACTTGCACTCCCCCCTCAAAAAAAAATTAAAAAAAGAAATACATAACATCTGTTACAGCTTGGAGGATGATGCAGTCATGGCAGCAACAATAACAACAATAATAATAAGAGTCAGAGTTTATCGCGCACTTACTATGTGCCAGGTGATATGCTTTGTAAAGGTTATAAACCTGTAATCCTTATAACAAGCAAGATAGGTGTTAATATTCCTATTTTATAAGTGAAAAGCTCAAGACTCAGAGGTGTTATGTGATCCAAAGTCATATAGCTAGGAAATGTGAAACCTAGATTTGCCTCGAGGTCCTGCTGCCTCTCAGGTCTTTGCTTTTATTTATTTATTTATTTATTTATTTATTTACTTATTTATGGGGGGGGGGTAAAATCTGTTTTTATTTTTTATTTATTTTATTTATTATTATTTTTTAATATAACTTATTGTTAAATTGGCTAACATACAGTGTGTAAAGTATGCTCTTGGTTATAGGGGTAGATTCCCGTGGTTCATCGCTTACGTACAACACCCAGTGCTCATCCCAACAAGTGCCCTCCTCAATGCCCACCACCCATTTTCCCCTGCCCCTGCCCCCATCAACCCTCAGTTTGTTAAGAGTCTCTTATGGTTTGCCTCCCTCCCTCTTTGCTTTTAATCCCTCTCAGACCAGCGTCAGAAGCAGACAGTTTACTTTTGAAACTTTAACTAGGTGAACTCCAGGATAGGGTGGTCTACTGAATTTGAGAGTTCTTGGGTGAAAGCTGGATGGCCTGATCACAATTTTATGTCATAAGTTTGCATGAAAATAGAGAAAGGGATCATTTTCCCCTGAAAACAAACTTGGGTTGTGTGTGTGTATGTGTGACGGTGAAAGGTGGCTTACTGGGCAGGGACTCAGATGTGATGGGGAGCAGGGGCACAGGATGCCCTTTGCTGGAGAAGCCAAGGGGGCTTCCTGTGGTGAACAAAACCCTCTAAGGTTACAACAGCAGCCCCAGGGAGTGGAGTGCCTGGTGGGAAGGAAGAGCTTCATCTCTCCAGGCCGTCACAGAGACAGAACACTCTGGAATCATAATGGAGCAGAGTGGAATCACAGAAGAGCAACAATCACAGCTACTGCTTATTCTAAGTACTATTCTAAGTGCTTTACATGGATCAATTAATTTGCACTCACATTAGTGCTAGGAGGTTAAGTACTGATCACAGTGTCATTTTAAGGACAAGGAAACTGAGTCACAAAGAACTTAAACAATCTGTCCAAGTCACACAAGTATAGAGCTGCAGAGTAGGATCCAAACTTGGGCCATTTGCTGTCAGAACCTACACCCTTTACCACTATTCTGCTCAACCTTTGAGGGGAGTGAACACACATGAGGCAGACTGGCGGCAGAAGAAACCACCAAACAGAAGGCCAGGATGGAGCAGACAATGCGTGGCAAAGCATTTCATCTCAGTCTTGGCAAGAACTTTCTACCACACTGATGATGGTGGTAACCGCTCAGCAGCAAAATTGCAGAGAGCCTTGGGATCTAATCCCCATGTTATAGAAGGTGCCGTATGGACGAGGTATAAGTCACCTCTCTCTCACAGGTACTAAACCCAGACTGATGATCTCTCTGCCCAAGTGGCATCTTTGTCCACTTTCCCTATTTCTGTCAAAGCTATGTCAACTTGGAGGCACCCTGACCCGTTCCCTTCCTTCATCAGTGACACCCATTTCCACCAAGCACAGGCCTCGTATGTTCACCTGGGTTTTGCACTAATGCCTCATGGGTCACCCTGCCTCTGTCTCTCCCTTCTAAGCTGAACCAAATGCTTCTCCTAGGGGAACCTTCCAGAGTTCCAGGCCTGAAACATTAGAAACAGCATTAAATGATGAATCGGGACAGCTCTGCCCTGTCCTAGCTCTGCCACTAGGTAAGTGACACTGACAATCATTTCAACCCTTTGGATCTTTGGATTCCATAATCGCCAAGGAAGGAGTTGGAAGTGATGCTCTCCAAGGTACATTCCAGAGCTGTAATTACATCAGTCATGCATGAGCCAGGTCTTGGCTTTTACACTTGCCTATGGATTTCTGTTTGAACTTTTAGGCCTCGTGCTCAAAGCCCTATATAAAAATTTTCTCATTCCATTTTGTAGGCTGGTCATTCCTCCTATCATACTGTATTCATTTCCAAGTCCCAGTTTTTCTTCTCACCGTCCTTGCTTCCCAAGAAAGTCCAAGTCTTCCCTCTACACTGTACATCATCAGGGACACTGTCCATGGAAGATCTGGTCTTGAGAAGCTGAGGGGGCTTCCTATGGTGAACGAAACCTGCTAAGGTTACAATATAAACCACAGGGAGTGGAGTGCCTGGTGGGAAGGAAGAGCTCCACCTCTCCGGGCTGTCATAGAGAAGAAACACTCTGGAACCATAATGGGCAGCTTCTCTGAGTGTTTTTTCTCGATCTGGTCTTGAGAAGCTGAGGGGGCTTCCTACGGTGAACGAAAGCTGCTGCAACATTTAATTCTACACTGAATATATGTACAATGGTAGACTGTGGCCAAAGAGCCTGGACTCGGGAGCCAGACTGCCTGGATTCATATCCTGGCTCTGCTATTTACCAGCTACTAGTTAATCACTCTGTGCTTCAGTTTTACCACCTATAAAATGGGATCATTAAAGGGGCTGCTGGGGCGCCTGGGTGGCGCAGTCGGTTAAGCGTCCGACTTCAGCCAGGTCACGATCTCGCGGTCCGTGAGTTCGAGCCCCGCGTCAGGCTCTGGGCTGATGGCTCAGAGCCTGGAGCCTGTTTCCGATTCTGTGTCTCCCTCTCTCTCTGCCCCTCCCCCGTTCATGCTCTGTCTCTCTCTGTCCCAATAAATAAACGTTGAAAAAAAAATTAAGGGGCTGCTTGGCAAGATTGTTGTGAGGACTGATACATGTAAAATGCATAAAGAGTTTCTGGCACCTAGAAAATGCTATGTAAATATCATCTATTATTCTTATCACAACTAAATTTCACATACTTTAAATAACTCTTAAATTGTTTCATGCATGTCGATATTGCCTCCCCGAGGAAATAGCAAGGATCTTCACCATTTTCTATTTTTTTATGTCTTAGCAAACGATTGGTTCTTAATAAATGCTTTGAGGGATGCCCGGGTGGCTTAGTTGGTTAAACATCTGACTCGTGATATTGGCTCAGGTTATGACCTCATGGTTCGTGAGTTCCAGCCTGTGTCAGTCTCTATGCTAACGGTGCGGGGCCTGCTTGGGATTCTCTCTCTCCCTCTCTCTCTGCCCCTGCTTTGCTCATGTGCGCTCGTGCCCTCTCTTTTTCTCTCAAAATAAATAAATAAACTTTAAAAAATGCTTTGAATGAGGGTATGAATTAAGTAAATGAGTAAACAAATGACTGAGATACAGTCCAGCCTCAACAGGAGGGAGAAGCAGGTATGAAATCTATTTTATGTAATTCTGGAGGAAAGAGCCCAAATATATACAGGACTTCTTTCATGCCCCACATCATAGTTTACTTGGTTGCAAAGGATGAATATCATACTGTAGCTGTTTTGCAGGAGGATACCAGAGCAGGGAAAATACAATGAGAACAAATATCAACCTAATATCAGTTCCCTATCAGTGGGCATTTTTAACTTTAGGAAGAGTTGGTTCCTAGGAAGAAGAACCACATTTATTCATTATGAGAACCAAAACATAGGGGAAAAATGCACATGTAGGAATTAAAAAACTATAGCTGTTATTTTTATTTTTATATTTATTTTTATTTTTATTTACTTATTTATTTATTTTTTTATTAAAAAAATTTTTTTAACGTTATTTATTTTTGAGACAGAGGGAGACAGAGCATGAACGAGGGAGGGTCAGAGAGAGGGAGACACAGAATCCGAAACAGGCTCCAGGCTCTGAGCCGTCAGCACAGAGCCCGACAGGGGGCCTGAACTCACCGACCGCGAGATCATGACCTGAGCCGAAGTCGGCTGCTTAACCTACAGAGCCACCCAGGCGCCCCTATAGCTGTTATTTTTAACAACGTATTTCTTGAAGATAAAAAAAAGTTTTCCTTTTACTACTAACTACCCAAATTTCAAATTGAGGAGTCTATTTCAGATCAATAAGGGCCCGTCTGTCACTAGATCATTAGAAGAACATTAGCAGAGAGTTGACACAACAGTGTCCACACCAGCAGTGGACGGATGACAGGGTAAAACAGGGAGGATTTGGTGCCCTGGGTGGGCACATGTCTTCTTCCAAACAAACACTTGAAGGCAGGCAGTGGGGACCTACATGATACATCACAACTTAAACCATTTTGGTTTGGCCAACCAAAATGTGTATGATGTAAACAAACAATAAAGACCCTGCATCTGCAACCACTAGCTTCTCCTTAAGGTCTTGGTTTCTTTCTGAATCTTTATGGCCAAACTGTGAGAGTTGGAAATGAGAATTTGTAACGGATTTACTGACACTATATAATTCCATACATAAGAACATGAAAATCCTCTGAAAATGTATATGGGTGCCACTACGTTGAGAAGTTATTACAGGACAGGAGAGAAAGTAACAAATACGTGTGGAATAAAATGGTAAAAATGCCCTTATTTCATCAACTCATCTTTTTACTTATTTTATTGTGAATTCTAAATGTGTCTAGATGGGGGCGCCTGGGTGGTGCAGTCGGTTAAGCGTCCGACTTCAGCCAGGTCACGATCTCGCGGTCCGTGAGTTCGAGCCCCGCGTCGGGCTCTGGGCTGATGGCTCAGAGCCTGGA
>NW_024412396.1:28311210-28330779 GCF_014898765.1 Herpailurus yagouaroundi | reverse complement strand
AAAAAAAAAAAATCATTTCCAGGCTAGAATGATATATACGTTTCTTTTGCTCAGCACAAGCACTGGGTAGACTCTTTGAATCTTAACAACACAGTAAAATGTGATGTCAAGAATTTGGTAAGTATCTAGAGAAAATCAACTGAACTTTAACTTTCCATATTTATTGCCCCCTCACAAAACGGACCAGAAGAGATACAGACATATAAACTTACTGATTTACATTTTTCAAAATATTGTGTTTTTCTACAGTGTATTAGTTTTAAGTGTTTTACATCGTTCCTTAACCCATACGGAAATGCACTGTACATGTTTCCAGAACATGAGAATTCCTCTAGATGGGGGGAAGAAAAGAGAGTGTTTATAAAACTTCCTAGAGAAGACTCACTTTGTTTAATCCCCTCTAGACTGTGAGCAACCTGGGGTTGAGGAACACCTTCCTCATCTCTGTCACTTTGCATCTTCTTCAAGGCCTGGGTTATGGTAGGTGCTCCCAAAACATCTGTTGAATGAATGGATCGAAGAATATCTACATCTTGAAGAAGGAGGTAATAAGTAAAGAAAGATGGGGAGAGGCTGAGGAAGAGGGAAGAAGCATTTACACAATTTAGGAAGTATGGGAAGATGTGTGTACAAGGAACAGTGGCAAGTGACGCTGATAAAGTCGATTGGGAAGGGGTGGTGACAGAGGAGATTGCAGAGTCTCTCTGCAGCCACACTGGGAAAGACATCTTCTTTCTATTCTATTATGATCGGCAGGTTATCATTGTTTCATGTTTTCCTTTATTTAGTTTTTGAAGGACACACTAGCTCAAGCCCCATTAATACATTGTCATTTGGTCCCTATATTAATTTATGGGTATAAAGAAGCATGCCTTCTGGAGCCACTGTGTAAGGCTGAGCAGTCTGTGCACTGCACAATTCCTGGGAACTTGCAGTTCAATGTGTGGCAGCCCAGTGCTCCCTTAATCTCCCTGTATGTATAATGGAATACATTTACAAATTTATAAACATCCTGAGAAATACAACATGTTTGGAAGATACTTTTTTTTTTAACGTTTTATTTATTTTTGAGACAGAGAGAGACAGAGAATGAACGGGGGAGGGGCAGAGAGAGAGGGAGACACGGAATGGGAGGCAGGCTCCAGGCTCTGAGCCATCAGCCCAGAGCCCGACGCGGGGCTCGAACCCATGGACTGCGAGATCGTGACCTGAGCTGAAGTTGGCTGCTTAACCAACTGAGCCACCCAGGCGCCCCTGGACGATACTTTTAACGAACCTCTTTATCTGTTCCTTAAAGCAAACGATTCTTCTATTTTCCCCAGTTGTGAGAGCTATACTGTAAAAACAGATGTTTGTTTTTGTATGTGTGTTGCTTCCACATTCTAACTCTCAGTGACTAAGGGCTACCTGCTTGGAACTCTTCCATACTGGATGGAGTTCTGTTGTTGGAATGCATGGGTTCTAATCCTGGCTCCATCACTTAGTGTGTAATCTTGTGCAAGCTACTTAGTTTCTCTGTGCCTCAGTTTCCTTAGTTACAAAACAGGAGTAATAAGAGCTCCCACCATATAGGGCTGATGTAAGAAAGAATTGAAATAATCTATGTTAAGTGCTTAGCACAGTGATTGGAACATAGGGAGTTCTCATAGGTGTTAGCAATTATTATTATTGCCAGTACTGGACTACCAGGTTTGGCCTGCTAGGCAGAGCTCCTCCTGAGCCCCTAGAGCTGGGACTGCCCAGCTAGGGCCTTCCCCTTTCCAATGAGCAGGCAGGTATCAAATGTTCTTCCCAGGCTACTCATTCCATGAGAGTTAGCCAGACCGTCCCCAGCTGCAGGTTGATAGACCACACACACACACACACACACACACACACACACACACACACTATAAGCACACATACTTCCTCTCTATTCTAAGAACTGCCAACAACAATGCTACAGAATCGAGATGTGGCTGCCATCCCCATATCTTTTTTTTCCAGATGAGCCCATTCAAACATAATTGTTAGATCTGAGAGGAAACCCAAGAGACACAAAATGTTTCATGGCTAACAGCAACAGAATGATAGGTTTTGGCAAAGGATGACCACCAGAAAGGAGAGAGAAAACAGATTTTGTTGTTTTTGGTGGTGGTGAGCGTGTGCATGTGTCAGATGGTAAATAGAGTGGGGGATATGTAAGACCTGGAAAGTGACATGGAAATCGATGATCAAGTTGGTGTTGGGGGGAATCTAGGGTCAGACAGACAATTAGAGAGGGGAAAGTTCACTGGCAAGGTGAAGGTGAAGGTGAACCATAAGGACCAGGGGATCAGAACACTCACTCTCTCATTTAATCATTTACTTGTTCATTTGGAAAATTGTTACAGAGTAGTGACTACATGCTGAGATGTGTCAGATGCAGGAAATCAGTAGAGAACAAGTGTTCCTACCATCATGGAGCTTATAGTCTAATATAGACAAAAAGCACATTCTCAGTGAGAGGTTGTATCCTAGAAGTAAGAGCAAAGCATTATGGAGGTTAGGGGTAGTGTGTGGCCTGTTGCAGTGCTTTGGAGAAAAGCACTGTTGTTCCTGGTGCTTTCCGGGAACAATAGTATGGCCGAGGTGCATCATGGGAGTGGAGCAAGATGAGGGCGAAAAAGTAAACAGGAGAAATACCAGAAAGAACTTCTTAGAATCAAAGGTTAAAGAGTTTGCTCTTGATTTTAGGGCGCTCTACTGTGTAAGACTTAAATATTACTCAGATCTCAAGGACTGGAATCTAGGGAGGGAAACCGAGTGGCCATTTTCTTAAAAATGACGTAATATATGAATAAAAGCTCAGCTGAGAATATTTGTTGGAGAGGCCTTCCTCCCTTATGTTGTCATGAGAGCTGAAGGACCATCCCTGCCTAGAGCGGAGCATTCTCCAAAGACGAGTGAACATCTTCCGCCCTTCCCAGCACCTCTCCCATTTTATAGCGAGCCTTGTGGCAGCCCTTATGTTTGCTGTGGGTGAGTTTCATAAAGCCATAAAGAAGAAAAGGAAGCTTATCACTTATTACCTTCATGTAGCCATGTTCTAATTCCTTAGCCTGGCCTTCAAGAACATCCAACCTCTTCTTTTAATTTTTTTTAATGTTTTAATTTTTTTTTTGGAGGAGAGAGAGACAGAGCATGAGTGGGGGAAGAGCAGAGAGAGGGGGAGACACAGAATTCGAAGTAGGCTCCAGGCTCTGAGCTGTCAGCACAGAGCCTGCTGCAGGGCTCGAACTCACGAACTGTGAGATCATGACCTGAGCCAAAGTCGGACGCTTAACCGGCTGAGCCACCCAGGCATCCCTCATCCAACCCCTTCTACCTGTGCTCTTATAACTCCCCTGCACAAATCCTCTTTTCCAGTCAAATGAGTCTCAAACACTCCATGTACTTCCCTGCTTTGGTGCCTCTGACCCTGTCCTTTTAAGAGCTTAGCCCTTCTCACACTCAGTTTCCTCATATGTAAATTGGTGATAATAATACCTTTATTCAGCATGTTATATGGATCATGTGTCTCAAAGTACCTATCACAGTGCCTGGCATGAAAACACTGTTTGACACACGTGAGAAGCTGCCAATTTCAGGTTCTAGATCCTTGTCCGTATGTCACAAACTTCAATACTGAAATGTTTTCAGGCTTGGGTAGGAGATGGGCACTGGGAACTGGAGTAGACTGGAAAGGGCAGGCCTGTCAATAAGCATGCAAGGAAACAAACACAAAAACTAAAAACACAAAACATGAAAATAAAAACAACAAAAAACCATGTCTGGAACCTCATTTGGCTCAAGCCTACCATTTATTTTGCAAACCCTTTGACTTTTGCCTCCTTACTTTAGGTTATAAATATCCTTCCTTTTGTACTTCTCTTTCATCCACCCTACGTGCCACTTATTTTTCACTTCATATTCTTTGTAGCATTACTGATATTTCAGTGTACATTTTGTGACTTTCAGAACCACAATGAGAATGAAGTCAAGCTACATATGTAAGGTGTCGAGTGCCAGGCACATACGTTTTAGCTTTATTGTTTTGAATAATAATAATCATGACCATAGAAATCTCTTAAATTCAGGGGCGCCTGGGTGGCTCAGTCGGTTAAGCAGCCGACTTCCGCTCAGGTCATGATCTCACAATCCGTGAGTTCGAGTCCCGTGTTGGGCTCTGTGCTGACAGCTCAGAGCCTGGAGCCTGTTTCAGATTCTGTGTCTCCCTCTCTCTGACCCTCCCCCGTTCATGCTCTGTCTCTCTCTGTCTCAAAAATAAATAAACGTTTAAAAAAAAAGTTAAAAAAAAAAAAGAAATCTCTTAAATTCAGAGACCAGGTCTCTAAGACTTCCAAGAATCTCTTTCCTGCTTGTTGACTTGGTGAAGAATAATAATAACAATAATAATGACTACTAATTAAATGGTTGTCCACATGACAGGACCTGTTCTGAGTACTATGCATGCCTGAACTGATTTCTGCTCATGATAACCCTTGAGGTAGGCTCTGTTAGTATCATATAATATCATATGGTAGAAATAAGAAAATGGACGCATCAAAAGATACGTAACTAGCCAAGTTTTGCAGGTGGGAAGTGACAGAGTCGGGATTTGAACCGGTTGGGCTGGCCCCACAGCCCATGTACTAAACTACTGGACTGTATTCACTCTCTGACCAAGTTCTATTCATCCTTAAAGGCCCAGATCACATGCTACCTCCTCTCCAGCTTCCCATACAGAGTTGGCTGAGTTACTCCAACTTCTGTACTCCCCCTGCACTTTGAATATACCTCCCCTGTAGCAACGTTCACAGTTAAAATTATTTATGTGTGTGTTTATCCGTATGTGAGTTTCTTAAGGAATAATCTGTAAATTACTCATTGTTATACACTTTGCAGAGGGCTTGGCACATAATTGATAAGTAAAAATATGTGTTGAAATTTAATGGAGCTAGTAGGACATCAGTAAAATTTGATGTCCATGATGGTGGTAGCTATGAGATCAAACATGGGTGAATGGAAATTTCAAGTGAAAAGAAACAGTGCTAAGTTATTGGCTGTTTTGCTATGGTTTTTACAATATTGCTGCCGTTGTTTTTGTCCTTTTCTGGGTTGGAGTAGCTAAAATGACTCCTATCTAAGATGTCTCATTAACCGGAGGCCTCCTAGTCCCTTTTAGTTACATGTCTTTCCACCCCAACCCTTCTGAGGAATTATCAGTTCATGGCAGGTGTGACTGCCCTGTGAAAGCCACAGAAGAAATAAGCAATACTGAAATGTATGCCACTTAGCAACGATTAATATTTCACCAGAGGTTACATAAACAAGCTAAAAGAATGACTGAAGGTACCCCACCTCAATGTGAGCCAAGGACCCATATTTTATAACAATGCTTTCCGTAGTACTTTAAAATTTATAATCCTTTCCCTTCCATTACTTCATCTGATTCTTACCATAGCTCATTGGAATAGGCAGGAGAAGCTCAAGGAAAGAAAGACACTTGCCTCATGTTCATGGCCAGTGCAAGATGGAACCAGGACAAGGACCTGTTTTCCATACAACACGTACACAACAGGCCAAACAAGATGGTCAAAGTAACTAATTCGATATTGGGACACTCCTGTCCCCAGCGTGCATAGATCTGTACTGTTACGGGCTCTGAAGACAGGGAAGATTTTGCAGATGGTGGAAAATGGAAACACTGAGAACTGGGCCAAGAGATAATATGCTGGGGTTCAAAGAAAAGATGGAGTTTGTTAGTTTAGGGGTGGAAGGACGTATTGGGTGATGTTTACTTATGGAGCGCAGAAACAAGGTCTGTCACAGGAGATAATATGTTGAATTTTATAGGATAAAGATTTTAAAAAGCAGTCTGCTTCAAAAGAAGAGATGAGATAGGCATGTGTAGAGCTAGAAGACAGAGGAATTTTCAGTCGGTGTGAATGGACTTGGCAAACTACATTATGTTTAATGTTCCTATGTGTGCTTTTAAAGAATTCTTCCTCCTCTATGTCACTGCCCCTCCTACTAAAAGATACATCAGATTCTTTGTGCCTGTTCTCATCTCATTCCCCTGTTCCCACCTATACTGGGCTTACTGTCAGTCCCACAGGAATGTGGAGACATTCAGAAGCAGGAAATGATCAGAAGGGCTCCTTTGATGCTGGCACATACACTTGCCTTGTGCTTCCTCATGCTTTGTCCCTGTGGTTCCTGCAGACTCCATGCACCCTGGTGTCAGAGACTCTTCCTACAAATCGTCTTCCTGTGTCTTGGGTGTCAAGCCTGCCCTGATCTTTGAATTATTTTGACTCCCCTTTATTTCTCATATGCTGGCTGCTCCTCTCCCCACCGCTGACCACAGGGCTCAAGCTGGATTTGTTCTGGCTCATGGTCACACTTGATGGCTGGTGACTGCCTGGTGCTGACAGGCACCTGGTGCTCCAGTGCATATCTATTTTCTTAAAAAATGTGTGACCATAGCTGAAACTGGCTGAAATAGAGTGACATTTGCCTCATTTGGGAATATCTACTGATAGGTTCACGTTCGCAAGGATACAGCTCATGTCCATGAGCTCTTGCTGGTTGAGACAGAGAGAGAAAGAGAGAGAGAGAAGGGAAGGGAAGGGAAGGGAAGGGAAGGGAAGGGAAGGGAAGGGAGGGAAGGGAAGGGAAGAGAAGGGAAGTGAAGAGAGGAGAGAAGAGGAGAGAAGAGGTTGAGTTCCAGACATCTGCAAATGAAAAATAAGGCAGAGACATAGCAAATTCCAAAGTGCAGCTGAAGGCACTGCAGTTTGGGCAGCTGAATCCCATTAAAAAATCATGTGAAAGCTCTATTCCTGCCATTGTGATGAAGAGGGAAAGCAAATGTCTGAGGGTTTCACAAAGAAAACAATTTGTGACTAGAAGACTTAAAGTTCTGTAAAATCTCATGAAAATGGAAACAGTTTGATGGGTACCCAGGAAGTCCATGAAGTATAGCCAGTACAGGGAGGTCACAGAAAGGTAATTCCACTCCCCTCAGCCAGGGAGCATCTATGGGAGAAGTCAAAGCCAGGTGGGCCCCTTCAGCTGACGTAAGACCAAAGACCTGACACACAAGGAGCGCAGACAAAGCTGTCTTTATAATCATAGCCTGTCTTTTACACAATCATTTCATGTCAGTAGAAAATCGACCTGAATTCTTTTCCTCCAAATTTTTATTTTAGATCATCTCTGGATCTTAAAATTAAAATTTAAGCCATATTTTAAAATTACATTAAGTAATAAATCTTAAGATGAAAATTTAAGCCATTCTCAGCTATAAACTAGAATTAATGGAAGTGTTCCTGGCAGCCATTTTGAGTAACTGGTGGGCATCATCTCTCTAGACACAGAAGAGTTATTTTTATAGGCTTCACAGTGTGTTGGAAAAAATCCACATGGGTCTTATATAAAAGCAATGGGTTTATATTTTATTTTAGGATTACAAAATCCATATAGATCTTAAAAAATACACACTTTTTTCCTAGGGTAGTTTTAAAGGTTTGGTGAATATTTATATTCTGCTTTTGCACATATACTGCCCTATATGCTTGGAATTCTTTGGGCCAATAAACTCCAGGGCACGTCCAGAAAAGGGAACTAGAAAGGCCGAGTGTAAGGGAGAATTATCACACCTTTCAGTCCAAAAAGATGAAGGCTGGAGGCAGAGAGGACTGATGCTTACTAAACCATAAAGAATAGGGTAGGGAGAGAACACCAAGGACTGTCCTCAAAATGAATCAAAGGTAGGTTTTGCATATATAAAAGAAAGCATGAAGGCACACAGTGGCTATTCATTCTATGGAAACCATTATCTAAAGAGATGTTTCAAGTAGAAAATAAAAATTAGGCTGGAGGATGATGAATTTAACAAGAGCTAAGCTAATGATTATGGGATTCTGGGAATGCCTCCTAGAAAGCAAACTTAGCTCCACACCACTCCCCCCTCCTCCCACCCCCATCCCCGCAAAGTATTCCTACTTGTTAATTTACAGTAAAGCTACTTCATGAGAAAGACAACCAGGCCTGTGGTCTGAACTATAAGTGGAGATTCTTCTGTTCTTTTTGAGAATGACAGCTTTGGCATGTGGTCATCTGCCCTCAACCCTTGCCTCTTGTAAGGTAAAGTGGTCCACACTCCTGAATTTAATAACTTGGGTATAAAAAAGAGAAGACACGGGGACTTTCTTCATTACCATGATCTGAATACAGAAGACCAGCATGAGACTGGTTCAGCAGTAGCATCATGGGAAGTCAGTATGCCCCCAGAATTTCATTAATACACTTTATGTCTAATGTACAATTCCATTCCATGGCTCACCTGAGATCTGGCTCTTCACAATATTTACTTTCTTGTAAAGTACTTAAGAAGAATAGCAGATTGATGTAGGAGGAGAGAATACCTATTTCACTTCCAGAAATCTCCTTTTCATCATCCCTCCCACCTCCCTTCTCCCTTGTCTCATACAGGCAGAAAGGATGATAAAAGGCACAGCAGGGTATTGGCATGAAATAATCCCCAGGGTGGGAGAGGGTGGGGAGGTGGTCCCTTCAGAATCCCAACACCCTGGGTCACCTCATTGGCCTGCTTTCCTTCTAGTGAGTGACTAGTTATGAGCCCCAGCAAGGGCATGTGAAAGCCCCAATTGAGAACACAGTAGGATTTAAGTAACCCATAAACCTGTTGTATACTCACTCCCTAGTCCGTCTTGGGCAGAAGCCTATCCATAGAACTAATCTTTCTCAGAAATAAAAGAGGGAAACCTCACTTATAATTCCCAACTGCATCATTAATAAAAATAAGAGCCAATGTCTAGGTAGATCTCCTTCCATTAGATTATTTTATTATGGAGGAGTGCTGGTTATGGAAAAATCATATAAAATAACTTAAGAATCATGAGAAAAACGAGTCCTCTATCTTCCCCCAAAAATGTACTATTAAATTTCAAATAGATCTGTAAGCCTTTGACTCTTCAACTGTGTATTAAAATGGAACAAAAGGACTCCTTTGAGGAGACAGAATTAAGCTTAGTTGATGGAAAGTAAAAACTCTTTGAAATTAAAGAGTTCCCTTTAAGGCCTTGGGGTTCTGAATTAAACTACATTCTCTTCTTAACCACCTTAGACATTTGTTTTTAATAAGTCTTTACAAAGTAAACAATTTAAAAAAGGACCTCAACTGTGTTTCTGACCAGCAAAATAAGTACAGATTCCAGATGTTTCTCATTTTTCTATGTCACTAATTCAAAGTCAGAAATCTCTTCTTTATTGGACATTTATTTAATCCTAATGTTTTATATACCTCTGTTCCAAGAATCTCCTTTCCTATCTCTGCATCCCTTCTCTCGCCAAAGTCATCAATTTGTTAGATTTATTAGTCATAAATCTATTTATATCAGTATCTATATAAGATATTAGGGAAATTTCCTTCTCCCGAAATCTTTAAAAATTGGATACATGTTGTGTTTTGTAAGTTGAATAGAGGTTAGGGAGGTAAATCACCTTTCAGAGTTCTCTTTATGCCTTCTGACTTCTGATGCCTGCACTTGGGTCATCCTGTTGGCCTTTTGGATTTTGCTCTAAAGGGCTGATAGGTATTAGAGGAACTAATTGCAGACACTACTCTGTGCTCTCCTAGCCCTACAGGTCGGCCATGGATGATGGATTCCTACACTCTATCATGTATTTAATTCTACCTGGCCCCATGCTGGAGTTCCAGCAATGGCCAAGGAATTAAGAGAGCAGAGAGCTGAAAACAGTAAATCTCCATGGAAAATATAATGTAGTAGTGGTTGGAATCATGCAAGGGAGATACACTTGATCTCTCCCCTTTGTGCTTGTTTTTAATGGTATGAAGTCTAAGGTGACATTTTTGAATGTATAATTCTATTAATAATTTTTTAATCATAGCTAATATTTATTTAGCCAGGCACTGTGCTAAGTGCATCTAGATTATTTTCATTATTTCTTACAACAATACTAACAAGTAGATTCTTTCATTGTCTCCAGTTTACAAACGAGGAAACAGTCTTATAGACTCCAATACCTACTTGCCCATGAAATATGCATGCTACAGAGAAGAAATCATGTAGATCTCTGCAAGGGAGGGATATCTTGAACAAAGGCATTTTGGGGGCAGCATTTAGCAATCACTTCAGAATGACAGCATAATTCATAGATTAGCAGACATTCATAGGTATGCACAGGATTACACCAAATTACATTAAGGCTGGTGGTGAAATGGCTGCTGGGAAGCTATCAAGACTGGCTTCCAGAATTAGAGATAACAAATACTGTTCAGACCTCAAACATATCCTAAACACTACAAGAGAACATGAGCTCCTTTTGGACCACACAATCCTTGCAGATGACTTCAGAGGTGAAACTTCAACACTTGCAGCCCAGATAAAAATATTAACTTGTAAAGAGAATGTCCTACAGATATTAGGCATAAAAGGCAACTGTCTTAGAAAGTGGGCACCCTTTTCTAGATGTGTCTTATGTGACTACAGAGGTTTTCCTTCTAAAGCCTAAAAAAAGGGATTTAAAAAAAGTTAATTAGTCGACAACTTCTACTGCATAGCTAATTTTGATGGAGTCCCATATTAGATAGCAATTAAGTTGTCATAAAGACAGTAATTACAGGTTTTAATGTAGTATGATTTTGTGACGCAAACTTGAGCTTGCTAAATGAGTAATGGATGAACTTGCAGGAAGGAGGAAAATACAATGGAGAAAAGAAAGGAAGAAGAGACATCAAATCCATCAAATCCCCATCAATCCAGAGGAGATATTTTCTGTTCCTTTGGTCCATAAAGGTCATCTAAAGCAGAGATTCTCAGACTTGTGTGTGCATCAGAAACACCTGGCAAGTTTGTTAAAGCACAAGGAAGGGCCCAAGAGTTTGCATTGCTAACAAGTTTCCAGGTGGCACTGATGCTGGTGTGGGGCACTGTGCTGATGTTGGTGTGGGGACCAAACTGCCAGATCCACTAAAATAACTAGAGATCCTGCTGGACTTTTCCTAGTTCATATTCTAGACGTTTGTCCAGAGCTGACACATCTTTGGATTTTCTAAACTTGGGTTCCTTCACAACAAGCTTTTCAGGTTCACATTTAGTACTCCTTACCTGATGAAATTTGGTAGTTTCCAACCAGAAGAAGCCTCATGAGAAATAAAAAATGGATGTAAAGCCTGTTGAGAGAAATATAAGAGGCAATTAAGAAAGGAAATCCAAATTACTCTGTCATTGTAATTAATAGTAACTTTTGGATAAACACCATTATCCCGAAGATATATTCATTGTATTTTCCGCATTTGCTTTTTATTAGCAACTTAAACAAATTTACAGATGAAGATGTAATTGGATCAACACAGTGACAACTAAAAAAAGACGTTTCATTATTTAGAAAATTCTATTGAATAGAAGGTGATAATTATATCAGAGATACAACTAAATTTTCTAAACAATGTTAACGTTTATTTTGACCCAAGTATTGTTTGCCTAAGTCGAGGCATTATTTTTAGTAACCAAAGCATTCTTTTTTTTTTTTTTTTGCATTCCAAAATCTACTTCCTAATGTAATGAGTCCTGTTTACTTGGTAATGTTTTTCTTTTTTTTTTTTAACTACTGAATAATATGCAGAAAATGATGAGAACTGCGAAGTATCTGAAAGGCACGTAGGTCGTTTTGTGAAAATAAGGAGTATGGAGAGAGAAAACATTTTCAGTAAAAGTGCTCTGTGAGTATCTTTTCAGTATTTCCCAGTAAGGAAGAAAATACTATGCTTTTCTTTGGTCAGACAGTCAATTCACATCAGAACTGGTCTGTTCACTTTTGCCTTTGGATTCCCCATCACATCAAGCTCAGCGGACTTAGGGATCCACAGGGGTATTGTTTCCACACTTCAAGTGGTACTGGCCAATTCAAACCAAACGCTAGGCCCCCTCCCAGACACGTTTGTGGTTGCCCTGACACACATGCCTAGCTGTTCTGACTCTGAAGCCTGCTTCTGTTAGTGTAGAGATAACTTTAATGTCCAGCATACTGCAAAACTTGCTTGTGATGAGAGCCATCGCTTGGCCACCCATCGGGACAAAGATAGCGGTTGGTCATTTCTGGAGTTTCAGTGCTTGCTCCATTTCTCCTCCCAATGCATTCATTTCTGGATTAAGGTTGACTGCAGCTCATGATTCTGCTGCTTCAAATCGTTCTAAAATAGCCCAAGAAGTTCTGACTTGTGAATGTGAAACATGAGTTCGGCCTTCTCTAAGTGAGCCTACCATTCTCTTACTGCCTAAACAAATGGCAGGTTTCCTGCAGACAAGAGTTGGCTCAGAAAACTTTTTGAAGTCAGGACTTACACAGGACCACATCACCTCCATTGGATAATATACATTCTACAATATTTTTATTCTAGAAAAGGCATGATGAACTCATGACTATTCTACTAACTGCTTTCTTCTTAAAAATTTATAGCAAGCCAGTTCTTCTCAGCTCAGCAGGGCACAGTGCCCACAGACTTGGATTTGTTCACTTGCCTAGGCTAGAAATTCAGGAACGTCAAGATACTCAACTCATTTCTAGTATAACTATGTATTTGTGTGTCAGCAAAGGCTATCCTCTTTTTCCTTTACTGAAAAAAAAAAAAAAAAAAACAACTGCAAATGTTTATTGAACTTTGAGGCTGGCATAAAAGAACTATTAGACTATGGTTTTTGTCCTGGAATTATTTATAATGAAGTCTTAATATAAGATCTGCACATGTGAAATAATTACAAACAAGGAGAAAGAGGACAGAGTTTATTTAGCATGGACTGTTTAGTACAGACCATACAGATATATGATGTCAGAGAGTTGGGGACAACTTTAGGAAGTTGATTTAAGTGATTTAAGTGATTTAAGTTGATTTAGAAGTGATTAAAGTAGATTAAAGGATACATAAAATTTGTATAAAAAGATAAGTGGTCTTTCTCTGTGTTTTATTCAGAAAACGAATGCGTGCATTTATACTATTTAATCTCACTCACTAAATATCTTTATAGGGTGTCCAGAAACCTCAAAATGGTCACCAGTGGGCCAAAGAGCTTTTTACTTGACCATCACTTGCCATGTTTTCAAAGAAATTTGAACTAGTTACCAATGTTAACAAGTTGAACGATTTTACATTAAAATGTATAGATTTAGATTTTCTCTTGCAATTGGACAGTCTATCAAAACCTGGGATATATTTCTGCCTGGTAACAATGAATTACAGCTGAGTAAAACCCACCCCCATTGGACAGGGCACTGACTTTCTGCTCTCCACTGCCCAAACAAATCCCCCTAACTTCTTTCACCTAACATGCTGTGCTCATGTAGATCCCCTATCTGGCCTCTGTGGGCATTTGAGCTTATGACCCTGCTGTACGTTAATAGGGCCTCCCACACAGAGAGCTGTGATATATGCTCCACTTCAATCAATTCGGTCACAATCAGTGATCCTGTCCTCTCAGCCTCACTTTAGAATGTTCAAGCAACTTACACACAGAAGGACACTGTATAAAATTGTTCTCAATCCACAGAGGAAAATATCATGGACAACGTACACAAAGAGTCGAACTTTGGATTCTGTAAGTACGCTGGTGATCATGATTGTTCATGATATGAACATACATAGAGAAATGTATGTTCTCTAGTGGAGGTTACCAGGCTATGTTCACATATGAAGGATGGATGCTCCGTTAGCTCCTTCAGGTCACTTACTATAGGAAGATCCATGCAAAGCGCATGTTATGCATGAAAATTTGGAGTGAGATAGTAGATAAGTTGAGGTTGATTATTCTCTTCCAGAAAATTTACCTATTTCACAAAGAATTTTATTTAAGCAGAGTTGTTCCTATGTATTTGAGATATAGTCAGATCTACCTATAATATAGCCCTGTGTGTCCCAAAGTAAGGCACATCTGTATGAATATTTACTGTGGGCAACCAATTCCTTCTGGTATGCTCTGAGGAAATGTACAGAGCACCCAATGGTCAGGCAATGCAAGCAGCATGTGTTAGATCTAGAATGAGTTCCATACTTGTATTGGAACAGTCATTCATTTATTCACCTGGTCATCCCAAATGTGTTTACTTCTTTAGCCCAGCCCCGTGGGCTTTCTCTTGGCTCTTCTATTAACTAGCTCTGTGAACTTGTCGAAATCCATTAACCTGTCTCGGTTTTGGTTCCTCAGATGAGAAAGGCATATTAAATGATCTCTGAGGTCCCTGAAGATAAAACATGCCAAGTTTTCAGAAGAAGGTGCCTAGGGTAAAGGGAGGCAATCTGTTCTGACTTAGGAATCAGGCTGCAATCCTTTGCACATAGACATCGCTGCCTAGCCTGCCAGTGTGCAGGCCAGGTGTGGTCTCATACCCAGCTTGTGCCCACCAGTAAGCCCACACTGGTGTTTCATATCCAGCTTCCTTTCTGTTTGGCCCTATAGTCTAATGGTAGATTCCCTGGGATTTCTGGTTCTGATATATACTTTATCACTGATGCTCATGTTCCCCTAGGAAGTCTTTTCCCTTTTTAGCTCAGTCTCATCTTGTTGACTTAGAGGATGAGATTTCATCCTCCTTCTTTGAGGCTACCTGGGAAGAGAAGAGGGGCCAACTTGTAATACCTCTTAAGATGGAAAAGTTACAGAAAACATTACATTAAATATTTGAATTGCCTACAGTTTTAAGAAAAAAGGAAAGGAAATTCTGTGCTTTTTCTTATTTTTTATTCTTTTCGAATCTCACCTTTTCTTAGCAAAGATAGAGATTCTCCTATAAAATAGGTGTTGGGGCAAGAGAGCACGAAAGGAAAGGGTCTCTTTAGGGACCAGGCATCTGGGGGGGGGGGGGGCAGGAGTGGCTGATTCTAACTGTATCAGCCGATTATTTAGAGCAGAGGTCTGCCCCTGAAAGACCCTGGGGAGTTGTTGTCACTGCTACCCTCTTGCCCAGTGGATATTTTCTTTTATACTTTTATTTTTTTTTAAGCAATAGATACTTATTACAGAATAATTATATCTTCAAAATATAAACAAATCCTCTAAGCCACCCCAAGAGTTATACAGTTAACATTTTGATGTCTATACTTCCAACAAATATAAACATGTATATTATGTAGAGTTTTTAAAAAATGGGATAATATACAGGCTCCTGGATGACTCAGTCAGTTAAGTGTCTGGTTCTTGATTTCAACTCAGGTCATGATAATGGTGCATGAGATCGAGCCCCATGTCAGGCTCTGTGCTGACAGCGTAGAGCCTGCTTGGGATTCTTTCACTCCTTCGCTCTCTGCTCCTACCCTGCTCACACTCTCTCTCTCTCCGTCTCAAAATAAATTTTTAAAAATGGGATAATATATTCATATACATATATATGTAAGAGCATACGTATACACATTACATACGTATATACCATATGCATACTGTATACGTATTTATATCATATACATTGACTATACACACATTATTTTGTAAACTTCTTACTTCACTTGATATGTTATAAAATTTTTTCTATTCCTGTAAATATGGAATTTCAAATAATTTGTAGTGAATGTATCATTCTCCATTGTGTTGGCGTATTACAATTTATGTAATCAGTCCTCTATAACTGAGCATTTAGACCTTTCTTCCCCCCATTACTAGTGTAATGCAGTTGGTGGAAAAAGTCTTTTTTTTCTTTTTTTTTTTTTAGAGAGAGGGCAAGAGCATGAGCAGGGGAGGGGGCAGAGAGAGAGGGAAAATGAGACAGAAAGAGAGAGAGACAGAGAGAGAGAGAGAGACAGAGAGAGAGAGAGAATCTCAAGCAGGCTCCACAGTCAGTGCGAAGCCTGATGGGGCTCGATCCCATGACCCTGGGATCATAACCTGAGCTGAAATCAAGACTCTGACACAAGCAACTGAACCACCCAGGTGCCCCATGGAGAAGATTCTTTTAAAGCCTCTGGAAGAATTCCCAAGGCAGAAGAGGCAAAAATGGATTGTCCTCCTTGATAAAAAAGCAGCCATTCTGATGTTCTAGGGACAGGAGAAAAGAAGGGGTGCTGGGGAGAATCTGAGTTTCTGAGGCCCTGAGACCAGGCACGAATCTATATGTTAGAGAAAATAGGTTTCTAAGAAATTCCCAAAGACTTTTAAATCCAGGGCAATCTGTTATCTAATATTGACCGTCTATTGTGCCAGGCTGTGATGAAACTTTCTCCTGTGACCAACTGCTTTTTTCTGAGAGACTTTGGGAGGGAAATTAAAATAAGTAACAGGCTGTGTTACTCATTTGAGTTGGCAAAGGGCAGAAAGACACAAAGCTGTAGGATAAACTCTATAAGTGTAATTAAGAACCTCATGCCATTCAGGAAATAGGATAAGAGGTGCACAGAGGAAATGTTACTACTCTGAGAAGCCTTGGAGGTGGCGAACACTGAGCTCCTCCAGCAGGAAGAGGACTTGAGTCATTTTCTTGCAATACTAAAGTTAGAATGACTCCATGAACACAGAGTGTTTGGATATGCCTAGGCAGCTAACACAACACTGAAATGAAAATCCTTACATGTTTATTGACTAAATTCCAATTTGTGAGTTTTGAATTTCCAGATTAGAAATAAAACTCATGGGCGCCTGGGTGGCTCAGTCAGGTGAGTGTCCAACTTTGACTCAGGTCATGATCTCGCAGTTTGTGACTTTGAGTCCTGCACCAGGGGTGCTGTGTCAGCGTGGAGCCTGGTTCAGTTTCTCTGTTACCCTCTCTCTCTTCCCCTCCCCTGCTTGTGCTTTCCTTCTCAAAGATAAATAAATATTAGCAAAAAGAAGTAAAACTCATCTACTTTTCTATATCTTTCTCCCTCCTATTCTTTCCCTCAGCCATTTTCTCTTTGTTTTTTTTCTTTCTTTTCTCTTAATTAAAATAAAATACCTTTTCATTAGGTGATCCATTCATACTGTACAAGATTCAAAAGCGAGAAAAGGATAAAGGAGGATAGGCTAAATCATGACTATGTAAGCCTACCTTGCTCTTCATTGGAGTCAATGAATGTTATCTGGTTGTATATTCTTCCAGATGTTCTAAGCATACACAGCATGTATGAATAACAGCCACTCCCTTTCTGTTTCCACAAATAGCTGTGTACTCCACAAAGAGTTTGTGGCTTGCTCTTCTCATTTAAAGGCCACTTTCTTTTTTTTAAGTTTATTTATTTTTTGAGACCGCGAGAGACAGAGCATGAATGGGGGAGGGGCAGAGAGAGAGGGAGACACAGAATCGGAAGCAGGCTCCAGGCTCTGAGCCATCAGCCCAGAGCCCGACGCGGGGCGGGAACTCATGGACCTCGAGATCATGACCTGAGCTGAAGTTGGACGCTTAACCGACTGAGCCATCAAGGCACCCCTTGCTCTTCTCATTTAACATACTTCACCAACGGTTCCACATTCGTACACATAGAGCTGCTCAATGACTGTATTTGTAATCCAGTCCAAATGAACATAAATAATTTATTTTGCCTTTCCTTTTTCAGATGAGAATTAAGATTGCTTGCTTTTTTTCCCCAACAAAAAATTCTTCTGTAGTCTTGGACATACAGTTTTTTCATTATGTATGAGAATATCTATCTGATAAAATCCTAGGAATGGAATTGATGAGTCACGGTGTCTGTATATTTAAACTATTGATAAGTATGGTTAATTATCCTCCAAAGAGGTTGTATCAATTTGCACACCTACTACAAATGTATGAGAATATCTCTTTCCTTACACCTTAATCTAAATAATGTTACTGATTTTTAAATCTTTGCTCATCTGATAACTGAAAATTAGTGTGCCATTTTAATTTGCATTTTCCTATTATAAATGAAAGATAACATTTTTAAAAGACCTTTAGTTCTATTTATTTGTTCATTTTTACATTGTATTATTTGGTTCTTTCTTTTTGGCTCATAGGAGTTCTCTACATATTATAGAAATTAGTTATTTTACTATATAAATTATAGCAGATATTTCACCTGCTTTGACTTTTAACATTGTATATGTGTATTTCAATGGAATAGAAAATCTTATTTTTTGAGTAGTTGAATTTACTGACTCTTTCTTTTATGCCTTCTTTTTGTTGTTTGGGTTTTTTTTTGGGGGGGGTCATTATTTTTACCCTTCAAGAATTAAAAAAAAACTCCATTCATATTTTCCTCCAGGACATTTATGGTTGCCTGGTTATACTTCAATCTTTGGCTCCATCTGGAATGTATTTTGGTATATTCCTCTTCTTCTCCTTACAGTTCCCTTCTCCTCTTTTAGGTTTAGGCAAGTTGCCAAGGAGATTTAATGGCCTGGGTGCAGTCCTTCCCTCTCTGGCCCACTTCCTCACTGAGAGACCCAAGGAAAGAATTAGCTGCTCCAAGTTTTGGTTGAAAGGCGATGTGGGGCATGGAGACTGGAGGAAATGGAGACTAGGGATGGGACGGTCACAGGAGTCTCTATACACTTCTTCTGAGAAGAGTTCAACAGCTTCCAGTTTAAAGTTTGAGAATAAAATTTCTCGATTCCCAGATGTATTCTTTAAGCTTTACTGCTTAAACCATTTTCTCTATGAATTTCTCCACAGAGGACAGAAAGTGTGGAAATGAGATGGGATTAAACAGAAAACAGCTTGAGGGGCACATGGGTGGCTCAGTTGGTTAAGTGTCCAACTCCTGATTTCGTGTCAGGTCATGATCTCGTGGTCTGTGGGTTCAAGCTCTGCATCGCGCTCTGTGCTGAAAGCGCAGAGCCTGCTTAGGATTCTCTCTCTCCCTCACTCTCTGCCCCTCCCCACTCACTCCTCTATCTCTTTCTCTCTCAAAAATAAATATTTTTAAAAAGAAAATAGTTTGGATATAAATAAGAACTTACTGATAGAGAAACCTACAACAGGTTGGAAAGCCATGTGTCTTGAAAGATAGAGTTGAAAACTTGTCCTGGAATAGGAGCCCTTAAAACCCTTTATTTTATGGTTTTATCAGCTTTCCCATCAGGAAACAGACAATTTTAACACACAGGTATCATGTACATTAATATCTATAAGCCTAACACCATTAAGAAAAGAAGTTGCAGAAATATAAAGTAGCATTATCACAGATATGTTTTTGATAGGTTTTGTAGCATGTTTTAGAGTAAGAGTATTTTCTGTCCAGCTTGAAAGTTGAAGAAATTCAGGAGAGGGTGGATAGATGAGCCATCGGTCTTAGTACCACCTTATATTGATCTTGGCCAAGTTACTCAAATCTCAGAGAAGAGACTTGATGATGAAGTCAATTAGGCAAATATTAGAGAGTATCCAGACCAAGAACCAGTGGCTAGCCTAAAGGATTTTAACCTTTTGTATTGTGACCCTCAGAAAGACATAAGTTTTCCATTTTGGTCCAGAATAACACTACACACGAGGCTGAAATTAAAGTTACATGGAATGGTATTAACTTTTACTTCATGCATTCTGGTATTTTCTATTTCATTCCATTCCATTCCATTCCATTCCATTCCATTCCATTCCATTCCA
>NW_024412396.1:28257384-28311200 GCF_014898765.1 Herpailurus yagouaroundi | reverse complement strand
CATTCCATTCCATTCCATTCCATTCCATTCCATTCCATTCCATTCCATTCCATCCTGTTTCTTTTAAAAATTGTAGGTCAAAACACACTAAATGGATTTATCAACCATTTGACCTTCAGTTTGAAGAAAGCCAGGCTAACGGAAAATGAACATTCACCTACCCTGACATAGATTTAGAACTAATTGTCATATATTAAAAGCTTCCCTTGGAAGTCATATAAATAAAGCTTGTAAGTAACTGTACCATATATAGATGTCATATATTTTCAGCTCCATTTGAAAAGAACACAATGTGTTTTGGAGCACATCATCTGTAGAATCCAGATAATTATTTAGAATAAATTAAAACTCATAACCTAGGTAAAATATAAAATCCACACATGATTGCCTCACAGCAATAGCTGTCATAACTTAGGAATAAGTGATTTTCTGACCAACTGGAACTTTAAATAAATTCAACCAATTAGAACTCATGCTTCCATCATTTGATGATCACGTATAGTTGCCTATTCATATCAGTGACCACAACTCAGGCACTAGTCCTTAGCAAGAAGGGTTGTTTCTTTCAGAGTATTTAAAACCAACCCCCCCCCCCCCAATCCCTTTCAGCAGGTAGCCTACCATCCATTCTTAAAACAGCTCAACTATAGCTGCCCCTCAATGATTTACAGTGGTAATTGGCAGGTTTACACTAAGCAACTTCCAATGGAGAGGTCATATCAGTCTCTGGTCATATCAGTCTCTGGTCATCAGTCTCCAGTCATATCAGTCTGGGAGAAATACAGAATTTGACCATTTAATTTCCATTGTTCAGAAAGTTGCCAGACTTGTCCTGCCTGGCAGTGGTGTCAAGAACTTTCAACTTCCTTGGCTCCACCTCCTCTCTGCATGTGCAGAGCAGAGCAAAGGGAGGAGGCCCCATAGCAGTGTCATCCGAGGAGCCAAACAGAGGTTTGGGTGTGGAGTGAACAATTGCTTTTGAATTCTAAAACCTTTTCCACAGAAGTTTTCACTCATGACTTACTGACTTGACAAATCGGAAGTTAAGCGACAGGAACAGGTCTGCAACTATTCCTTTGCAAGATAATTTCCCCGGGTTTTTTATTCTCTACAAATACATTCATAGGGGACATGCACACATATTTTTCCTATATTTTTAGAGACTATCATACACGCTAATAAACTTGTTCCTATAAGTGACATGGTACCTGATTTGAGCAAGTACAAACTCCTACACATAAGTGAAGTCACTCTGTAACTAGTAGGTGAGCTCCTTATTTAAACATTTGCTTTCCCTTATGCTTGGAAGAAGGATGTTGCCCTGAGGCCTTTCAAAAAGGGCTCTTGACCCCTCTTTCTAAGGCTGTTGTTCTACTCTTCAGAGGAAGGTTGTTAATTATATCCTTTAAACCATCTATTATTCTGACCTACCTCAGTCCATAATCTCTTCTGTCAAAGTTGTCCTTGGTTGGCTCTCTCTGGAACCACAGAGCTCTATGCTCAAAATGGAGGCCTTTTAATCTCCTTGGGTCCCCACTGGTTGCTCCATCTTACCTCCTCTCTTCTCAAGGGGGCAACTTTTTTTTCATCTCATCATTTAAAAGTCATAAGAAAGAGGGGAGCCTGGATGGCTCAGTCAGTTGAGCATCCAGCTTCGGCTCAGGTCATGATCTCACGGTTCATGGGTTCGAGCCCTGCATTGGGCTCTGTGCTGACAGCTCAGAGCCTGGAGCCTGATTCATATTCTGTGTATCCTTCTCTTTCTGCCCCTCCCCCACTCACTCTCTGCCTCTCTCTCTCACAAATAAACATTAAAAAAATTTTTTTAAGCCATAAGAGATTTTTGTCTAAAACAAGGTTATGCAATTTTCTTTCCAGATTCATTATTATAGAGAGGAAACTGAGGATCTGAGACAAACTGAAATCATGTAGTGCCTCAAAGATCAAAGACACCAACATGAATGCATTTTCTCTCACTCTAATGAGTAGACTACCCTTTAGGAATTAAAATGCTTATAAGTCATGACAAATATGAGTACAGTGCAGGGAGAGACTCAATAAAATGGAATGTGGCCAAAGGAGGATTGAAGAGAAATTAGGGCTTTTCTGTGGGGTGTTAAGTGACGTTGAGTAAGTCTAGTATAAATAATCAATATAGCTATAATAAATGCAATCAATATATAGCTGCACTTCCAAGAAATTTTCCATAACAAAAAGTTTAAGCACTGGTTATAAAACAATTATTTTCAAGAGGCAAAGGCAGTGAGAACCTAGAAGTTTTACAACTTGCAATTCTAAGTTATTTACCTTGTAGGAATTCTGAAAATCTGTTTTCAAAAATCTGTTTTGAAAATCTTTTTTCAAAAATCTTTAAATGTACAGTTATAAAACCTTAATATTTGTGAAGAAACCTGGACTTTCCAAGCTCAGTTATATCAAGCATTTCCAATAGCCATTAGTATTGTCATATACTGATCTCATATACTTTCCTCATACACTGTCATATGCTGTCCTCATATACTTTATCTTCATCTTTCTTACTACTTATCATTACTGAGATACACATGTAATCAAAATTGCAACCACTATAGTCTTTTTTCTTTCTATTGTGGCTCTAGCTCTTGATAGGTATGATTTATATGGATGACGCTACTTTGAAACATATTTAAAGCATATATAAAATTTTTTTGACACATTGAGAGGTGGGATTTTCTACTCCTTCCCTTGAGTTTGGGATGTAAGCAATATTCTATTCTATGGAAATGAGACTGTATAAGGCTAGGTCAGCAAAGGCCATGCAGCCTCCTCCTGGTTCTCTTGGGATATTCACTCTTTACACTCAAGTATGAAGTCTGGCTATCCTGAGACTGTCATGCTGAGAGGGTCTACTTTTTGGCACTTTGGCTAATTGCCCTATGAGTGCCCAGCCTGAAATCATCAGCAACCACTAGACATGTCAGAAAGAAGCCTCAGAATCAATCATTTCAGCCCCTAATCATCAAGTCACCCCCAGCCCTTGGGTCTCCCTTGCTGAGGGTCTTGACCTTATGTAAAGAGATAAGCTATCCTTACTGTGTCCTGTCTGAATTCTTGACCCAGAGAATCTAAGGGCATCACAAATTATGGTTTTATGCCACTAAGTTTTGGGGTAGTCTGTTATGCAGCAATAATACCTAGAACATTCCCTAATCACTATGATACAAATTGTATTTAATTAATCTACCATGTTTAATTCAATTCAGGTTATAAAATTTTATGCTGGAGGAAAGCCTTTACTGATTCAAATCTTCTTGGTAATATGT
Organism: Herpailurus yagouaroundi; assembly: GCF_014898765.1. Lineage (NCBI taxonomy): Eukaryota > Metazoa > Chordata > Mammalia > Carnivora > Felidae > Herpailurus > Herpailurus yagouaroundi. Next base: position 28,307,898 of record NW_024412396.1, on the reverse strand, counting down.
TTTCCCAGCCCATTATGATTTGTCATTGCACAAAAATTGTACTTGGGTAAGAGGATGGGTAGAGGGAGGGAGAAAGAGAGGGAAGAGAGAAGATGACTTGGATGTTCTTTTATAAGAAGTAAAATGAGCAGCTTTATCTAGGGTAACACTTTAGGGGTCTCATACAATCATCATGCACAATCGACTTGCACTCTTAGTTATTCAGAACAGTTTTGGCACCAGGATTTTAATAAATTATGACTCCAGAGTGCTTATACCTGGGCCAACTTGAAGATCCCAGGGTGCCATGTGGCCTGAACAATGCTCCTGCCCTCCTTCACTAGCTGATGAATGGCATCACGTATGACTCCTGATGAGATCTAGCTCTAATCTCCTAATCTACTTCCATTAGTCCCCAGATCTAGGCAATTTCTGGTTGATATTTACATTCTGATTAAGAAAGTAAGATATTCATTTTTAGATCATGGAACCCATGGACCTGGGGATGGGGCAGGATAGAGATATGGAGGTGAGTGATGGATATTTACTTTGCAGTGCTCTACGCCTCTCAAATTGTCATTTTTCAACTCATCTTGAAATTGAAGAAGCAATTTGTGCTAGACTTGGGCCCTGGAAGACTTATAAAATAAGCCAAAGTGAGAATCTTTGATTTGGGCCAAATTCTACAGACTAAGAAAATAAAGTGAATTGGCAATGCTGGAAATAACAGTTTTATAAAATGATTTAACACCAGGATCTTTCTACGAAATCAAATTTCCTAGGAAAGATGAACTAATATATTATTAATTTTTTCCCAATTGGGATAAGGTTACAAATGAATCTATAGTGATTTCTTCCTTTTTCTTTTGACTGAATTATGATACTAAAAAGCCCAATTAAAATAGCCTGAAAGGATCATCATTCAGAAGATTTTGATGTTCATTTTCACTGAATAAAGTTGGCATATCCATTAACATGGAAACCTCCTCTCCAAGGAAGAGAGTGCTCTTGAATTCAAGATTATTTTTCTGGAACTCATCAGATCAATGCTAGGTTGGGGTCGTTAAAAAAACCACCTAAGCCTATCATCAAATGCAACCTAATCTTTCCCTACAAATCTATGGATGTTTACCTACAGCTCTGTTACTTAAATGCATGATTCACAGCTTCCGACTCAGTTTCTACAAAGGATACTTGTTTCCCTCTACTCTAAGCACTGGTAGTTTATAACACATTCCTAATTTTGGGCCACAACAGGCTCTAGTACAAAGAAGGTTCCTTCCATTGTTGAAGGGATTTTCAAATTGAATTGTTTGCTTTTACTTAATTTCATATTCTAGCACTTAATGATTAAACATACCTTTTCTGTAATAGGCTTAGGGTTAGAGGCCACAAGAGGAAGACTAGACTGATAGTCTAGGAAATTAATGTTGTCATTCATATAAAGGAATCACAGTTGCAGTAATTTCTTTCCCCTATAGTCACACATGGTTAGCTATATGAATTTGCCTGAGTCACCCCTGGAAGGCAGCTGGTACAAATGGCTCTTCCAGAAGGACTTCATTTGAAAAGAGTTACCTAGATTCAGAGGGCAAATATTCTGCGCTCAGAATTTAGCTCAGTTTTACCCCAAAATTGTGACCCTTCCAATTGAAATGGCAAACTGCTAAACCATAGTCTTCTGATGGTGGGGAGAGGGGCTTAAGAATATGGTCTTCATAGATGTGAACAATTCAAGATTGATTTCATTCAGCAAACTCTGTTTTTAAAGTACAAACATCAGGTTACTTTCTCCCTAATACAAAGATGATGGACTGGAAGCTTTTATCAAGGAAGGACCAAGAGTAATTTTGGAGTTTGGAGAAATCCATAGAAGGACAAGTCAGAGAAGGATATGGAAAGGACCCCATTGGGTTGACTCTGGATGCCTAAAGAAAAGAGGGATCAGTGCAAAGGAGTGGGATTTATCAGAGATCACCTGCCCACTTGGCCATTACATAAAACTCATCAGGGTTGAAAACTCTCCCCATGCTTCTTCTGACACCCTGTTGCTGACCTGCGTGAATATCACTACATTTATGACTATTACTGCTCCATTCATGTGGTTTGTTATATAAATACATAGGACACTGGGGCGCCTGGGTGACACAGTCGGTTAGGCGTCCGACTTCAGCCAGGTCACGATCTCACGGTCCGTGAGTTCGAGCCCCGCGTCGGGCTCTGGGCTGATGGCTCGAAGCCTGGAGCCTGTTTCCGATTCTGTGTCTCCCTCTCTCTCTGCCCCTCCCCCGTTCATGCTCTGTCTCTCTCTGTCCCAAAAATAAATAAACGTTGAAAAAAAAATACATAGGACACTGACATGAAAGCTTTCAAGAGTTTATCAGAGAATATTTAAATAAGTATAGAATTAAACTTAGTTTTGGGTTGGTTTATGCCCATTTCATTGTGATAGGTGAATTTCTGCTTTCTCACACCTAGATTGTGATATAGAAAAAAAAGATGCAAATATAGATCAACACATATTTATTCCACATCAATAATGTATTATAGATTCCTAGTGTGTACTCTAAGTGAACATTAAAAAAAATCTAAAACATAATCCTCAGAGAAGAGCTTCAAAATACAGAGTCAAAAAACTAACAAATATCATAAAGTGGAGACAACAAAAAATAATAAATTACTATTTACCTAGTCAAGACTCTAAATAAGCCTAAAAATGGCTGTATATATCATCTAGTTCTTTCTACTTATAAAGATAAACTCACGTCTTTAAAACTTCCTGAAAACATGTTTCATCAGTTTATGTAGCCCACTTATACATGCAGGTTCAGGGAAGCAGCTGAGCAGATGGCAGGAGTTAAATGCACACAAAGAAAATGGATATCTTATTTCTTTTTAATTAGAGAAAGATTAATGAAGGAGATAGAAAATATTCAAAGGAAGGTACTTGTGGGTACTGAAATTGGAATCTCCAGAGAGTGGAAAATTCAAGATAAAGTGGATAAAGAAAATGTCTGAAATGGCCAAAGAAAGCACAGAGGTCTGAGGAAAGCTGGTGGGGGAGAACTGTGAAGGATGCCAGAGGGGACACCAGCATGGTGATGGAGACTCTCAGTCTGCCTGAGAGTCAATCCCAGGGGATCTGGCTTTCCTTAAAAACCAGAAAAAAAAAAAAGTACGTAGAACCCACCACCAGATGATTCTGAATGGATTGGTTGGAACTAGGGCCCAAGAGTCTGCATGATAACATGCAGTCTGAGTGTTTCTGATGCAGTTGGTCTAAGGACCGCAGTCCAAGAAATGCTTGGAAAAGATGACTACTGGAGCCTCGCAGAAGAGGGCAAAAATTAATGACCTTTAAAGAGAAGCAGAGGCGGGAAAAGATGATATTTTCTTAGTGGACTTACAGATCTTATTTCTCCCCTGAGTGAGAGCTGGCACATTCTCTAGGATCAGAGAGTAGATACCAAAGCAAGTGAAATACTGGTCATGCCATGTGTGCATGCAACTTTTCTTCCCTAGCAACTTCATTTATCTCTAACACAGTCAAGCTGGGAAATAGGGCAAAAAACAATGTTTCAGCGTGGAAAAAACTGACTTAAGCAAATCCACACACAGTTCTCATAAAATAACTCCTCAGGGCCTTGCTTCAAGCTTATTTATTTTTGTTTTAGAGATGTCTAAAAACTTGGCTATTGGATTTCTTAGCTTAAAGCAGTTAAAATCATAAAATTTGGCAAGGAGAGGTGCAGGGCGTGGTGGGGCAGGGGTGGTGCTAGAGGCACAGACATAGGTGGCAGAAAGAAATGATAGCTGACACTGAAGACATCCTGATAGTAAAGAATATGAAAAGCAGACAAAAGAACTCGTTTGGAAGAGGGGCAAAATTTCTTCAAATGATTAATAACACCTAAGATCTAGTGTGTTACTGTATGTTATAGCAACTAATATTCATAATGGTGATCTCTAAGTAAAAAAGTAAAATTGCTAAACTATGTTTAAAATATTTTGCTGAAAATGGCATGGAGGTATGACATTTTTGAAGAGTTCCTATTTAAAAAGGCTACAATTTCAGAGATATCAGCTTCGGTAATCAGCTTTGAGATAATCAGCTTTGCTTTTGCATATTATATATTCAGTTATTTATTTGCTCATTTATCACCTTCCTTATGGCATGCAAGGTATCACGCAAAGTGCCAGGAGAAAATAACATGGTCCCTCAAAAAGCAAAATTCTAGAGTCTGGAAATGCAAGCATCTTGGTTTAGAAGAAAGGTCAGAGATCTCTATGTGGATCTGGAAGCCACTTATGCAGAAATTTCAGTTGAGGTCACAGGAGTACAGTGCAGAGAGCAGAGAGGAAAACAAGGCAGCTCAGGGTGGAGCCAGGTGATGGCTTCACTCTCCAGTGATAAACAAGGCATTACCATACTATGTTACATGTAAGTTACATTTCAATCCTCATACAACTGGGATGGACTATGAATTGGGAAATTTGGACACAATTATGGACTAAATCTTTGAAAGAGTTTTGTCCAACGTTCCTCCTCACTCCCTTGCCCACCAAGGACCTGGTCTAGATGCATAATAGGATCAAAAATAAGAGTTGCTGAGAAAGACAAGCCTGACTGAGCCTCTGTCTGATGAAGCAATTAAGCAAATGTCACCACAGAGCACATTTCAGCGCTGAAGGCTTCACTCTGATCATTAAGGCTCTCACCTACTCAAATGTACAATTTTGCAAAGTAAACTGGTGTTATGAAATGTTTTGACACTTTGAAGAAAAAGAAATGCCATCTAATTGTTCAGAGACTGATAGGAAGAATAAAGTATATGAAAAGATAAAACGTATAGTGCATTAATATACCAGTCTGCTAAGCTGAGCAAACAAAAGCTTTCTAAAAATTACCGCGATGTTTGTGGGTGGGAGGAAGTAGTAATTACAATGGTGTATTCTGAGCTTGCTGTGATGTCCTGTCAAGCCTCCTGCTAAGTCACAGGAGAAAAGAGTTAAACGTTAATTCGTACACCAGATGTATGGAACATCAACTATAAGGAAGGCCCTTTGGTAGTTATGTGGGAGACACAACAGTAAATAATATTTAGCCCTGGCTTTGAAAGAGCTTATGAGTAGCTGAGGTACAAACAAATGACTACATCGGAAGGCAGGGAGTGATTACAGAGTGACTTTGCACATCTCCTGTTCCAACCTTCAAACAAATCATCCAGAGAGTTTTGATCTTACATACGATGTAAACCCAACCCAATGTGTAATTAAGTTAGTGGCAATTTCAATAGTTTTATCTTTTCTTTAATATATCGCTACTATTTATCAGTTGTCTTTTTAACCAGGAGCAGACCACATCAGTATCTAGATAAAGCTACAAATTTATGAGTGCTTAGAACTAATCAGTTCCAAAGGCAATTTCTACATGGCCCAGTTGTAAAAATCAAAGGCCTGTGATTTATATATACAGGATACATATTTACACAAAATACATCTTTATATTTATGTTAATATACTTATAATTATATATTTATTTTATGTAATGAGTAATATAATATAAACGTAAAATAAAACAAATATCTATATTTCCTTATAACTAAATATCTAAATATAGTTATATATGTTCGTATGTATAAATATTGCCTGGCACATAGTAGACAGTCATTATTTACCTGTTAAATGAATAACAGAACATAAAATATGGATTAAATTTGCTATGAACTACCTGAGTTGTATATTTATGATGTGCATTCATTGCTATTATTTGAAATTGTTAAAAATATCACATTATTTAGATAGACGTCATCAGTAGAATTCTTCCTTGGAAATTAAATGCTCTCCCACATGTATCTGAAGATTACATGCTCAGCGAGAAAGTCTAGGGAATAATGTTTTGCCAGATGACAGACATCTGGTGGCCCTCAGGTAAAACGATGCCTAGTGATGCCATTAATGCCCTTTTAATCAAGAAAGCTTCTTGAGGGAAAAAAAAATGCACTGGAGAGATAGTTCACATTATGCGGACTATTAGTGTTTCCTAGTTCAGACTTGGATGCTAGTTTTAATAAAGTTTTTAGACTAGTCTTAGATTTACAGATAAATTGTGAAAATAGTACAGACAGTTCCCACATACCTCAGGCCCAGTTTCCCCTATTATTAACATCTTACATTAGTATGGTATATTTATCACAACTAATGAACTAATATTGACATATTATTATTAACAAAAGTCCATACTTTACTCAGTTTTCTTTAGTTTTTACCTAGTGTTCTTTTTCTGTTCCAAGAGCCCATCATGGATACCACATTACGTTTATCTCCTTGGGCTCTTCTTGGTTGGGGCAGTTTCTCAGACTTTCCTTATTTCTTAATTTTTTTATTAATTTATTTTCAAGTTAGTTAGCATACAGTGTAGTCTTGGCTTCAGGAGTAGAACCCAGTGATTCATCTTTTACATATGACCCCCAGTGCTCATCCCAAAAAGTGTCCTCCTTAATGTCCATCACCCATTTAATCCGCTCCCAGCACCCCTCAGTTTGTTTTCTATATTTAAGAGTTTCTTATGGCTTGCCTCCCTCTCTGTTTTTATCTTATTTATTTTTAATGACCTTGACAGTCATTTTATAGAATGCCTCTTTTTGGGGTTTGTCTAACATTTTTTTCATGATCAGACTGTGGTTATGGGTTTCTGTGAAGAACACCACACATGTGGTACCATTTTCATCACATCATATCAAGGATATATAGTATCAACATGGTATCACTATTGATGTTGATCTTGATCACTTGGTTGAGGTAGTGTTTGTAAGGTTTCTCCACTGTAAAGTTACTCTTTCTCCTCCTTTTCATACTGTACTCTTTGGAGAGAAGTTACTCTGCATAGCCCCCCTTTAAGGGATGGGGAGTTATGTTCCATCATCTTGAGACCAGAGCATCTACATAAACTACATGGAATTTTTTGGCATGGGGACTTTCTTTCTTCTCCTTATTTATTTATTCAATCATTCATTTATATCAGTATGGACTTATGGATATTAATTTTAATTTTGGATATTAATTTTAATTAATATTTAATCCAAATACCATTTCATTTTGTTGCTCAAAGTGTTCCAGCTTTGGTCATTGGGAGCTCTTTTCAACTGGCTCCTTTATTCCTTTGGCATTCCCTAATCATTGTTAAGTTTTTGGTTTGGTTTTGTTTTTAGCTAGCATTTCCTTACTGGCTTTATAAGATGTGCCAGGTTCATCTTGTATATTTTTGCCCTGTCCTAGAATCATCCATTTCTCCAAGGATTCCTGGTTCCTTCTATTGGAGAATGATCTTAGAAACCAAAATCTGAGCACTAGGTATGCTTCCTGTTAATGGGGTTTTAGGGTATTATTTTGATATTTGGGTGGAAGCTTGCCCTCATCTTCTAGAGGTTCTCATAGTCCCATTTCTCCTTTATTGCTGTCTAAATTCACAGCCTGCCTCTCTTCTTCATGGTAAATATCACTCCATTTCTTCTCTTAGCTCTTCACTATCAGAAACTCCTTCAGGGTCAAAGTAGCATTAGAAATAGCCACCAAAAGAATAATATCTTTCAGATATTTTTGTATTTCTTAAAACTAGTTAGTAGGTATCCCCAAAGAAAATCTGATCCATTCTTCTACCATTGGTCAGGTGTTTCAGTTCTGATGTTTTTGGTTATAGCATTAGGTATCCACCCCTTTAGGGAAAGTGATCTTTCCTTGCTAACAAAAAACTCAGCTCAAAATAGCTAAAACAATACCAAAATGTAAGCTAGTTCAGTGATCCAACAATGCCATCAACGATCTAAGATCTTCTGAACTTTCTGCCATGCTATCTTAGTCCTTGTCCTTAGAGTAGATACCCTTATGGCCACAAGATGCTCGACACAGGTCTAGGTGTCATATCTAGATACATAGAGAATCTACTTCTTGCCTTTGAAGTATGGGGGGAAAAAAAGCTTTCTAGAAGCTCCCAGCAAACATTTTCTTATGTCTCACCGGCCCAAATTGGGTCATATCTTCACCTCCAGATCAATCATTGATAAATTACATGGGATTATCAAAATTGGTTTAGACCAAATAGAGTATATCCTTGAGCTTTCCTGAGGGCTAGATACCTAAATAAAATCAGGATTCTGTCAGCAGAGAAGGGGGAAATGACTATTGGGTAGCTCACCAAAAATGTGTGGTAGAGTAGCTACGGCATTATTTTATTCCCTTACAATACAGATTAAGTTGGGTTTGTGTGTGTGTGTGTGTGTGTGTGTGTGTGTGTGTGTATTATATATATATGGGAAATATATTATATATTATAATATGTACATGTATTATATATATGTTATATATACATATATTACATACATATATACATATATTATACATATATTATATATATATAATATATATATGGGAAAATAGTGGAAAACTATTTACATGTCATTTATAAAAGAGCAAATCTATAAAAGAGTGCAATACCAAGGTATAAATGCAAAATATAGTGGCACATCATGTGAACGAAAAGAGACCAGTACCTCATGGAAACAGGCAGTCAAGGAGACCTGGGTGGGGTCGGTTTGCTTTGTTTGCAAGGCCGCTGGTGGTGTTCTAGCACTTCCCTCAGTCTGCGTGACACAGAAGTGTGTGTGTGTGTGTGTGTGTGCGTATTATATATGTGTGTATATATATATATATACACACATATATAATACACACATACATATATAATACATACATATTATATATACATATATAATACACACATATATAATACATACATATTATATATATATATACATATAGTACACACACACATATATGCATACACATACTTTCAGAACCATTTTACCTCTCCATAGTATGTCTTAACCTAGAATCCTTGGAAGCAGAGCCTGAAAAAGGACTACATGAAGGTAATTTATTTGGTGATTGATTTCAGGAAATCGAAGTGAGGAACTAGGGAAATGAAACAGGGAAGGGGAAAAGCCAGTAAAAGGATATACTATTGATTTGGCCACTGCTGTGGGCAACTGATGCTTGAACCTGCTGGAATATTTTGAAGAGCCTGATGAAAAACATCTCAAAACTGCCTATCCATGGGATAAAAAGAGAAGGCATTAATTTATTATCCTTAGTTTCCCATTTAGTAAAGGTGGCCTTGTAGGTATTAGCGCCCTCCAGGCTAGCTAAATGTGAGTTCTGAGCAGGTTCCCACACTTGAGTATCAGATAAGCCCCAGGGCAAGAAGGAAGAAGCAGCCAAGGTCTAAGGACAGGCACTGTCAAATTATACATCTGTGAGGCTAGTCAAAGGCTGCCTGGAACATGTTGCCACAATAGGGGTTGAATAAGAGGCAGGGCTGAGAGGGTGTGAAAAAGAAGAGCAAAAGGAGTGTCCGGTGCATAGCATTTATCCTGATCATAATTATTCACCATTTGTAGGAGTATGTAATGGAAGTCTCCTCCACCACCCACACCAGGCTGCAATCTCTGTAAGGAGAAGAACTGTGTGTGTCTGGATTATTTCTTCTATCTCTGTCACCTAGCACAGTGTCTAGCGCATTGTAGGCATTCACTGAAAGTACAGTAAGTGAATGGACAGATGGATGGATGTCACGAAACGAAGAAAAAGGTAATCCAATTGCCAGACCCATCATTTCAAAAGGAAAGTGTTCAATAATAAGCTAAAAATCAGCTCAATTCCCCCAAGATACAGGACCAAATCATCTCCCTAGGTTCCCAAGCCCTTTGAGGAGCTGGTTTAGGAATGTGCTAGGTCAGGAGAAATACAATACAGATGCTAACTAGTGCTTGGTTTGGAGAAGACCTAAGAGGAGGTGTCCCCTCCTGCCTCATTCCAGCATATATTTGATGTGGTTCTGGAGAACCCACAGGACATCTCATTCAGGTGTGTTTTCTATGGAGTAACTCTTAGCATCTCCTGGATATCTGGAGGTCAGCTCCTGAGCTTTCCTTATTCCTCCTCGATCAGTGTAGTGCTGACCTGGCCCCACTAATGAGCCATGGACCATGGGGCATGATCTGACTTGAACCCCAGTTGCATCAGAGAGTACGTGCCATTTGGGGACGGAGAGCAGAATCAGGTGTACTTCATACCTCAAAAGTGGGCATACTCCATTGAGTACCACTTTACTTGAGGTGCATCTTTCTTGTGCCTCTCTTCTTATAGTTGTGTATTTATTACCGTTTGTCCTTTGAAATTACATAAAAATTTCCAGGGTAGTGACTGTGTCAACCTCCATTTTTCAATCAACTCTAACACTTGTAGATGCTGAATAATAAAGATGCCTAACTATTCATTTCCCTTAAAAAAACACTTTAGCCATAAAAGAAAATGTTCTGGGTTTCTTTCCCATGTTGATCAGGCAAGTACAATCCCCTGCTTACATCCTGATGTAACCTGATATAAGAACCTGTCTGATTAAAGCCATGTCTCCAACTTGCAGAGTTAAGGGCATTTATAGGAAAAGAATATATTTTAATGTCCATCGTGCAGATGCTATTAAGGCTATTATCCTGAAATGACATTTCCCGTTACTTGGCTGGGATTTGTCTGTTTTTGACATCTACCTCCTTTTTAAAATGCTATTTAGACTTTTAACTCTAGTAGACCTCCAAGAGCAGGTAAATCTGAGGGTTTTTATAATTTAGTCCCAGGAATATTTTTTAGAAGTGAGAAGAGCTTATTCACAATGTATTTAGGACCTCTCCCTCTGATCAGCTTGCCAATTCACTGAGCCAGGTAAAAAATGTTGGCCGTCTCCTCTATTTGTATTGACATTACTTATGGTAATTGCCCAGCAAAACCTTCCATCCACTTAGGATTTCCTGCAGGAGCCACTGAGAAGTCTGGTTTATGAAAATGACAGATTGCACCCCTTGATGATGACAGGTACAGTCAGTCCTTTAAAGCAGTCACACCTGGCATTCAAGTATCTGCAGTCTTTCAGGTGAACAAAACAGCTCCCCAGCCTAATCCAGAGGCTTAAAGTTCTCAGGTGGGTACTGTAGGACTTGTAATGTTAAGTATTTTTATCACACACAAATAATAAAAATAAAAATGAAAAACAATAATAATAAACAAATAGTCCACTTAAAAATGGGCAGAAGACATAAACAGATGTTTCTCCGAAGAAGACCTCCAGATGGCCATCAGACACACGAAAAGATGCTCAACAACACTCATCATCAAGGAAATGCAAATCAAAACCGCAATGAGATACCACCTCATACTTGTCAGAATGGCTAAAATCAAAACCACAAGAAATTATAAATGTTGACAAGGATGTGGAGAAAAAGGAACCTTCATGCACTGTTGGTGGGAATGCAAACTAGTGCAGCTACTGTGGAAAACAGTATGGAGCTTCCTCAAAAAATTAAAAATAGAAACACCTTACAATCCAGTAATTTCATTACTGGGTATTTACCCCAAAACATAAAAACACTAATTTGAAGGGGTACATGCACCCCTATGTTTATTGCGGCATTATTTTACCAGCAGCCTAAGTGTCCACTCATAGATAAATGGATAAATAGGGTGTGGTACGTATATACAATGGAATATTATTTGACCATAAAAAAGAATGAAATTTTTCCATTTGCAACAACATGGCTAGAGCTACAGAGTATAATGCTAAGTGAAACAAGTTAAAGACAAATACCATATGATCTCACTCGTATGTGGAATTTAAGAAACAAAACAAATGAACAAAGGAAAAAAGAGACAGTGAGACAGACAAACCAAGAAGCAGACTCTCAACAACAGAGAACAAACTGATGGTTACCAGAGGGGAGGTGGGGGTGGCATGGGTGAAACATCAGGTAAAGGGGATTAAAGAGTACACTTACCGTGATAAAAATAAAATAAAACATAACAATAAAAAAGAATAAACAACAACAACAATAATAAAGAGGGAAGAAGAAAACCTTTGGAGGTGACAGCTATGTTTATGGTATAGATTGTGGTGATGGCTTCACAGGTGTCTCCTTATCCCCAAACTCATTGTTTCATAGATTATTAAGTATGTACAGCTTTTTTCTATGTTGACCATACCTCTATAAGGTGGTTTTAAAAAACCTGTAAATTAAATGAGTTGCCATGATTTCAGAATTAGGAAGTTCCCATAAATATTCAATTTTTGGTGTCTTTTGAAAAATCAGAAGAGCTGGCACCACTGGGCCTCACACTGGCACACGAATGGGCCTCAGTAGCGGCTACCCGTTGGAAAGGACTGGGCACTCCAGTTTGCAGACTGTCTATACTAGGTTTAGATCAGCATTCTGTTCAGTCTGCTTCTCCTGTGAAATCACTACCTGGCCCCTAGAGGCATCAGAGTTTGCGCCTGTTGGCAGGGGATCCAAGGGGCACTTGTCACCTGTAACTGTTTGCCCAATCCCTAAAAATATTACACTTAAAGCCCCCAAAGTTCAAAGGCAAAATGGTGTCTACACTTATAGTGCTGAATCTACCCAAACAGGACACCAATTCTAAATCTGTGTGTGGTTCTGGGATGTCAAGTTATGGCAGATAGGGGTCCACCTATCTGGTGGTCACCTTAGTAAAGAATCAGGCTTTTTATTTCACGTATACTTTTCATGACAGTTCATCAACCAATTTGCTCCCATTAAAGGAAACCTATCACAGAAAATTCAAAATTTACACAGAAAATACATTAGTATATGTACACTCGTTTACTTTATACACACACACACACACACACACACACAGACGCACACACACACACACACATATACACACACTGTGAACTGCTATGGTCTAAGCAATATTCTAGGCACTAATCTCTTTAACCTATGACTTACATTCAATAACATGAGGGATAATCAAATGAGAAAAAACAGGTCATAAATTCATTATATATTGTATATATAACATATTAAGATTGTGTATGTACATGTGTGGTTTCTGATGGTTTTTATTAAGTTAGTGATGGAGCAAATACACATATACATATAGTCAAAATATCTTAGCATATATTTACATGATATATGTTAATATGCTTTACATTATATGAATTTATTTGTGAATTTATTTATATAAAATGAATTTATTTGTATATTATATCTTCATTTATATAGAGATTTCAAAGCGCATTGATCATCTGTATTTAAACAATTTTTTCTTCTACAATGAACTTATATGCCTTCAGGTCACTTTTAAAGATTACTTATAAAGATTATACTTTCTTCAAGAATGCCAAAATTATTGAAGTTCAAAGAATACTACTCTCTGGTTCTGATATTTGTCTACATGTCAGTTACCTGTGACAAATGGGGCAAGGTTTTTACTTGGATTAGACAGGGCAGAGATCTAGATATAAGGGCCGGGGTAAACCAGGAATGTACTAGTGATCAGGAATGGGCAGAGAATGCCACAGGTGTTGAAAGGAAGTGTACTTTGCAGATAAACCATCGTTTCAGACCATTTCAGTGAGGGACAAATGGAAGTTGTACCAATAGAACACTTGAATCCAAGGAGATCTTGCACAGGGAAACAGGGTGTGCCACATAATGAGTGGCACCAGGGACCAGCAAACTGGGAGGGAATTCAAAGCATTCATTATGCACGTCAATGTGCCACATACTAAAGGATGCAATATTTTTCTGCATCACAATGAGGAAACTGAGGCTCAGAGAGGCAAAAGAAACTAGTATTTGGTGAACACTACCAGGTATTGTACAATCACAGACATGATGAAAACTGCCCAAGGTCACACAAGTAGTTACTGGGAGAGCTGGAATTGGAATCCAGGTTTTCTGATTTCATGGCCAGTGCTCCTAATACACCCTTTACCACCCCACTTCTACCTCCATATCCTGAAGCTTCATCTCAGGAATCCACTCATGCTGGGAGTCATGGAGTGTCTCCTCCTAAGCTGCTCTTTGATGAGGCTGGTATTGGCAAAGCCACTCAGAGCTCTTTCCTGAGGGTAGCACCGACACACAGGCACAAATGTTTTCATCACGTGTCAGAGAAGCAGAAGCCACCCCCTGTTACACGATATTGGCTGGCTTTAATTTCCAACAACTTACTGAATGAAAAAATGAACCAATAATAGAAGGATATCATGCCTCTTTCCAAAAGAAATGGTATCAGTGAACAGGTGTATTTAAGATGAGAAAAGGAGGCACAGGTTGTTTCTCTCTGAATGAACACCTCTGTGTTAACATAGGACTCTGATTATTAGCAGACATGGCATGAGCACCATTGTGGTGGTCAGGTCAGTGGACATGTTCTGGTGGCAGGGGAGTGGATGTTTAAGGCATGGTCCCTGTCTCTAAAAGGTTTATACTCTAGTTGTGGAAATAGGGAACAGCCAGGAAAAAGGAACATAGCAACAAAGGGCCCAGATGCAGAGTGTTAGATGAGTTTAGCGGAGGGAATATTGTCTTCATTGCTGGAAAACACTCTTCCACACCCCAAACCTGGCTCCATGGGCTGATCTGCCCAATCAATTCCTAAAATAAGCCTTTTTTGGCCTGTCAATGTTATACTATATTGTGATCATGACACTAAGCAAGCCTTTCCTGATGAAGTAATAACAAAAATTAAATTCTGCTTGGACTTGATTTTTTTCTATATATTTATGTTTTTCTTTCGAATTTTTTTGGAGAAAAAATGGTAAAGGTACCATGCTCTTCATCCATCCATACATCCACCCAGCCAGCCAGCCACTCACCCACCCACCCATCCATCCATCCATCTGTCCACCTCCAATATGTCATGCACCAAGCTAAGTGATGTGAATCCAAAGGCCTGGAAGGCAGTATCCCTGCCTTCAGAGCATGCTCTGCCAAGGAACAACACTGCACCCACTTCTTTCTGGATCTGCTTGGCAGTCATATAGGGAATATGAATGCCACCTAGACAGAATGATAAGCTCCTTAAATGGATTAAGTATCACAGACATGCATTATGTCTGGTTCTCAAATGTCAGTATGAATACAAGTCACGTGGGGGCCCTGTTAAAATGCAGATTCTGATGTAGGTCTGGCGTGGCCAGATTCCACATGTCTGATTAACTCCCAGGTAATGCTGCCAGTCCTCGGACTACAGTTTGATAGGAAAGATGTTATAGTACGTGAAGATGACCTTGAAGTCTGGACTTTGGAACACCAGGGTCCCTCTTCATAAGTTGGAGGATAAATATACCACTACCAAATCCACATCTTTCCTTCTTCAGGGAAACATCTTTACAGAAGTGCTTTAGGCTTTAACTGAGATCTCCCCACACTTCCCCTTCCAAAAATCAGGAGATTATTTAGTCCAGTTAGCTTTCTATTTCCACAGAGCTTCTTCAGTTCTCTCAACGGCAAACTGTAGCTTCAGGAATCCACTGAGAATTAGAAGCACTTCAGAACAAGAAGACGGGATCCAGAGTTAATTACCCTAAGCCTACTAGGCTATGTTGCAGATTCACAGAGGCACCTGCAATTAATTCTGATGGCTACAAGCCACGGGGTACCTAACAGCTTGTGGGTGATTAAGAATGAATTAGTAACCTTTCATTTAAAAGGTCCCAAGAAAAAAATGGGGACAGATGCCAGATATGTTTACATTACTTACAGAGCTCAGCCATCATGAGCATTCTCACTTATTTTCTGGCAATGCCTCTTTTTAATTTTTCTGTTTTTAAGTGGCACTTGTCCTTTGGTGCCACACTTACACAGTCTTAATGATACTTTTGCAAATAATGGGAATTCCTTTCTTTCTAAGATCCAGAAATCTCCGGGTGTCATTTTTTCATAGAAGAAAAGAAATTGGTAATTATTTCCGCAGTCTGATGTTGGGCACATTTCGTTTTTTAGTAAAAGATGATTTCATGGCAGCACCTCATTAACATTTCTGTGTATTTCTTTGTTTTAAATTTCTTAAGGCTGTTTTGTTTTGTTTTGTTTTAGAGATTGAGAGAGAAAGCACAAGTAGTGGATAGGCAGAGAGAGAGGGAGACAAAGAATCCCAAGCAGGCTCTGCACTGTCAGCACAGAGCCCAATGTGAGGCTTGAACTCACGAAACCTTGAGATCGTGACCTGAGCCTAGACCAAGAGTCAGTCGCTTAACTGACTGAGCCATCCAGGTGTCCCCTTTCTGTGTATTTTAAAATGAATGCTGTGTGATGCTATTTACAGATTCTTGGTTGGTCTGCAGTTTCTAGTTCAATTACAAAAGACCTAAGATATTTTTTTCAGGGCCACACAGAGTGCCAACATCTACCCAATCTCAAAATCTTTGGGAAATATGCCTACCCTCCAAAATGCTTACAGATGTGACTATAGTAAAATACTCTTCTAATAATACTTGGCATTTCCTTGGCATCATCACAGGATTATTTGGTGTGTTATATACAATGATGAAGATAAAGGTGAGTGTCACAATAATTAAAAACAAATCACATTTGGGTAGGATACCATAAGACAGAAAGTTCCCAGGGGATAGAAAAATTAAATTGCTCCATACTAATATGCACTATAGGGCTCTCAATATATATCTCCAGAAGATGTATTTGGTTAGGGCACACCAGGCTAGGATGTGAATCACGGAATGCCACTCCAAGACTGTTACAGAATGTGCATATGATATAAACCAGAAAAGGCTGTATTTTAACCACTGTGACTCATGTATGACAGCCTGTGGCTTCAAGAGAAGGCTCAGAATCAGGATGGCGTCAGGCACAGGCAGAACAAACTTGCAGCCAAGAGAAACAGAAGCTTCAGCTTTCCAGCAGAGACCATGATGCACAGAGTGTAGAATTATGTAACCTGTCAGTGGTGGGTACTCTGGGGATAGAGGGGTTTGTGCCTTTTTATTTTTTCTGGCGTAAATATTTAAACTTCTCCATAACGTTAGAGTCACAACTTACTTTCCTGGAATGAGATTCTAAAACAAATTGATAGCCAAAGACTCTGGAATTTCTACATGCCACCAGGTTTGTTTCCATTACAGAACACTCAAAAGTTTTTACGTCTCTCAATTTTCACAGCGATGCTTCTTCCCAAACTTCTGTCGTTGTACCACGGGCTCAGGTTCTTGGTCAACAAGGCACCAATGGCATGTCGGGAACACTCACCTGGTATCTGAACTGTCAATTTGAAATCTGTCTGTAAGGTGGTATTATAAAACTTGTTTGCCAGCACTGGCTTTTGAACAATCTTTTACTGGGTTTCTCAAAATCAGTTCCTTGTAAAGATACTCTCTCTATTCATGCCTCTCTATGACTAAGGTCTCTAACGGCATCAAAAGTGCTCAGAGCTGAAACCCAGCCTGAGAAGGTTACTGGCAAGCAGTGTGCTTATATTCTACATGTGTACATGAGTTGTTGTCATTTTTATTCAATTACAGTGAAGACGATTTATGGTAGACGATATTTGGGGCGCCTGGCTTGCTCAGTTGGTAGAACATATGACTCTTGGTCTCAGGGTTGTTAAGTTTGAGCCCCACATTGGAGGTAGGGATTACTTTTAAAAATTATTTAAAAAATATAGTAGAAAATTGGTTTTTTTTTTTCTGGTTGCCCAACACTCACCTCATCTCCTTAGTGTAATAGCACCTCGATTTTTTTCAAGAGTACATTTTCTCATCTCTATTAGACACAGTCTGTTAAGGCTCTCACACTAGAGTTAGCCATGTGACAATTCAATCAGAGTGAACTTCAGGCGTTGTGCAAGAACTCTAAGAAAAGTGTTTTTCTCTTTTCTGGTGCATATGATTCTGGGAAGAACTTTCCACATTATTTTTTCTTTTCATTTATTTTATCTATCTATCTATCTATCTATCTATCTATCTATCTATCTATTTTTGAGAGACAGAGACAGAACATGAGCAGGGGAGAGGAGCAAAGAGAGAGAGAGAGAGAGAGAGAGAGAGAGAGAGAGAGAGAATCTTAACCAGGCTCCACACTCACCAAGGAGCCTGACACAGGGCTTGATCCCATGATCCTGAGATTGTGACCTGAGCCAAAATCAAGAGTTGGGCCTGCAGTGACTGAGCCACCCTATTGCCCCAAGAACATTCCACTTTAAAGATAGAATTTGAAACTGCTGGGGCTGCCATATGGAGTCTGGAGATGGAGCCTAACAAAGTCGAAGGCAGAAAACAAAATGAACTTTCAAGAGCTAGCAAGAGCCCTACTGCAAACTGTGTTCAAAAACAGACCTATCTCTGAATTCTTACTTTTGGAACAAATAATTCACTTTTTTGGGGCTTAACATAATCTGGGTCGGGAATTCTGCCATTTGTTGCCGAAATCCAGAATTGTCAGAGTTTTCTACCAAGCATTTGACGTTGTTCATCATTTTGTCATTTGCCATTTATAATGAAATTCCAACGAGCTGTCTCAAGGAAGACAAAAGTCGAGTGATCATTTTGAATTTATTTTTTTTAATTTTTTTTTTAAATTTTTTTTTCAACGTTTTTATTTTTATTTTTGGGACAGAGAGAGACAGAGCATGATCGGGGGAGGGGCAGAGAGAGAGGGAGACACAGAATCGGAAACAGGCTCCAGGCTCTGAGCCATCAGCCCAGAGCCCGACACGGGGCTCGAACTCACGGACCGCGAGATCGTGACCTGGCTGAAGTCGGACACCCAACCGACTGCGCCACCCAGGCGCCCCTTGAATTTAAATATAATCCTCTGTTTTCATTTTGTCATAACTTTCTTCCTTTTCTTTCTCCCATCAAACGTTTTGCCAGGATGAAGATGATGTAAGAAGGCCCACAATGATTTGATTAGGTTTTGGTTGCTTTATTTTCTGTGTCTGAGCATGTTTCCAGGTGATAAATCGTAGATCATGCATCAGTTTGATAAGGAAACAATTGAGAGTTGGTTGCATTAGTGTTTAATGGTAAAATACTGCTGCTGCTACTACTAGTTGGCACTTACTGAATGCTTTCTGGTAGGGGGGAAAACATGCAAATGCTTGACAGAAACCAACTCGTTTTGTCCTTAATCCTATCTGGTAGGCAGTAGTGTGCTGGTAAACCAGCTCTGAGGCATGGGGAGGGAACCCTAATTTATAGGGTTCCCTGGTTCCTGGGATGTAAATATTCCCACCATGCCTGATTTTAAGCAGCCAATGGTTTACACACTGGCTGGAGAAATTCTTGCACATGTACCAATCAGCCCTTGGGAGCCAGTCTAACAGACTCCAGCACATCCCGGGAGGAACCTGAATCACGGAGAGGCTATGCAGCTTACTCAGATTCAGCGGTTTTCAGACCTAGATCTGTCCTCCTCCACAGCCCATGCTCTCAGTCTCTACCCTCCTCTCTACCCATGGGGAAGGTTTTCACCGTTTCTTTGAGAAGAGCATCCGAGAATGCAAAGGTATTTCTAATATCCTTTGCATTCAGATAAATTATATTTAGTGAGACTATTTAAAGAGTCCTCGCGTTTTCTATATTTTATGGGTAAAGAGCAAGAATTTGTATTAAAAATGGCATTTGTATCAACCTCTTTGATGAACAGTTAACCATGTTCTTCTACCACAGACTGTTTTGAAGATAATCTATGTCTAGTATGTCTGGGAATGCTTATGAAAAATGAAGAAGTGATTTAAAAAGAATGGAGCGCCAATTAAGGGTGACCTATCAACATTTTTCAGCTCTAAACCCTGTCCTAATTCAAGTGTTACTGTTTCTTAATCAAGAAACAAGCCTTTCCAGAAGTTTCCAGGAAATTTATGTGTGGGTTTTGAGTCCATGAAAGACACTGGCTTATAACCATGAATTTAAAATCGTTGTGTGTGAGCATAAATACCAAATATTTCCAAACTATGAAAAATTAAGTAAATTATAATTGATAAGATATTATTCACAGTAATTTCCTTTCATACCCATGCAGGCCTGACTACAAAGTCTTTCTTGGCTCACAAGTAAAGGATTTTGCATATACTGTTTATTATTTTAATCTAAGTGTGAAAGCTACAACAAAGTAAAATTGATAACAATTGTAAACATTAGATAATAGACATCTTTGCACAGCAGAGATATCAGAGTTCACTAGATAACAGGCATGAAGGCACTTTGGAAAATTCAAGGCTCTATACAAATGTGAAGAGTTATTACTGAATAACAATTCCAAAGGTAAAATTTCTCAACAGCCCAATTCATACACATTATTTTTAAACTATAAATTTGTAACAAAGTAGAGACTTCCCTACCTAAAT
Source organism: Herpailurus yagouaroundi (assembly GCF_014898765.1). Classification (NCBI taxonomy): domain Eukaryota; kingdom Metazoa; phylum Chordata; class Mammalia; order Carnivora; family Felidae; genus Herpailurus; species Herpailurus yagouaroundi. Next base: position 28,287,702 of record NW_024412396.1, on the reverse strand, counting down.
ACATGTAATAGAAAAGCTAATCACTAACATAGTCCTAGGAACTACATATTTTCTGTGTATTTCAAGCAGTATTATTTTAGTTTTTAAGAAACTTTATCACCTCTCCAGCCCCTACCAAAAATAGTAAGGAAAAAAATTTCTATAGGGAATAAGATGGAATTCTTTGTGTAAATATTTTTGTAAATTCTTGAGTTTAAAAAACCTCCTACTATTAAGAAATTATTATTAAGTTTATTTAGGTAGGATAATCCTATTGAGATTATATTTTTAAAATGGCTCTCATCTGTTGAAGTTACATAATAAAATATTTATGGATGAAATAATATGGTCTCTGAGATTTGCTTCAAAATATCTGGAAGGGAGAAGGGGCAGAGGACACAGATAAAATATTTGGTCCATGTACTGATAACAGTTGGATCTGTCCTGATGGGTATGTGGAGTTTGTTTACTAGTCAAAGAGTTTTTTTTTTAATTTTTTTTTCCACGTTTATTTATTTTTGGGACAGAGAGAGACAGAGCACGAACGGGGGAGGGGCAGAGAGAGAGGGAGACACAGAATCGGAAACAGGCTCCAGGCTCTGAGCCATCAGCCCAGAGCCTGACGCGGGGCTCGAACTCACGGACCGCGAGATCATGACCTGGCTGAAGTCGGACGCTTAACCGACTGCGCCACCCAGGCGCCCCTCTAGTCAAAGAGTTTTTATATGTTTACAGCTTTCCGTAATAAAAAATTTAAGAAAACTCATCTCATATCAATATTTGAAGCACTGTAGAACATTTCTAGGGCTAGATAAAATGATATGAGGAAAAATTAATTGCCAAAATATCCATTCTTATTGATTTTACTGACTGGCTCTTGTCTGTTCTGTTCCAGTCCTCTCTCCCATTGCTGCCAGAATTATATTTCTAAAAATTAAATTAGTTCATGGAGTTTCCCTGCTCAAAAGACCTCTTTGGAAGACCCCCATCACCTAAAGGATACAGTCAGTGATTCTTTCTTGTTTTACCCCAGAGCACTTTGGTCTTATTCTCTTATAGGAACCTCTTGTATGGTATGATCTTTTATCAGTTCCTATGTTTTTATCTCCAGCAAGACTGAGATCCACAAGGACAGGGAGCGTGTCTTTCTTTCTTCTATTTTTAATGCTTGGCACATTGGCATATGGTAGGTGCTCAATAAGATTTTGGTGAATGGAATGAATGTGAGATACATACTGTATAAAAGTAAATATTTAGAACAATGGAACTAGAAAAGGAAGTTGTAAAGATGACTAGACAATTGGTACTTGTGTTTTGCCGTAACCCTTCTAAATAATGCATGAGAATTACTTATAATCAAAATTTAAGGTGAAAGAATACTTACACATGATACTTAAGTATCTTTTAATTGAAAAGATGCAAAGGTGAATGTATGTTATTTCTTTGCTATTTTTAGGGATGCACACCTAAAGAGAATCCAACCGTTAGGAATATACTATCCTCAACAAATAGTATCCTGGTAATATCATCAGTACAAGATTGTACTGCTTTAGTGTATAAGCACGATCACAAAAATCATAATCAACTCTGGTGCTTTCCCACAAGCAACAAAAGAAAGAAATAGATTGGACTTCATCAAAATTTAAAACTTTTATTCATTAAAGGACACTATCAAGCGAGTGAAAAGACAACTCACAGAATGGGAGAAACTATGTGTAAATCCTATTCCTGACAAGGGTCTAGTACACTATAGACTATAAAAGAACTTCTATAATTCAACAACTAAAAGGCAAACAGCTCAATTAAAAAATGAGCGCCGGACCTGAATGCACTTTTCTCCAAAGAAAATATATGAATGGCCAGCAAGTACATGAAAAGATACTTAAGGTCATTAGTCATTAGGGCAGTGCAAGTCAAAATCACAATGAAATACCACTTCACACCCACTAAGGTTGCTATAATAAAAAACCCAGAACATAACAAGTATTGATGAGGATGTAGAAAAATTAGAATATGCATATGTTGCTAGTAGGAACGTAAAATGGTGCAACCACTGTGCACAACAGTTTGGCAGTTAACATAGAATCACCATGGACTCAGTAATTCCATTGAAGGCATATACCCAAAAGAATTATAAACAAGGGCTCAAACAGAAACCTGGACACAAATGTTTACAGAGACACTAATTTACAATAGCCAAAGGAAGAAAAACATCCAAATATCTATCAACTAATGACTGGATAAACAAACTGGTATACCATACAGTGGAACATTATTGAACCATAAAAAGGAATGAAGTTCATGCTACAACATAGATGAACCTTCAAAACACGCTAAGTGAAAGAAGCCAGATACAGAAGGTCGTATATTATATGATTCCATTTATAGGATTTATCCAGAATAAGCAAATTCACAGAAACGTAAAGTAGATTAGTAGTTGTCAGGGGCTGGAAGGCAGGGAAGCATGTGGAGTGTCTGCTTAATGGGCTTATCTTTTGGGGTGATGAAAATGTTTTGAAACTAGACAGCAGTGACGCACAACATTGTGAATGTACTGAATGTTACTGGATTAACACTTTAAAATGATTAACATGGTGAATTTTATGTTATGTGTATTTTACCAAAATAAAAATTATGTTTTCCAAGTCCAACTTCCAGAGATTCTATTGTGGGGGACCTGGTATGTAGTTTTAACAAGCACTCCAGTGATTTGATGCAGGTGGTTTTGGGAAAATACTTTGAGAACCATTGATATTCTGCTCCTACAGGCATTTAAATTACTTCCACAATAAAAGCCTCATACCACATAATTTAGCAAGGAAAATGTCTCAGGGGCATTACACATTACCTTTCTAAAGTTCCTACTTCCTAAGATGAAAAATTGTTAACCACTTTCAAATGACACTTCTCCAGAGCCTGGTTACATAAGCATGTGTACAGTCTTCCACTCAAAACTTTTTCCCATGACACCTGGAGTCACAGTCCTGTTAACTGATCAAGGCTCATCTCTCCTATGCCCTTGAAGGATGCACATGTTTCTACATCCTACCAAAGGATCTCCTTTGACTTCTGCTCAAATCCATACGTAGTCAAGAGACTTGAAAATCTGCTGGTGTTTTTTTTTCTCAACTTCTCTCTGCCTTCCATCTCCCACCTGCATCCTGATTTAGTCCCCAGAACAACCTTGGGAGGTATGTAGTATTTTTATTCCATTCTACTATGAAGAAAGTGAGTCTTAGAGTGAGTGGTTAGGAGACTTGTTCAGAATCATGCAACAAATTATTAAAAACTCAAATTCCATCTCTAGATCCCAAGCTCTGCAAGGGCATAATTTCCATGAGAAAAGGAACTTTGTGCCTTGAATAAAAAAGTAGTGGGTATGTTCTTTTTCCCTGAATCCAGAAGTGTACCTCAGTCAACGCACAGTGAAAATTTATAGAGCATATAAATGATAGACAAAGCTTTGAGAGCAGAGGAAATCTAAGAAAGAAAATCCAAGTTCAATAATCTTGACCCACATAGAGATATAACAGTTTGCAAATTAATAAAGTCAAGTAAAGTCATCCTGATTTGGAGGTCTGCCACAATTTTGTCCCCGGGAATTTTGTTAGGCAGGAACTGGAAACTTGGCTGTGATAACTTGGGAAAACCTCTGGCCTAAGACACCTCACATCTACATTACTGACAGAGATTCCAAGAGTTCAGAAGGAAGGACTCCAAATTGTGATTTTGTTCTTCTACTAGAGAGGTATTCTAAAATAGGAGAGAAGATAAGAAATGGTAGTTCTGCATAGTATATAGCTTAACATATCAGTCTAAGAAATGAATATCTTTAAGTGTTGTGCTTTCATAAACTTCCTCTTTCATTCTTGTTTCAATGTAAATGCTTAGTATTTTAAAATTTCCTTTGGCAAGACATTTAAAAACCATAGGTAGTAAGATATAATGTTTACTTTTGAATCATTCTCCTTTGAATTTTATTTTATTGGCAGTAAAACAATGATTTGGTTCATTTACTTATAGAATTTATCATTAATTACCTACCCTCAACAACTACAAATTAAATACTCAAAATATGTGCCCTCTGTTGTCTAGGAGACAAAATGGGACAATGGGAATCAGGATGAAATAAAAAACAAAGAAAATGGGCTTAGGTCACTGGGCTCTAATATCTAATTTGCAAATTTAGTTTGGCCTGTATCCTCTTCTTTAAGCTGTTCTGTTGAGTTCTCATTGAGCCTCTACTCTGAGCCAGGCATTGTGCTAGATGACAGAGACACAAAGACAAACCAGTGTCCCCTACCATGATGGTATCCTAGTTTCATAATGTAATGTTTCACTATATCTAAAAGATCTCAAACCCCCTAGAACAAAACCTCATCTCAGATGTGTAAGAATCCTCTAAATTATAGCTCCAAATGAAAAAACAAATCTCTATCTCCCAAATTTCTTTCACCACACACACACATTTTCCTTCTATCTGGCCTCACAACTGGAACATGGATTCTGAGAATAGGACAGGAAATACATTACGGGCCAACAAAGCTGCAGGCCCATTTCATCTTTGCTTCATTTTCCAGACCCCATTGCTACCCTTCCCTCTGTTCTCTTATCACCCTTAATCTTAATATTTCCAACTGAAGCACCAGGGTTGAAGTACCAGACTTTTAAGAGAATTCTAATTAAGAAAAAAACACCCTGTTCTAACTATTGTCACTGATATCAATGAAGCACTCAAAAAGGACAATAATTGCAAGGCTCCAGAGCAGTCTTTTGGGAGGGCCAGCACATAAAGTGTGTTTTCTGTTGCAGTGTTCCAAGGAAATATTTTTCTTGCTAGTCACTGGAACAGCTGGTTAGGGATTTCCCTATTTTTTTTTTTTTTTAGAGTGAATTGATTTGGCAAGAAAAATAAATGAATCTTTTCAATTCCCCTTCTCCTCCCCTTTTACCCCACTGCCTCCTCCCCTCCTCTCCCACAACAAGTCAGCTGTACCCCAGGAAAGGTAAGAAGTGAATAAGAAGTCAGACTGTGGCTATTATCTACAAATGACTCACATAGCTGGGTCTTTTTTCTCTGTGTTTCTTACCACCAAGTAAGGAGATTTAATGGGGGAAAATCCAATGTTACTGGCTACACACTCAATGCCTCGGCCTTCCTAAGATAACCACATTCCATTCCAGAAGGAGGCCAGATCGGTTATACAGATGGTATGTGCCCCACCTTCAATTTGCTCTTCGACCCCCCCACCCCACCCAAATTTCTTAATTATAGCTATATTTCTCCAGTGCTAACCATTCATTCTTTATTTCACTCAACAAGTAGCTGTTGAGTATCCACTATGTGCCAGGCATAGTGATGAAAATTATAATAGTGAGAAAAATGGGAGAGGGGCTTAGAATCTGTTGGGGAAGAAGGACATCAGTCAAGGTGTAACACAAATGAGAGCATAAGCTGACGTATGTGTTAAGGAAGAACACAGTATTTGTGATGGCTTCCAGAAAAGAATCAGACATGGAGTGGGGTGGGAGGGCAGTTCAAATAGATAGAGCTGAAGGATGAGTAAACCAGGTGAAAAATGCAGGAGAATGGTGAGATCTAGGCAGAGGGAACAGCATGTGCTAGGGCCCTATGACAAGAAGGAGCTTGGCATATTAGAGAAACTGAAAGAAGATCAGAAAGGGTAGAATTCAGATAAAAGGGAAGAGAGTAGTACAAAGTGGAGATAGAGCCACCAAACAAACAAACATAAAACAAACAAAAAAATAGAAGTTGTAAGTGAATTCACTCAGGTTTCAGGACACAAGATCAATGTATAAAAGTCAGTTGTATTTCTACACAATAGCAGTGAGCAATCTGAAAATGAAATTAAGAAAACATTTTCATTTATAATATCAAAAAGAATAAAATACTTAGGAATAAATTTAATTTCAAAAGTGTAGTACTTGTACATTGAAAACTATACAATATTGTTGAAACATTTAAGGAAGAAGAAATAAATGGAAAGGCATCCTATGTTCATAAACTAGAAGATTTAATATTGTTAAGATGGCAATACTCACCAAACTTATTAACCCCTATTAATGCCCCAGATGATTTCTTTGCAGAAATTGACAAGCTGATCCTAAAAATTCATATGGAAATTCAAGGAACACAGAATAGCCAAAACAAAAAAAGTTGAAACACATATTCTTCCTAATTTCAAAACTTATTACAAGGTATATTCATCAAGACAGCATGGTACAAATATGAAGGCAAACATATAGATCAATGGAGTAGAATGGAGTGTCCAGAAATCCATTCTCTTACTTTTACAGTTAGTTGATTTTTGACAACGAAACCAAGAAACTACTGGAGAAAATAGTCTTTTCAAATTGTGCCAGGATAAGTGGTTATCCACATGCCAAAAAAAAAAAAAAAAAAAAAAAAAAAAGAAAAAGAAAAAAGAAGCTGGACCCCTACCTCACACCATGTACAAAAATTAATTCAAAATATGTCATCAACTTGAATGAAAGAGCTAAACCTGTAAAATTATTAGAAGAAAACATGGAAGCAAGTCTTCTTAACCTTAGACTAGGCAATACAGTCTTAGATATGACATCAAATTCACAAGTGATAAAAGAAAAAATAGATTGGACTTCATGAAATTAAAACTTTTATGCTTCAAATTTCACCATCAAGGAAGTGAAAAGCCAACTCACAGAATGAGAGAAAATATTCTCAAATCATATATCAGATGAGGGACTTATATCTAGAATATATAAAGTACTCTTATGACTCTTATGACAGTAAAAAAGACCATTCAATTTTAAAATGGGCAGAGTCAAGGAAGGAAGGAGGAAGGGAAGAAGGAAAGAAGGGAAGAGAGGCAGGAAGGAGGAAGAGAGAGGAGGGAGGGAGGGAGGGAGGAAGGAAGGAAGGAAGGAAGGAAGGAAGGAAGGAAGGAAGGAAGGAGAATGAGGGAAGGGAGGAATCTAGACACAGACTTTAAACCCTTCACAAAAATTAACTCAAAATGCATCATAGACCTAAATTTAAAATGTAGAAGTATAAAACTCCTGAAAGATAATAATAGAGACAACCTCGGTGGTGGCAATGACTTTTTAGACACACTAAAGGCACGATCCATGAAAGAAATAATTAATAAGATGAACTTCATTAAAATTAAAAAGTTCTGCTCTATGAAGGGCACTGTCAAGTAAATGATAAAATAAGCCACAGATTGGGAAAAAATATTTGCAAAAGATATACCTAATAAAGGACTGTCATCTAAAATATACAAAGAACCCTTAAGATTCACTAATTAAAAGAAAATGAACAGCTCAATTAAAAACTGGGCAAAAGACTTGAACAGACACATCACCAAAAAGAGTTACAGATGAAAGTGTAGGAAAAGATGCTCAACATTGCATCTAGGGATTGCAAAGTAAAACAACAATGGGATACACCTATTAGAATGACCAAAATCCAAAACACTGACAACAGCAAATGCTGCAAGGATGTGCAGCAACAAAAATTCTCATTCACTGCTGGTGGGAATGCAAAATGATGCAGCCACTGTGGAAGACAGTTTGGCACTTCCTGACAAAGCTAAGCATACACTTACCATATGATCTACTAATTACATTCCTTCGTATGTACCCAAATGAGTTGAAAACTTATGTCTATACAAAATCCTGCACATGAATGTTTATAGCAGCTTTATTTATAATTGTCCAAACTTAGAAGCAACCAAGATGTCCTTCAGTAAGTGGATAGATAAATAAACTTAGGCACATCCAGACAATGGAATATCATTCAGCATGAAATGAGCTATCAAGCCATTCAAGGACATGGAGGAAGCCTAAATATATATAGCTAAGTGAAATAAACCAATCTGAAAGATCTACATACTATATGATTTCAACTACATGACATTCTAGAAAAGGCAAAAACTATAAAGCCAGGAAAAAGATCAGTCATTACCAGGGGTCGGGGGAGGGGAGATTAATAAGTGGAACATGGAGAATTTTTAGGGCAGTGAAACTATTCTGTACGATACTATGATGGATACATGTCCTTATACACTTATCCAAATCAATAGAATGTACAACACTAACAGTGAGCCTTTGGGTGATGATAATGTGTCAATGTAGGTTCATCAACTGTAATAATGTACCACTCTGGTGTGGAATGTTGTTGGTAAGGGGGGCTGTGCATAGGTGGGGTGGGAAAAGTATAGAGGAACTCTCTTTGAACTTAAAACTACTCTAAAAAGTTGATATTTTTTAAAAGCCCACCCAAATAAATAAGAAATTCCATTATTTATTTCAGTCCACCATACAAATCATTCTCCCTAATATTGCTAGACTGGTTTATGAATGATCAAAAATGGAAGTTAAAATATTTTCCAAAACCCTTTTTAAATATAGGCAAAGATTTGGAAGAGTATTTCTTCAAAGAAGATACACAAATGGGCAATAGACACATGGTAACATGTTCAAGATCATTACCCACAAAGGAAAGCAAGTCAAAACTGTAGGATACCACTTCATATCCACCAGGATGGCTAAAATTTAAAAGACAGATAATACTAAGTGTTGACAAGGATGTAGAGAAATTAGAACCCTCCTATCTTGCTGGTGCAATTTTTAAATGGTTTCATCCCTTTGGAAAACAGTTTGGTACTTCCTCAAAAAGTGAAACATACTGTTAGCATATAACCTAGCAATGGCACTCCAAAAAAAAAAAGGAAAGGACAGAAACTTATGTCCACATAAATACATGTACACTAATGTTAACAGCAACATTATTCATAATAGACAAAAACCAAAAGTTCATCATCTGATGAATGGATAAACAAAATGTGGCACAGCCACACAATGGAATGTTCTTTGGCTCTGAAAAGGAATGAAGCACTGACACACACTATAACATTGATGATCCTGGAAGACATTAGGCTAAATGACAGAAGCCAGCCACAAAAGACAGTCACAATCATATAATCACATTTTATGTGATTCCGTTTTTATGAAATGTCCAGAATAGGCCTATTCAGAGAGACCCAGGGTAGATCCGTGGTTGCTTAGACCTGGGGTGGCGGGGATGTGATAGCTAGACAAATGTCCATGTTTCCCACTGGGGAGTACCTGGCACGTGCTTCTCGTTGTATCTGGGTTCTTGTTCCTCTACCCTGCTCATCAGTTTTTTTGTAAAACTAGCAAGAAAGCATAACTTTTGGGTCACACAAATGACCTTGCTACTAAGCTCAAATGGAGGCCTTTGTCCAAATGCTCCCTGCCTTACTTCCTGGGGTGGCACGTATTGATTTTTTTCGTGATGGAGCATGTATTCACCAGTTCTGGAAGGCTGAGAATTTTAATCTCCAGTTTTAGGGGAAGGATTATGACACTGACCACACCTGTAAGTAAGATGTTCTAGAAGGAAAAGCTAAATAAAATGACTGCTGGCTGGGCAAAGGAGAGACATGGTGATATTTATATAGACCTGACAGGTATTCAAAACAGGAAAGGTAGAAAGGTTTTAAAAGGCAAGCAACTCAGATTGTCCCCCAGGGAAGAAGCCAGGCCCTTGGTACTTTTCCAGAAAATATCTAACCATCACAACCTTCCTCATTCTTCAACCCTCCAGCACTGTTGGGACTGAGTTCTGAGTGCTGATGACTGAATCATATATTGCCAGGGGGACAGTGACAAATCCCTCCATTTTTAAAGCAGTGATATGGAATGGGTGATGGCTGTTTATGTAGGGGACGTTGGTTTAAGCATGTGGTTCAAGAAAAAATAACCAGGGGCAGCTGGGTGGCTCAGTCGGTTAAGTGTCCGACTTCGGCTCAGGTCATGATCTCATGGTTAGTGAGTTTGAGCCCCACGTTGGGCTCTGTGCTGACAGCTCAGAGCCTGGAGCCTGCTTCAGATTCTGTGTCCCCTTCTCTCTCCGCCCCAGACTTCCTTGTGCTCTGTCTCTGTCTTTCAAAAATGAATAAGCATAAAAAAAATTTTTTTTTAAAAGAAAAAATAACCAATTAGTAGCCTTTGGAATGAACTGATCTCCAGCCATCTGAATAGTGTGAACAAGTCCCTGCAGGCCGACAGGAATGGGGTGTGCCCTCTGTGTGCCTCCACCCTCCACTGACTCACCTCCTTGGTTGTGCAAGGAGCTGGCAGAGTTGCCTCACACAAGTGCAACACCACCAGGCAATGCACGTCTGCAAACTGGGTTCTCTCCCCCGCCCACCAGGGAGGGGCATTGCTGTTGCTCTTCTCAACACTTTCCTCCTATTGGTCTCACTGCAACTGGCAGATAAAGGGATCCACACTGTGGAAAGGAGACTGCAGTGAAAACTGAAAACAGGGGAGTTAAGCCAGTGGGTGGTGAAGAGGACTCACAAGGTAGGATTTGAGGCAGGACCCAGAGGCTCTCTCTGAATGCAGAGCAGAGGAGATGGATGGAATCCTGGGAAAGAGCAGGAAACCTGGCCCTAAGGACCTGGTAATGCCATGCTGGGAGCATGACATTTTATTGATAAGAGTTCAAGAGGATGTTCGTTTCCTATAAGTTGGAATTACTAGGTTTGACAAACTGGACAGAAATATCTGGAGACAATTATTTCACAGTTTCTCATTTTGAATGGGTCAAGGATCCCCAACATTTGGTGAGACTCAGCAGTAGGTCAGACATTATGCAAAACAGTGGCAGCCCTGATCGCCTCCATCCTGCTCCCATAAAATACCAGTGTCCTACTCAGATCCTGAGCTAATAGCCTTAAGAAAAATCATTTATGCCATTCAGGACAACTCATGCAAATGTAATGTGGAACCTGTTTTTATCCAGATTTTTTTTTTAAGGCAACCTTTCTGTAAAGCAAACCACCCTAAGAAATAAATCCTATCAATGCTGCTAACTAATTGCCAAAGCCCTCGAGTAGTGCAGTTCCCTACCATCAACTTGCCCTTTCCCAGAAAGAACTTCAGGTTCTTTTTGAAGCACAACAAAAACCTAAGCAGGTCTTGGCTTTGTTCACGCAACATTGTGACTCCTCTGAATTGTACTCTCTTTGCCACTGTGTTGTACTGGGATCAAACCAAGAGGGTGGCACAAGGTATGTAGCCCAAGCGTTGGGCAGACACGGAAGATGTAGACACAGTTACTCTTCATAAAAAACAATTTCCAAACTGTTCCAGGGGAACATTCTTCAGAGTGACCTAATAGCCGTGTTGCAGCCCTCAAAGGGATTAATAACATTTATAACATTTACTGAGAGCCCACGAAGAGCCAGGCAATGTGCTAGGCACTGGGTTGATGAAGATTTACAAAATGAGGTTGAGTGAACCTTGGGATAACCTAGGGCTGAGTGCTGTCCTCTTACTGCTGTCACTGTGAGAATACACACTAAGGTTCTGGAATGATTTATAGAAGCATAGGAAGCAGTTAGTCTCTGTTGTTAGGGGCTTGAAGGCATATTGGAGGATAACACATAAACATGCACACACAACCCAGGGATCATGTAATCCCTGAATGGTACTGTAAGAAGTAGTAATATAGAAAATAATACAGGAATATAAGAATGAAGACTGCAGGTATCTTCATAGAGAGCTTCATGTAGGAGTGAGGAAAAAACCAGCAATGAGCATGGTAAAGGGGCAAGGTTCACTTGAACAGAGAGGTAGAGAGAAGTTACTCTAGGCAGTAGTAGAGGGATGACGAGGCATAAAAGGCAAGCAGAGAAAAAGTGGACTGAGGCAGCTGTGAGTCTAGCAGACTAACCGGGGCAAAGACAGTGAAAATGCAAATGGCGGCTCCCATGCCCAGAAAAGTAGCTTGAAGCCAGACTGAGAGCATCAGGGGTTATGTTTACATATCTTCCTATTGGTGATATTAACGTCGGTCACTTTGTTAAGGTGGAATCTGCCAGGCTTCTACACTGTAAAATAGGAAAACTCAACACATCTTGAGGTAGATGCAACACACTTTTAAGTTTAAACTGCATTATCAACACTTTCATGTAACTAAGTCTACATAATCAACAAAACAATAAGCAGAACCCTGGCTTGTAGCATTTGCTCGTTTCTGTCCTGTAAACATTCCCACCACAGCAACATGAAGCTTCCAAGGTGACTCCACTAAAGACGGAGTTGGCAAGAGATACAGAGTAGCACCCCAGCCTGCCATCCACATACAGTAGATGCATGGAACCCCAGGAGTACACAGGACAGTAATTCATAGTAAAATAATTAGAACTTGATGAGTTGAGTATTCATTACCTTTGTGTAGAATATAGTTTGAATTTTTTTGTAATGTTTATTTCTTTATTTTTGAGAGAGAGAGAGAGAGACAGGGAAAGAGAGAGACAGAGTGCCAGCGGTGGGGGGGGGGGGGGTGCAGAGAGAGAGGGAGACACAGAATCTGAAGTAGGCTTCAGGCTCTGAGCTGTCAGCACAGAGCCGGATGCGGGGCTCAAACCACGAACTGTGAGATCATGACCTGAGTTGAAGTCATATGCTTAACTGCCTGAGCCACCCAGGCGCCCCCAGAATACAATTTATGTAATTGCAAATTTACATAAGTTAAATTTTAAGAGTGACTGTGTTTTACAACTGCCTCACAAAATTCCTGAAAATCTAACAGTTGGCTCTCATGAGCTGGTAGGCACTGACTCCAGCACATGGCTGTGGGCACGGCTGTCTACAGCCAGGTGGCCCACCCAAGGCATCTTGTCACAAAGCTGGGAATAAGCAGTTAAATCTCTCTTAGATCCTGTGGTCTGGCATTTGTTCCAGTCATAGGAAATGTGCACTTGAACTAGAGGAAAGAGTAACATTGACTGGGTTCTTCGTTACAAGATACAGGTGCCAGGTGCCTTTGCCAGGCAAGAGTTTTCGGATGTGCATCTTTCCACGTAGAGTGATCCGTGCCGAGACATTGGGACTAGGAGACCAGACTCTCAGTTTGACACCTACTGCTCGCTCGGAGAGAAAGCTCAGTACTTTTTCTTCATCCATAAGGGCAAAATGATTGCTAATGAGTATATAATAAATACACATATACATACACAATAACAATATTGATAAAATGCCTGGTCCAACACCTATGCTCTTTGTGCATGTGTGTGTGTATGTGTGTGTGTATATATATATATATATAATATATATAATATGTATATTTTATAGAGAAAATTTGTATGTTAAAATATCAGAATTATATTGCTTTTTATACAAAATATATTTTTATGTATTTTTCTCTATATTGTATATTTAATGACACACATGTACATGTATATACGTATATGTGCATGCATTATTTTTACTCTTCTGTAGCACTTCTTAAAATGCAAGGTACTTTAGGGGCACCTGGGTGGCTCGGTCGGTTAAGCGGCCGACTTTAGCTCAGGTCATGATCTCGCGGTCTGTGAGTTCAAGCCCCGCGTCGGGCTCTGTGCTGACAGCTCAGAGCCTGGAGCCTGTTTCAGATTCTGTGTCTCCCTCGCTCTCTGCCCCTCCCCTGTTCATGCTCTGTCTCTCTCTGTCTCAAAAATAAATAAACGTTAAAAAAAATTTTTTTTTAAATGCAAGGTACTTTACAGCACTAACACGTATTAACTAATTGTCATAATCCTGAAAAGCAGATAGGTGTTATTATTATTGTCATTGTCATTGCTACTTTTTTCTTTACCGATGTGCATGTAAACTAACATAGGGAAGTTGAGCAACTTGTCCAAGGCCAGAAGACTAATAAGTATAGAATCTAGGATTTAAGCCCAAGGAATTTAAGCACCAGAATTAATGTGCTCTCAGGCACTATGAAGTGTTCATTTTCTTGCCCATTTAGATGAAAGGCAGGAAAAGAAATGCAAGACACCATGTTTCTACATCTGTGGGCTGTTCCACCAGCATGCCCCACGAGACAGACTATTTATTACTTCTGTATGTTTCAGAAAAAATGACTTGTGATTGTTATAGGAAGTGTCTGAACATGAGAGGAGGTATGGGGGCTTGTGGAGTGGGAGAGCCCTTATGACGAAGTTGAAAGAGGAGAAAGCAGCAGCCTTTGCTGGGAAAGCTATGCCAAGCCCTTACTGCTGAGGGGGCACCAGCGGCGGTGAGAGCGTTGACGCTACAAAACTTCTTGGCTGCTCCTCCGTCGACTGGCATTGCTGGAAGGTCTCCCTGCATTGACAGGATTCAATCCCATTCTGTTCTGGTAGAAAAGAATCATAGACTATCAGAACAATCAATGATTTCTTTTATGTTTTCACAGTTAGAAAAAAGCAGATATCTGGACCAGTGATTTTTCAAACACTTTTTTTTTTTTTCGCAAGAAGAGGCCTTCTTTTTTCCCTTTGTTTCCAAATGCAATCTTGCTTGGGCACTCAATATATAAAAGAGGGGGAAAAAAGTGAGGCAGTTGGTCGTAGCTAGGTCGGGGACCTTAGTGTTCTGCCTTCTGGGATCTCTTTAGTGGCTTCTGAGAAATCTCCTGAAATGCAGGCGTTCTGTGGTACAGGTGGAAAATTATAGATCTGAGGGCTTGAGTAACAGAAAGAGAACATGATTGTCCCAAAGCCACACAGCTGAGAATGTGCCAGTGGCTAGTGCTCCAATGCTTCGTGTGTCACATCATGGTATCACATTTTTTTTTAAATTTTTTACACATTGATTTATTACTGAGAGATAGAGAGAGACAGAGCACAAGTGGGGGAGGGGCAGAGAGAGGGGAGATACAGAATCTGAAGCAGGCTCCAGGCCCCAAGCTGTCAGCACAGAGCCCGATGTGGGGCTCGAACTCATGAACTGTGAGATCATGGCCTGAGCCCAAGTCAGACGCTCAACCAACTGAGCCACCCAAGTGCCCCTTTGGTATCACATTATTGACTTTGGTGTTTTCTGGGGGCCAGCTGAGGAGAGACAACACAGGGGTCAGTGAGCCACAAAGTCACTCATACCTCTTGGCTGGTGATCCACTGGTCAAAGTGGGAATTCACCTGCCAATACCAGGGCATAAGCAAGAGGAGCTGGCAACTGCTGACCAGCAGACTTGCCACTCAGTCTTGATGAAAGGTTCCCGCTACATTTGCAGAACAGATGCTCAAACAGAGGGATCATATTTTACTGAAATGGAAGCCGTTTTAATGTATGCCTCACCCATCTGTCTTTTCTAAAGACACAGAAGCCTTCCCCCTTTATCTGGCTAGAAGGTAGTTATCTTCACTGTCAGGAGCATAAAATACATAGGGACACTTGAATGGGCATCTTTGGAATGCACACAGAGTATCTGCTCAGCACAAAGCAACTGCTAAATATTTTGTAGGGTTTTCATAATTCATGAAACCATTAATTCAGTGGAGGCTTTTCTAGATATCCCATCAGGAACCCCGAGCTGCAGAGAAAGGAGAGCGAGCTACTTTCCTTAAGGGTCTGCTTATCTGATCTATTTGCCTCATTTACCCAAATATTTACATAGGGCTATCTCTTGATTACTAACTCTCCTAGTAGTGACCTGTTTCTTGCCCTGAATCTGGATGTTTTGGAACAAGCTGTTTCGCTATTTCAGGACCTGGTTTATCAATTCATGTAAAGGACCAGTCTGCATGTTATCATGAGGAATACACTGAGTTAATGTTTATAAATGATGGTGATGTTCTCAGATGAAAGATGTTTGGTGAATATAAAAATACTTCTCTGTGATGATTAATGCATGGTCTCTGCCAATGAGATTATTTAAATGATGGAACGGTGGCTACTATTTTAATCGTGTAGAGCCTCACTAAAGTTTCAAAGCACTTTTCCGACACTAAATCATGGCAAGTGTTACTTAATCCTCACTTTAGAGACAGGGAGGTTTGAAACATAGTAATGCATGTGCTTTACTTATGGGCAGAGGTTAAGTCTTACTGTGGAGAACTTTTCAGGGTTGTTTCTCTTCCAGAACATTCTCGAAATTCATTCACCTTGTCCGTCTTGCCAGGCATTTTGTAAAATATCCTCAGCTGAGGCATTTTTGCTGGCCAGGGACTGCAAAGCTCACAGGAAATCCACTTAGCAAGCATTTATTGGGGTCCTGGAGATACAGAGACATAATATTCTCAAAACACTTACATTCAAAGGGAGAGGCAGAGCAGTGAGCGAGTGGTGAGCCGGGCACTGTGATAGAGCCTTGCGTTCACAGGGAGAGTATCCGGATGAATAGTGAAGTAGGAAGTGTAGACACAATATAATAAGTGAGGCTTTGTTTGTTTGTTTGTTTGTTTCTAAATGTGCTTTGTTCATGAATCTTAATTTGGGTTCCCTCAGACACAATTATGAGGGCAAGGATTTGAGGGTTTTTAAAAATTTTTTTTCAATGTTTTATTTATTTTTGAGAGACAGAGAGAGACAGAGCATGAGTAGGGAAGGGGCAGAGAGAGAGAGAGGGAGACATAGAATTCAAAGCAGGCTCCAGGCTCCGAGCTGTCAGCACAGAGCCCAATGTAGCCCTCGAACCCACGAACTGTGAGATCATGACCTGGGCCGAAGTCAGATGCCCAACCGACTGAGCCACCCAGGCACCCCTAGGATTTGAGGGTTATAAAGAGGCTTATTTGGAAGATGTCACCACAAGGTGACAAGAAAATGAGGCAAGGAAAGAAAGCAGTTATCCTTGTGGGCAACTGGAGCTTATTTCTGGGGAAACACATCTCAGAGGCATCCCTACAAGGAGCAAGGGGACCGGGGTATTTATGTCCCAACTCCTATTGACTGTTGATGGGGGCCTGCTTCTGGGGCATTAATTCCCCGACACTACCTGCGGATGGAGTGTGGGACAGAGAAGGCTCCAGACTAGAGGAAGTCTTCAAATAAAGAAGTGGCAGCAGTTGGAGGTTCTGTGCACTTAGGGATAAGGGTGAGGGGGGTAAGCAAGGCACAGTGACTACTCCACCTTTTGAAGAAAGTCACTGCTTGAATGCAAAGTACTTATTCTCTAGTGCATCTCTTTGACTTTCTGGTTTATAGACAGCTATTTAACTATAGATTTCAGTCTATAGAGGACAGTCCCTATTAAGAGCAGGGACAGTCCTGAGGGAAGATCAACTTATGGCTTACTACTCATACTTGCACAAAAGACACAGCTCACTCCTCCTGTCCTGTGGGTTTCAGAACAGATGTCCCCTCCTTAGCCTTAGCCTTCTCGACCCCCTCCCGTGTCCTCTGTAGGACTCTGAGCTCACCCCTCTCGTGGCACTTATAACATCCACTTTTGTATTTACTCATCCATCTTTGAAAGAGTCAACTTCCTGAAGGCAGAATTTGTACCTATCAGAGAACCTCTCAAGTGATGCATGTGATCTCTTAAAAGATAAAAATATTACATCTTTTCTATTTTATGACTTTCCCTTTAAAGCAAGTGTATGGGAGGGTGTGCGAATGTGTGCCATACTCTAGAAGTGTAAGATGAGCTGAAAGTAAGGAGGTCAGGGACTGTGATGCAATGAGCACAAAAGGAGGGGGCAGAAGGAAGGAAGATCCACCAGCATGATAGATTCTAGGGGTTAAAATCAAGCAGGAGGAAGTGTAACATCATATGAGGAAAAAAGATTCTTTAAAAACAAGGCCGAGAGGAACCTCCATGCTGTTTTCCACAGTGGCTGTTGCAGTTTGCATTCCCACCAACAGTGCAGGAGGGTTCCTTTTTCTCCACATCCTCATCAACATTTGTTGTTTCTTGTGCTTTTGAGTTCAGCCATTCTGACAGGTGTGAAGTGTTATCTCATTGTGGTTTTGATTTGCATTTCCTTGATGATGAGCGATGCTGAGCATCTTTTCATGTGTCTGTTGGCCATTTGTACGTCTTCTTTGGAAAAATGACTACTCAAGTCCTCTATCCATTTTTAATCCGATTATTTGTACTTTTTTTGATGTTGGGTTGTATAAACTCTTTATGTATTTCAGATATTAACCCCTTTTCTGATACATCATTTGGAAGTAAATATCTTCTTCCATTCAGTAAGTTGCCTTTTTGTCTTGCTGATGATTTCCTTCCCTGTGCAAAAGCTTTTCATTTTGGTGTAAAAACTTATAAAACAGAATTACCATATGATCCATTAATTCTGCTCTGGGGTATTTATCCAAAAGATATGAAAACACTGCTTCAAAAAGATATATGCACCCCTATGTTTATTGCACCATTATTTTACAATAGCCAAGATATGGAAGCAACTCAAGGGTTCATTCATAGATGAATGGATAAAGAAGACATGATATCTATATCTATATATATCTATATATAGAGAGAGAGATACAGATATAGGTATATAGAGATATACATATTATTCAGCCATAAAAATGAGTGCGATCTTGCCATTTGGAACAACATGCATGGACTAGAGGGTATTATGCTAGGTGATATAAGCCAGACAGAAAAAGAAAATTCCTTATGATTTCACTTACCTATAGAGAACAAATTGATGGTTGTCACAGGGAAGGTGGGTGGGGGGATGGGTGAAATAAATGAAGGGGATTGAGTACACTTATCTTGATGAGCACTGAGTAATGTATAGAATTGTTGAATCACTATATTACACACCTGAGACTAATATGACACTGTATGTTAACTGTACTGGAGTGAAACTCAAAGAAGAATAGCTAGAAAGTCATTTCTCTAAGGTACTTAAAGTAAAAAAAAATTTAATTCGCTTTGTGTCAACTCTGCTTTCAAATGTAAGCAGTCAAGTTTGAGTGAACATATCATTTTGTGTTTAAATGCGTATTTTATTTTTTTCTAATTATGAATTTTCACACCCCTACTGCGGAAAAAAATTCTAAAATAGAGGTTTCAAAATCAGAGTCCTAATTCCCCAAGATAATTTCTGTGTAATTTTTGTCCTACGCAGATCACATCTATAACTCACATTTTGGTAAAATGAGAATCACACAAGAATTTGCATGACATCTTTGCACAGGTACCATGCTAACCTCCCGTACTGTTCCAACTGGAGTACACATGGAGTACAAAAAATTTTATATTACGTGTTGCATTTTCAGTTTCTGTTATTTTTTAACTTTGCCCACAGCAATGTGTCTCTTTGGTCTGAGTCCTTCAGGCCAAGTCTAATTTTCTCTAGTTGCTGGAGAAATTTCTGGCGTAGCAAGCATTTTCGACCCAGGGGGAAGGGCAGCATTGTCGTTCCAAATCCCCAAAGGGGCACACCTGTGCAAATCTATGATTTTATGATGATGCTAAGGTGCAGATACATATGACTGGATTTTAAATTCACGCTCCATTTCCTAGAGCGCTTTCTAAAACCGTAGAAGGGAAAACAGGCACTCTTATTATTGTGCGACTACTCCCCAAACACGGTGCTACAGGATTTTATATCAGCGATATGATGGACAGAAACCTAAATGACAGAGCTAATTGAAAAATGTAAAGCCCATCTGCAAAGGCTAAGTGTAAATTGCCCATCGTTTTGTCATTTTACCCCATCCCTGCTCTCTGGATTTATGTCTTCACATAAAAATAGCCACATGTAAAATTTGCAATGGAAAATGCTATTGTTTGCGTGTTATTCATAACCTAAAATTTTGAGGTTAAGACAAGATTATTTTCTGTCACTTAAAAGTAAGACATTTTATATAAGAATCCATTTTTGATTTGATGAGTGGTCCCGGATAAATCGGTCTGAGGTGTGTGTTTAAGCCACTTTAAAAATTCTGCTCAAGAACAAATCTAAGGAACAGCTAAATTAAGAATGCCATCTTTTCACTTTATGTTTCCACAGATGAGTCATTTAAATGACCTTTAATCCTAGTACATTTAAAATGACTACTACATTTAAAAGCACTCATTCCACACTCCACAATTTCCACTGCATGTTAAGCGAGTACTCTCTGCACAGCTCAGAGAGAAGTCTAAATACATAAATGGGCCTAAACCGGATGGGACCAAAAATATGATGTGTCCAGAGATAAGCATTTATGGTAAATATGTATCACTTCTGTTCTTCACAAACTTGTCTTGGTGAGTTTAAGAAAGGTAGAGAAACAGAATTTTAGAACTGAATGTTTCATTTCACAATAGATATTAAGCCTCCCACATGCCAGTTGCAAAGCCAGAGGCTCATGAAGGCAGGTGGGTAAGTCATGATCTCTATCTTGGACTAGCCTGTGCCTGAGCAAAGGAGTCTCAGTGTTTGCTATAAAATAGATATGAGACTTGGACCCAAGATATATTCTAGGGGAAAGAAAGGGAGTAGATGGGGCCAAGCCTGGGATTTGTGTCTACAAAGCACACAGAGCAATTCATTGAACTTGGCATCCCTGGGAGACTAATCTATCAGAGCACAGCATCTCTTTAGTGAAAATTTATAATTTCAAAAAAGTTGGTCCCTGCAAGGGTCTTTTCCCTCCTCCTCCTCCTTCTTCTCTTTTTGACCGATGTTAAGACCTACCTCTTGGCTGGGGTGTTTGCATTTAAGTTTCTTAACCTGCCCAACTCTATCAACAAATCACCACTTCTATTCCACATTCTTTTCTAAGTTTAAATAAAAATGACAGCAGTCCTTGCTTTTAAGGCTATATAATTTATACTGGAAGATAAAATACATAAATATGTAAGTATTTCCTGAAGATTCAGGTGCATTGTATTTCATCTCTGATACATATCAGTATGAGCGTTAAAAGAACATACAAGTAACACTTCCTTCAAGTTATGCACTCCAATCTTACTTTAGCTCTTCCGTTCTACTACAGTAAAGGTATTCACTTTGCTATGAATTGTATATAATATAAATACTTTGCCTTAGTTCTACTTGAGCACATTTATGTACGTCCTTTCATGATGTCAGTTTTTAAAAATCAAGCTTACGGGGTGCCTGGGTGGCTCGGTCAGTTAGTGTCCGACTTCAGCTTAGGTCATGATGTCACAGTTTGTGGGTTCCAGCCCCGCATCGGGCTCTGTGCTGACAGCTCAGAGCCTGGAGCCTGCTTCGGTTCTGTGTCTCCCTCTCTCTCTCTGCCCCTCCCCTGCTTGTGCTCTCTCTCTCTCTCTCTCAAAAATAAATAAACATTAAAAAAAATGTTTACATTTTACATAGAGTAAAATGCACCTGTGTTAATATACAGTTTCATCAAAAGTGTGCATCTGTGTAAGTACGTTCACAGTCAAGATACAGAACATTTGCATTACCTCAAAAAGTTTCCTCAAATTTATTTGTAATAACATCCTCCTTACCCCCAGCCCAGACAACCATCGACTTGCTTTCCGTAACTATAGATTAACTTTTTTTAGCATCATAAAGTGGGCATTTTTTGTGTCTGTATTTTTATTTTGA
The DNA here is from genome assembly GCF_014898765.1 of Herpailurus yagouaroundi. Classification (NCBI taxonomy): domain Eukaryota; kingdom Metazoa; phylum Chordata; class Mammalia; order Carnivora; family Felidae; genus Herpailurus; species Herpailurus yagouaroundi. The sequence continues at coordinate 28,266,418 of NW_024412396.1, read as the reverse complement.
TCAGCATATTTTTGAGATTTATCCATGTTGTTGCATGAACCCATAGTCCATTCCCTTCTAAATGCTAGATTTAATTCCACTGTATGGATATATGACACTTTGTATATTCATTTACTTTTTGATGGGCATTTGGGTTGTTTCTAGTTTTGGGCTAATAAGAATAAAGCTGCTGTGAACATTCATATATGAATATTTGTAGAGACAAATATTTTCATTTGTACTGAGTAAGATACCTAAGAGTGGAATTATTGGGTCATGGGGTACATTTGATTAACCATATAAGAAACTGTCTCTTTTCCAAAGTAGATGCACCATTTTACATTCCCATCAGCAGGGTATGAGAACATTTGCTCCACATCTTATCCAAATTTAGCCATTCCAGTTGGGTGTATGTTGGTATCTCACTGTGGTATATAATTTGTATTTCCCTGATGACCAGTGAAGTTAATGTGCTTTAAATGTGTTTATTGGCCATTCGTATATTTCTTTGACGAAGTCAATCTGGTCAAATCTCTTGCCCATTTTTAAATTAGGTTGTTTGTCTTTTTATTATTTAGTGATAAAATGTCTGCATATATCTGAAGACATTCTTTGACAGACATATGAATTGTGAATTTTTTTTCCCATTTTGTGATTTGCCTTTGCATTTTCTCAATGCTGTCTTTCGAAGCGAAGTTTTTGACAGCACCATTCCTTGGAACATGGTAGGCATATCTGTTTACAAATAAGCTTTGCCAGTGAGTGCAGTAAATATCTCTTAAAATGTAATGCCAAGGTAAATCACATGGTCTATTCCACAGTGATTGATAATGCGTCTGTGGCAGAGAGTCCCGGGGATTATCAAGCATAAGATTCACCAATGATATATCTCTCCAAATTTTGTGCTATCAGGAGTTTCTGCCTCAGGACCACCTTCATTCCTTTCCTTTCTTTCTAATACTTCTCCACAGAAAGTCTTCTTCATTTCACAAGATGAGTCAGCAATGAGTACAAACATTATTTCATTGCAGTGTAAGGGTCATCATGACCTCCTTGTTGCATTGTAAAAGTAATTTAAAAGTTGAGTCTGTTCTAGATTTTAGGAATAGAAATCTCTGATATATTGACCCAGAAAGCTCAAACCTCTCCTTGCCTCTCAAAATCAGAACTCAATGAGTTTGTCCTTTCTTTTAAGAAAACTAGTGACCTGTGTTTTGTTCACGTATTTTAGAAAATATTTGTTAAAATGTACCGTATCCCAAGCATTGTGTCAGAAAGGCAAGAAATATCTAGAGTACCATGTATCAACTCTTTTAGTTTATACTTAGTGGAACAACGAGCCATCTTGAGGACAGGAATCTTATTCATTCTCCTGTGCTCAGTGCTTAGCACATAGGTATTTATTAATGTAGTTAATATATGAATGATTGTATACATGCATGAACAAATGAAGCATCAGAGAGAGTTGCCTTGCCTTAGTTTCCTATGTTTTCTATAATGGGAAAGCTATATAACTAAATAGCCACAGCCACTCAGGGGAAAACGATGCTATGATAGCAATAAAATAATCCAGATCTCCCAGTAACATCCTAGCTAGGAAGTCAATTATGATTCAGAGTAAGACTTCTATCATTTTGATTCCTAATGGTTAAAATTTCCCAAAGTGGGGGAAAATACATGGGACCTCAGAAATGAGCAGGGTCACAAGGAAATTAGTTTCTTCCTAGATTAGATCAGCGATAAGATTAATAATAAGAAGAAAATTGACTACAACTATAACACATAATATTTAGTACAGTTTATAAAACAGTTTCATATACATTTTCTTACTGGATTCTTACAATACTCCTGGGAGGTAGCCACAAGGGGTATGAGTATTAGTACATCCCCATCATACAGAGTTGGAAATGAGGTTCAGAGAATGAAAGTGTCTTGCCCAACATTTTTTTTTAATATATGAAATTTATTGTCAAATTGGTTTCCATACAACACCCAGTGCTCATCCCAACATTTTATAAAGCTACTTAACAGCAAAGTGGACTAGCTGGATTCTAAAATTCTTCTTTGCTACCCTTGGAGGACGACGCCCTTACTTGACTGGGTGCCATGGGTGGTAGTTTACATCTAAGTGTACATTTCTCTTCTCCTCTTGAATTTTAAATAATATCCCTTTTGTGTGTCATGAGATGAGATAAATTATCCTTACTATAGTGTATCTTTATGGCACACTCTGCACAGTATTAAAGAAAACTCCATTTTGAAAACAAAGCTGTATCAAAAGAAAACTCAATTTTGAAAATGAAGCTGCATCAAAACTTTGTTTTCAAAATGGAGTTTTCTTGAAACAAAGCTGCATATAATTCCATAGGAATGAGCCCCTTGGAAGTCATGACTCTGTGAACCCTCAAATTCCTTTTTCTATACAAACTCTATTTTATAAGTAGTTAGCTAGAGCATGAAGACATGATTTTTTTCTTTTACACAGATGAAACCTCCATAATTGTTTTTATGTGCTACTTGTCCAAGAGAAACTCCATAGCTGAGGCACATCTATTCAGAAATCTCATTGCCTTGATATGCTTGGAGGAACAATGGGGCTTGATACTTGTAGACAGGAACTTGGGAGGAAGGACCACAGAGCTACTCATCACCTCTGTTCAATCCTCCAAGGAACAAAGTGAGGCAGTACTATCTGTGAGCTATCACATCAAGTCATATTGGAAACCCAGCTTGCATTTGGAGAATGATCTTCAATGGCAAGTATGGCCATGGCTTGACATTAATATTGTAGCAGGATTACATTTTTAGACCATTGTTTTGCAGAAAGTCAAGTGTTTTTGTCTCTGCCTCCTTCAATGACAATGGTGTAATTGTAGGCTTTGTAATGGGCTGAAGGAAGGAAAACTCAACTTTGTTCGGGATCAGGGCTGGGTCATTGGACAAAATTTGAGATTCTATCATCCCCACAAGTAGTTGAGAGCTATGACCAAGAAAAACACAATTTAATCTCTCTTTCTTCAACAGCTATATTTCTACATTCTCATTGTCCTCTATAAAAGCTATGTGAAGGATAAGCAGTTCTCTTTATTAATGCTTCATTAAGAATTTTTATGTCTATGTGACAAGTGGTATATTCTTTGCTCAGAATAAAGTACTTTAGAGACTTGATTCCAGCTGGTCTGGATTAGAAAACTCATTAATGCTGTTAGCATGACTGACAGCAAGCTCCTCAGGGGAGAGATATGGCCTTATATGTATGGAAACAGTCAAACTGGATTGGTCAACTTTTATAAATAAACCATTGGAAAATGTAATTTAGAGAGAGGAGTACATCAGTTACAGATTGTTTCCTTAATTGTGCCTGTTATTTCCCAGTTTCAAATTTTAGGCATTTTTCATGACAAAAATAATAACTAAAGTATCCAACAAAGCTCATCATTCAGTCTTTCATACCACAACGTCCGTAATGACAATGGGAATTGTCATTAAATGACATTATGATTCAGAGGCAAAATAACAAGATCCTTTATAGTTAAGGCAATTGATAGCCACCTTGACCAAGTTCTAAATTTAAGTCACCATCTCTTGATTCAAAGATTGGCATTAGGTTAAAACAGACAAGGGATTGTTTCCAGTGGAGAAGATTAAAATGCAATTATAAATACATCTATCTTCCTTTGCCCAGGGACTCTCCATCCCATAATACCATTTGCATAATGGGTTACTTTGTTTGTTCCCTTTTAAATGTTAAATTTGGAACATTTTATTCTAAGTGCCATGAAAAAATAAACACATGAAGTTCTAAACCCACAGCTTTTCATATTTATCTGAGACTAAGAATATGTCCATTTTGTCTGTATTTAGGGAAGCACAAGTACTTTCTCATTTTTTAACACACCCAAGATGACAAGGATCTAAAGAGTTATGAATATAGACAAATGAAAGTGTTTCACCTCATTCTCAAAGACACACACACACACACACACACACACACACACACTCCCTCATCCTTACTCTGCTTCTTTCTGAAGGCATCTGGAGGCTCCAGTTTGTTTCTGTTGGCTTCCGACTGCCCTGCTCCCTTCCCTTCTCTGATGTCTTCTATTCCTGAACTGTATTCCTGAGTGGACACTTGAATCAGTGCATGCCTGCACTCTTTCCTTCTGCTGGTCCCCAGTGTAAGTGGACCTACCCTATGTCTAATTGCCTGGATGGCAAAGGGCTAGCCTAAAACCCAGTCCTTGCAAATAGAGAATCTATTATTCAACTCAAGTGGAACACATTTTGCTTTTTAAGAGGGTATCTTGATGCATAATAGCCAAGGTTAGTCCTTAGAGGAGGGAATTCACAGCACAAGGTTGACCAGTGGTCAAATCTTTGGCAGGAGGAGAAACTCCCATCTTCTCCCAGATGTGAGCACCTTCCCCTCTCCCGGGTACAGCCTAGCTCAGGGCTAGATGAAGTTAAGATGCTGTTTAGAGCAGTGGTCAGAACTGTGACCTCCCAGAAGGTTAGAAAGAGCCCTTTGCATTACTACAGTAACTATTTGCAGCATCTCAGCCTGCTGACGTTTGAAACTGCTGGTCTAAAGCTTCTCACATTCTATTTGTATTAGCAACTGGCTTTTCCTGGATTCAAACTTCACTGCCTAGGCTCCCAGTAAAGAGATTTTATGCTATTTAATGGTAAAATTCAGCTTCCCTGATGGGTTTCCTCAACACAGCTACTGGAGTAGCCAGGGGATGGGTCTCCTTGGAAACATCAGTAGCAACTCAGCTATTCTGTCTCCTGACAACAATCTCTCTGCATCATTGGCTGCCTATTTCACACGGCTGGTGTCCTGACTGCAACTGGACACTGAAGACCATGCAGTAAGGAGGAGCAAATGTGTTATTAAGGTCAAGACAGGTGGTGGAAGGTAGGCCCAGGTGATAGTGGAGATTCTGCCAAACCAAGACACTGTGTCCAGGGAACATGGATAGCTCCATCCAGGGTTCCAACAGATGGGGGCACCAAGTGTTTTAGAAGTGGGGGCCCAAAAGGTAGGCAGAGCCCAGCCATGGGGAATTTGGGCAGCACGTATATTGAAGTTCAAACAGTTAGGCAGTGGTGCATCAAAAGATGGAGAACAGAGGCCCTGCTACTGGGCAAAGGGCCTAGTTAGAGATAGGCAGGCCTGAGGGGTAGAAGGAGACTAAGGTATGTCCCAGAACCAGCAGTTAGAAACGGGACAAAGGCAGAGCTAAGATTTGGATTATGGGAACAGGGGTGGGGAGGAGTGCCCTGGAATATGGGACCAAGGTCAGAGCTCCATTATGAGAACTGGAGCACTGAAGGAAGGGACTAAATGAGGGAAAGTGTGAGGTATGGCTCCGTTTCTATCTTGTAGCATAATCTAAGAAAAGAGGCATAACTAAGTTCTAGGATGTGGGGTAGGGACACCACCATGGTTGAATCAAAGGGTCAGGAACTCCGGGGTATGCATGAAAACTCTATCAGTTAATGAGAGAAAAAAAAGCTTAGAAAAAAAAAAAGTATTGGGGCACCCAGGTGGCTCAGTCAGTTAAGCACCCAACTCTTGACTTCGGCTCAGGTCATGATCTCATGGATGTGTGATGCAGCCCCACTTGGGGCTCAGTGCTGACAGCACAGAGTCTGCTTGGAATTCTCTCTCTTCCCTCTCTCCCTGCCCTCCCCCTCTTGTATGCTCACACACACAGTCTCTCTCTCTCTCAAAATAAATAAATATACTTCAAATAAAAATAGCACCCACAATGATCCTCCCCACATTTTTGCAGCTTATACTGTTTCCTTTCTCGTCATCATAGTCTTAATAACTGTTTGTATTAAATAAATATTTTATCTTAGGAACTGTTGAGAGGGATCACTTTTGAAGAATGTGCTAGGGTGAAGAAGTGCTTTGAGACTGATTCCTCTGTCTCTGTCCAGCTAAATCGTGCTTGGGGGTTGGGTGTCAGGACTGGCTGCATCCGGGGTTAGATGAGCAGGCAGAGACCTGTGTGGGAAGCAGTCTAAGAGCCCAGAGAAGATGAGCGTCACATAATATCATGTAATCGAGCACGCTCTGTGTGACCAGTACAAGGCAGGACACTTAACATACATAATCTAATTTAATCCTGTCAAGGTAAGAATTATTCTTCTCACATACACAAATAAAGCCACTGAGGCTCAGGGAGGTTGTGTAACTTCACTGATATCCCACAGTTGGTTAGTGCCCCATCAGCCTAAGCTCTTTCCATTAGGGGGACTGGGAAAGCTTAAATTGTTTGCTTCCAATCAGGATTACGGAGGAGAGAGGGGCATCAGCTGCAGAAATAAGAGGGCCCAGATGTGAATAAATGAGGAAGGCAGGGGATTAACAGAAGGGTAATAACAGAGGATATCAGATACTCCTGGCCCAAGTCAAAAACTAAACTATTTTAACTGACTGGTACCCAGACCTGACTCTGGATCATTAGAAAAACTCCTAATGATAGATATATGCTCCTTAGTTTAAAAATATAGATTCAAAAAAAAAATAAAAATAAAAATAAAAATATAGATTCAGAAAAAATAGACAGTAGATTCAGGAAGTAGCCGAGAACATTGATTAAATGAATACCATGTTGCTAGGAACACAAGAACTTTTGCCCGAGTCTTTGCCACCCAGATTACACTGTAAAGCCAGAGCAGCCATTACAAAGGTCTTGCACAGGTATTTAACATGTGACAGAACTGTGGATTTGGGCTGAGAAGAACAGCCAAAGGAATCAGCTCCTTAGTATTCTCTGATGTGTAATTTACATGATATTTTCTCAAAAAAGGTAGCAGCCACCTAATATGCCAGCTGACAAGAATGGCTACTCTCTTTTCAGGCAGCCTGAAAAGAGCCTGTTTGGCTTTCTTCTCTGGGCTCTTTGGCTCTTTTCATCCAGCCTGTTTGGGTCATTGGGACCAAACTTTTAGGCAAGACTGGTCTCAACAAGGAGTGGGTCAGGGTATTGTTCTAGTTCAGAGAAACCTGGAGAGCTTGTTAAAATGCAGAGACCCAGGCCCACAGATTCAGGACATTCTTCAGGTGGTTCTGATGCAGATGGTCCTGGAGGTCCACTTTGAAAAAGTGTAGCAGAGGTTCCCTTCACACCACCATGCACTGTGTTTGTCAGAACTGAACTGAACTGGACACTGCTCATTTTGAGAGCACAGGTAGAGAGCCTCCCCATCTGCCTGTGAATGGCTTCTTTTCCAATACACATCAGTGCTCAGTGTTGGGGAGGAAGAAGAAGCCCTCAAGGTGCTCAGAGGTCAGCAATGCTGTGGTCAATCCCAGGAGACACTGTGGCAGCAAAGATAGGAGCCCTCCCAATGCCACGGACACCTCACCACTGAGCCCCAATCTTTGCTTTCATTCTGGTCACATGACTGGAAGTGGGTGAGTTCCAGAAATAAGGGACCAAAGAGGGGACATACAGGTTGTTCTTCCTCCCAATTTCTCTCCCCCATGGCTACTGGAATCCACTTATTTGTGTTGCAGCCTGAAGACTGCCGTTCTTTTTATCCTTCTTGACAAAAATGAAACATTACACCAACTATCAGGAGGAGGTTGTGACTTTCTTGCATGAGCCCGCTTTAAGGACAAGGAGTTGCTGAGACAGAAAATTCCCCAGTGGCTGGCTCAAAAGATGATACAACATTGTCTCCTGGGGACACAGTGATTTGCGGCAGCATTTCAGCAGCCCAAAATAAACCATCACTCTGCACAAGGGGTGACAAGCTTAATGTCTACACTCTTCATCATAATTCTGGGAGCAGAATTCCCAGACTCTAGGTTAAACCCCTTTCGTTTTGGCCAAAAAACCTGGAGCAGGAACATGGGAGAGATCGTAAGATAATTGTCCTTTGGAGGAGCACCTTTCATCTGAGGATTTCCAAGTGCTTTATAAATATTAATTAAATTGCAACAACGCCTTAGTATGCACAATTATTATCCGTCTACCACCCCCAGCTCCATACCAGCCCCTTAAAGAGGAGGCCCTTGAAGAATAGCATGGCTAGTGTCTAAGCCATTTAGCGTCTGAGCTTACCACAGAGGCAAAACCCAAAATTCAAGGTTCTTCAATTCTAGAACTACATTAAAGAGAACTAAAGTGATTCAAAGGACCATGATTCCTATGCATATATACTGTGAAGTACTATTACTAGAAGAGAAGAATAAAATATGTGTGCTGAATTTATCATTTAATTAGAAGAACTACTCTATTAGTCCTAGCTTTTAACCAATCTTTTCCCTCCTAAGGGAAAAGATTCTTTCTTTTCTTTCTGTTTCAATTTTTTCCACCTATGAAACAGTGATACGATGGGGTTTTCTTATCGCTCGTATTATCCTATCACTCTATCATAAGCATTGATGGCTTATCAAGAGATGTGTTCTACAACCTACAAAAAGTATTCACATTTCCAATTAATGGCACGCTCTGTGCCAATTAATGGCAATACAATTAATTCATAAGTCAAGCCAATCCAACTGACGGCACACCTTCACAATTTGAAATGTGTTACCCTGATCCATCACCCAACCCCAAAGAATATTCATGATCAATTCAAAGCTGTTACTCACATTATCAGAATTACCTTCTTTTTCATATTAGTTCACGGCCACTGGCCTGTATGATACTATGATACTGTCTTATTTGAGTCAGTCACAATCTTTTTTTTTTTTTTTGGAAAGCTGGTACTAAAACCACCACGAAGATTAAAAGTAAAACAAAAACAAAACAAAACCCAGAAACCAAAACAAACAAAAAAAAAAAACTATAAAGACCAAATACTGTCAGTGATTCTAAAATCACAAGGAAATAATGCATGCTGCTTGCAGTATGTCAATGAGAAATCTTTCTACAGAGTTTTCTTTTATGAGGCAAGTGAGAAACATCTACAAAGGAAGCCAATTGGCTAGAGCAAAATATGTAGTCATAAAGTATTCTTAGATCTTTTGGAAATCATTAATAATATCTTAGGAAAACATAGAGAAACCAGTTCCTGAAAAAAAAAAAAT